>NC_048539.1:7626277-7951950 GCF_902806685.2 Maniola hyperantus | reverse complement strand
ACTTTCTTCCTGCAAAAGTAACACATCAATTTCTTTGGACCGATAGCCAAATTGTAATCGGATGGTGCAAGTCTTCTAAACTTTTACCACCATTCGTAGCAAGGAGAATCCAAGAAATTAAACGAAATAAAGAATTGATCATAAGATATGTTCCCTCAGAACTAAATCCAGCAGATGTAGCAACAAAACCTTACAGCACTTGTGAAGATAAAGTGAAATGGTTAGCTGGACCTCAATATTTGTTACAAGCATGCGACACATGGCCACAAAAGACAACAAATACCAATTCCTTGTTGTCGCGGGAGGATCTTCCGAATGAAAGTGAAGATGAGGAAGTTGAAATGGATGAAACAATTTCTGCAAATTGCAATAAAAGATTAGATGAAATTAATAACCAATGTAAAATAAACGAAAAGGAAAAGGAACAACTACAAGAAACCTATTTAGAAGAAATAAAGAAACTACAAGAAGAATATTTCAAGGATGAAGTGAACGGGAAAGATACAAACTTAAGTCGAAATTTAGGATTATTTCGTGATATTGACGGCATATTAAGATGCAAAGGAAGGATGAGAAATACGAATTGGTCGTTCGATAAAAGATATCCTATCTTATTGCCTAAGGACTCTCAATTGACTAACAGAATAATTATGGAAACACATAATAAAAATTACCACGTGGGTGTTAACCACACATTGAGCATCATACGCGAAACGTATTGGATTCTACAAGGTAAACGACAAGTACAGAAATTGTTGAAAAAATGTCCAACATGCGTTAAGCACGGTGGAGGACCATACAAACTACCACCTACACCCGCACTACCACCTGAGAGAGTTAACTATAGCTCTCCCTTCACGTTCACGGGAATTGATTATTTGGGACCAGTTTTAGTAAACAATGGAAACGGTTTAGAGAAAAGATGGATTTGTTTGTTTACTTGTCTAGCGATAAGAGCCATACATTTGGAAGTCGTTCAAGATCTATCAGCGGAGGAAGGCCTTCGAGCCCTGAGAAGAATGATAGCCACTAGAGGTCTCCCGACACTTATCACCTCAGATAACGCGTTGCAATTTAAATTGATGTCAGAAATCTTAGCAAAACCTTACTGCATAGAGAATAAAATTCGCTGGAGATTTATACCCGCTCTCGCACCATGGTTTGGCGGTTTTTATGAACGATTAATGGGCATTGTGAAACACTGTATGAAGAGAACATTACAAAAACACTGTCTTAAGGATTGCGAACTATCTACAGTAATGAAGGAAATTGAAGCCGTGGTAAATACCCGTCCACTCACCCATATAGATGCCGAGCTGGATCATATATTGAAACCAGCTGATTTCTTGGCCGTAGGAAAATGTATAACAGTAGAGAATACCCGGAAGGAACCTTTAGCAGAAGGAACCGTTACAAAAAGGGAACTAGTTAAAGGTTGGAAAAGAGCTCTTAAAATCCAGGAAGAATTTAGAGAAATGTTTTCTAATCGTTACCTTCTCAGCCTTCGAGAAAGATACCAGCATTCACATAGGGATCCAAGAGTCACTTCGAAATTAGAACCTCAAGAAGGACAAATAGTCCAGATAAAGGGGGAACATCCCAATCGGGAAAGCTGGCGAGTTGGGAAAATAACAAAACTTATGAAGGGGAAGGATGGATTTAGCAGAACAGCGAAAGTAAAAGTAGATAATAGCGAATATATTAGATCCATTTCACACTTATATCCACTGGAAATGGACGAACAAGAAGCTCACGCTCTAGCTGACAAACCTAGACCAAGTTACAACTATATACCTTCCGAACGCATAACAAGAGAAGTGCACGAAGAAACCACTGGAGAAACCAGTGAGATACGTAGTGGTGAAATCGATGCACCTGAAAAGGAAAATGATCACACCATACAAGACCATAATGAGACGATGTTAGAGGATCAACTTCTGCCAGAGGAGATTACTAACGAAAACGAAGTAGACCTTTCTTCCGAGGAGCCAAGACCCAAGAGAGAAGCGGCTGTCAGGGCCCTCGAGAAGATTAAGGAATGGACGCAGAATCTTATCGTCTTATTGTAACTTCCGTTGTTGGGGAGTGTCGCGACGAACGTCGCGAAATAGTTAATTGTACAAAATATAAATAGTAATCATCGTAAAATTAAATCATCCAATTATAATATCTAATTACAATAACGAGCAAAACGAGATTAGAAGGAGAGGAATCCAGAGCCGGACGCTTAAAATACTATGGTAAGTTGTCTGTGACTTTACTCTGTGGGTCTAATGGTCTACACTTGAAACGCGACGCCGACTGTCTGTGGTCGAAGCCTCGAACCACGGCGCCCACCATTTTGTTAACTGACTGGATCCGAGCACGGCAGCCTCGCCTCACAGCACGCCCACCGTCATCAGTTCGGTGCCTCGCATCCTGTATTATTACTCGTAAGTGGCTAACTATAAGTAGGTAACTATATTTGATTGCTATTAATTGTGTGCATAAGGAACGTTTCCATGTAGCCAACGTCGAGAGTCGTAAGGGCCCTTTATTGGCAGGCCTTAGTCGGAATAGTAAATCGTCAGCGTCGGGAGCCATTGGGACCCTTGTTGGCAGGACTTGGCTGGGAGAAAGTAATCCGTCAGTATCGAGAGTCGTAGGGGCCCTCGGGTGGCAGGCCTTAGCGTCGAACCGCTAACTCTCGATACAGATGACGAGACCAGCTAGCTCTCGACGTCAGTGACGACCCCGGCTAACTCTCGGCGTAAGTAGCAAGCAAAGGTGTGGCACTTTGAGCCGGCACGAATAGCCAGTTACCTGACCGAAACGCGGTAGGTCAATTGGACCCAATTATAATCCTAATGGCTGGGCTAATGATGGAACCGTTCCTCCTTTAATTTAGCGCTAGTCAGCACTGGTCTTCCCCGCTTAGCGGCGAGGAAGACAGTAGCCCCGGCAGATTTCGTCTAGGCGAAATCTGCCCGTCCCATATATGTATTACAGAGTGCGAGGCAGTGGATTCTGTCCTATGCGACGGGGAGGAAGGCCGCTTCCTCGCCCGTCGCCTCAGTGCCGCGGAGACGGCGCATTAACCTGGTGTCGCACGCGCAAGCAGACTGCGCATCGAGCAAGGGTGAGTGCATAATCAAACATTCACAAACTAGCCTTCGTGACGTCTCTGGTTTCAACCCTCAAACCCGGGCGGCAAGCCGAGTCTAACTAAGCATAAACAGGAGGCGCCACGACAATAATTGATACTTTAACTGTGTGTGTGTGAGTGTGGCGATAGATTAGAAAAATAATAAGGATTTCCTTGAAATCTGCCACAATCTACCACTTTGTTAAATCGTCAGCTTTTTCTGCCAGAGTTAAAATTTAGGAGCCAAATCTGCCCAAATGGCAGAAATCTGCCACAAACGGTCACACTGCTGACCGGCCACAAAATTTACAAGTAGTGCCACCTGTTGCGCGTGGTTGGCAACAAAACTTGCTACTAGTGCCATCTGTCGAGCTAAGTCTGAGTCAATGTACCCTGTGCGATTTTGTACTGTGGCTAAAATGTACTGAGTGAAAAGACCCTGACCACGGCTACGGATTACGGACTTGTTTTTGCTTTGTGAAATGATTTTTCTGTGAATATATTTGTGCAGAAAAAGGCCACGGAGATCTCGATGTGTGTCTGGATGTGACTAATTCGGTAAGTATAAAATCAGCTTACTCGTAATCTAACTCAAAATTACTTCAATGAGTCAAACTCTATGCAACATTAAGGCACCATTAGCACATTAGGTATTTTATCATGATATTAGGTATATAGTTCCTGCGATTTCGTCCGCTCGAAAAAACTATTTTAGAAATCCCGTGAGAAGTCCAATTTTCCGGGATAAATGTGGCCTACAAGTTACAACCGTCTGATGCAAGCTATCTCTGTACCAAACAGATGATGACCACCACTTTGTCTATGTGGATTTAGGGTTTTTGGGAATCCCATGGGAACTGTTTGAGTTTTCCGTGACAAAAGAAGCCTATGTCCTTACCGATGCAAGTTATCTCTGTACTAACTTTCATCATAAACGGTTACACAAATTTACTGTAAAAAGCTAGCATACAGACAGGTTGACACACTTTTGCATTTATCATATTGCTATGGATTATTAACTACTAATTCTGTAAATTTTTTGTTTTGTAATTAAGTGTACTTACAACATTTGTTTTGAACTTTATTGACTAAGTTATTTTTATATTATAGGTATCAGCTATCAACTAATTAAGTACAATAAGTAAGTATAGACTAATGCATATTTTATGTTATTACTTTTTCAGATGTTTGCATGGCTTTCCAAAACCTGGCTACTCCTCTCTTTGAAACCATTTAAACAATGAAAAGAGATAGTAGGACAACATTTAGAAAGCAAGACTGATAATGAAATAATATATAGTTACGAATTATCAAATTTGCAATCACCAGTTTGAAGATCGTTGAAATACACCAGTTGTGGTAGTAATATGAAAGTTATGAAAAGTAAATAACCAAAAATTTTGGATTTGAGCGTTACCTATTTCACAATCTCGTGGGTCTTGAATTTGGGTATGTATTTTATGTACCTAGTTACGAATTTATGAAAATAAAATATTTTACAAAACCTTAAAACCTTTTTATTTCTATAGTGTTTTATAATTTAGTATCTTAAAGAGTCAGTCTTGTAATATATATTTTTAAACATGTTTTAAACAAACGTTAATGGAATTATTGATATTTTTTTAAAACATGTTCAAAAATATAAAATATTCTAGTAAAGTACATTTAAATAGCATTTAAATTTTCGCGCTCTCGCACGCCTAGCGCGCTTTTAGTGCCCTCTAGATGTGAGCACACGCGTAACTTTGAAAAAGAAATCTAGAGTCGCACATCTATCTCTAGTATATAGTAGATAATCTATGTCACAAATCGTCACATCTACATGTTTTTTTTTAATTTATTTTACGGCCCTGGATAGCCCTGGATGTCAGAACTTTATACATGTTCTATGTTCTAATATCACAGATCACTATATAGGTACCGTAGATAGAGTAATAAAGATAGATGCAGGAACGTTTGCTTTCTCATTCGCACTAAAAAGAGAGCACAGATAAAGTTACTAATGTGATAAACAGAGACGCAGCTAACCTATTTTTCTCCCTTATCGTGTAACTGTTTTTTTTCAAGAATACATACAAGAAGTTGCAAAACAAACTTTGAGAATTCGTGGCGTAATTGTATTTCTCATGAGTTATTTACTTGTTTTCACATAAAAAACGTTTAATACAAATATTGTTGATCGGTTAATACAAATATTGACTACTAAACAATGGTAATAATTGTGTTATTCACTTCATTTCCTTAGCCAGACTCTAGTTGAGTATGGTATAGATATAATGTAAGCTAGATAAAGAGCATGATTTCGGGTAGGAATATACCGATTTTTAGATTGCAATCTACCGATTTTCCATTTTGACGTTCGAGAACGACAGACAGTCGACCACTGTCGACAGCGGTAAAAATCTCGGATATGAGTTCATATTAGGGGTCTCCGATATAGTACGTGACAGATTACTGGTCTAGACTCAAAAGAGTTGGAACCCAGAGCCGTAAAACCAGTAAAAAAAAAACTAAAGAAATGAATGACGTGTGTGTCAGTGTGCTTCTTGGATTATGTTATTGGTCTGTGCTTGGATGTGTGACACAGAGTACTTTTTACATAATATGATGTGTGATGTGTGCTCATGTGCTCATTGATGTTGGAATCCCTATTATTCTAGGCATATTCTAGGTGTGTGCTTGATCTTGTCCACTTGCCGTTGCATTTTGAAAATAAAAATGTTGTCAAACTAGTTTTCAGTTTTGTAATTTTGTTGTGGTGGTTCTCGTTTGTTGATGCGTTTTTTAAGACGCATTGATCTGTAATGGAAGTAAATAATCGTTTTCATAAGTGTAGACTTTGTTTAAAAATTGGAGATTTTTGTTCAATTTTCGAAAAAGATGATTCAATTAAGTTATCAGAAATGGTTATGTCTTTTACGAATGTTAAGGTACTAACTGCTATTATCACTATATCATCATCTTACAAATGCAACAACCGACCATCAAAAAGTGTAATTTATTGCCTATTTTGAATAAACCATTTGACTTTGACTTATTTACATCTACTAGCCATTCTAAAGCATTAAACATCATTCATAATACATGTTGCAACACCTCATTTGCTTTTATGTCACTAAGTTATAGCCTTTTAAAAGTAAGTTTATTTCAGATTTACGAAGGTGATGGTCTAACAGATCGAGTATGTACTTCTTGTATCGAAAACCTAAGTACAGCTTATTTGTTCAAACTTCAGTGTGAAAGAATTGATGGTCTTTTGCGAAAATTTCCTGGTAAGTGACTACCCATGTTACCAAACAGTATATTCTATATCATAGCCTCTTTGGTAAACATTTGCTAGCTTTTAGGTGCAAATTGGTACACATGACAATATTAAGTAGTTCATTAAAAAGCGTGCTTAGTTGTAGCATACTCATGATAATGTCTTACTTCACATCTGCTTTGATTTAGCATGTTGTTTACTACTAATATTATGCTCATATCGTTCAGGCTTTTCTGTCTAAATGGATAAGTATATACGTTTTACTAAGTTGTCCTTCAAACCATCCTTCCTCTTTGTAATGCTCCATTTTTCATTCACAAATTGCTTGTAACTAAAAATACTATCAACTATTTAAATAGTACTAGTATGCTGCAATATTTCAGACATGCTACAGAGCACACACTCTTCCACTGGCACCGTCAATCAAAATCAACTGACTTGTGATTTAGTTCACAAGGTTCAAGGAATTTATTTCATTCCTCTCTGTTGTGTGTGCAATAAAAATAGGTTTAACATTTTGTTTCATATGATTGTATCCAAAAAATGTGATCATAGCCTAATATGTAGGTATGCTATAATATTCCTAGGCAGGTTATTAAATCTTTATTGGTATTTCTATTACAGATATACAAATTGACAAGCCTGATGACAGACAAAATTATAATGACTTTTACAATCAGGAGTTCCACATGCACACTGAGTATATAAAAGAAGAGAGTGATGATAACTTAGTCAAAGCAGCCCATGGCCAGAGAGACAGAGCCCCACTGAGTCCCTGTTTTGAAGTCAGTGATGAGACTGACAGTGATGTTGACTCAATCAAATGTGTATATTGTAACCAATCATATAGTAACTACGGTGCACACACTTGCCATGTCACTTGCACAATTGAGCACAATGACCTACAACGATCGAGTAGTAATGAAACACTCGTTGCTACAGATGTTACACCCACAAAAGCATCTAAACCTTTATCACCCATCCCAAACATTCCAGAATATGTTAACGTGTCTTGTGTACTTTGTGATCAGATGTATGTCCAATACGATAATTATGTGACACATCTTAATAAATGCACTGCAAATGTGAAACTTCACCATTTTGTCTGTCCGGTATGTCACGAAATGTTCACTGATAAATTCTCATATTTAGAACATTTAAAGGTACTCCACTTTAGTGCAAATGATGAAACTTGGAGAACGTGTCATGATGAAACTTTGAGAAAAGGTTATGATGAAACTTGGAGAACATGTAATGATGAAACTTTGAGAAAAGGTTGTGATGAAACTTGGAGAACATGCAATGATGAATCTTTGAGAAAAGATCATAATGAAACTTTTAGAACAAGTCATGATGAAACTTTTAGATCAAGTAATGATGACAGTTTGAGAACACCTCATGATGAAACTTTTAGTGATGCAGGTACTGATTGTGTTGATTTTGCTCCCATAATTGTTAAAACTAGAAAGCCAAAAGCGGTAAGACGGCAGATAGGTTGGTCGATTGAAGACATTTATCAGGAAATTGAATGCCAAAAAGTTGAGCAAAAACCAACTGCCACATCTAGTCCGTTAAAAAATTTCTTCTCCAAATTGGGAAATGAGTGAGTTGCACATGCTATTTAGGCATGCCTGGGACCTGCATCAGAGCTTTGCAAGAAAATACTAACACACTGCTTAAGTAATTATTTATTGTTTGTACTTACTTATTTTCTTTTTTTTAAATATGGGATATCAATTTTCTTTAATGGGAGTCTTCTATTTCATTTCTATTCTTTGAAAATGGCAAGGTTTGTTTATTTTAATTAAGTATTCTGTTGTACAAAATAAGTTTCATGTTATTAACATCATAATATAGTTATTTTAATACAATGAAATTAAAATCATAAATTAGCGAAGAATTTTTTGAAATCAGGGACTGAGAAATTACGACAATTATTTTACTGATTTTAACGGACAATGATTGGTGTCACATTTTTTCTAATTTACGTCGGTATTTTTTATATTTTTTTAGTATGTCTCAATTTCAATTTATTGCAATTCCATAAACTATGTACAAGGTAGGATTATGGATACCCAGTGTAGGTGTCGCAATTAGGTCGAAACAGTAGACCTTAGTAGGGAGACCCATATTTTTATAATTTTTATTTTCGTCGATTAGAAAATCATTTATAGCATAGTAGCACTGTTCTAATAAAAAGTTATTTAATATTTTGTTAAATTCATTTTCGTTGACGTTACGAATTTTGTCTGGCAAATTATTATACATTTACGCAAGGTCGACTAGTCGCCTGGCAACTCAGCCGACGGCGACCGTTAGAATCAGTAATTTATGATAATATGGATGTTGCCGAGCCTATGCGCACGGATTTGCGGCGACTTCGTGCGCACGGAACGGCAACGTCACACGGTGCGTAATGGCTCTGTAAGTGGCAGTACATATTGTGTTGTCATTCCCCCCGAGTCCAGTGTCACCATACAGCCCTGTACCTGTCTTCAAATTATCTATGTGTTGAGTCCGGCATGGCGTTGCAATGCGACTTTATAATCAATGGTCGGTTTATTTTTATGGTTGCACATGTGAAGAAGTTGAGACACGATCTATGAAAAGCTATTCATTTTATTAGTTAACTAGCTTATGCTCGCGACTTCGTCCACGTGGACTACATAAATTTCAAACCCCCATTTCACCCCCTTAGGGGTTGAATTTTCAAAAATCCTTTCTTTGCGGATGCCTACGTCGTAATAGCTATCTGCATGCCAAATTTCAGCCCGATCCGTCCATTAGTTTGAGCTGTGCGTTGATGGATCAGTCAGTCAGTCGGTCAGTCACTTTTTCCTTTTATATATTAAGATATGTTTCTATTTATCTTCATAAACAACGATTGAAATCCTTGAAAAGGGGTCATTTGGAGCCAATTGAACCCATTCAATCAGGGTGTAAAAACCCTTCCATGATTTCCAAGTTAAGTTCTCAATGGAAATAGTTAATTTAAAAAATGTAAAAGATTCCCATAACCTCGGAACTCCCTTTTAAGGAATGCATCATGCATGCATTGAATTAGCAGACAGTGTATAACACATACTTTTATAAATTAAAGGTCCCCCAGTAGACAAAGTAGCCCGAAAAAGGTAAGCTTCCGCAAATTTATTGAAAATGGGAAAGCCAAGACGTCAGTATATCTGCCATTCAAAAAATACATAGAAAACTACAAGTTGAGGAAGAAGGCGAACAACTACAGTCCAATAAATGCGAAGGCACAAGTGACAAGCAGAATACAAGCAACATTTCCTGAGGAAATTTCAGGCAAATAACAATATACCTATTAAAATAATAATCACAATAGTCATTCATAATATAATATTTGAATTTTGTAACTGTGTTAAACAATAATATTATATACTAGCTGATGCCCGCGACTTCGTCCGCGTGGATTTAGGTTATTAAATATCCTGTAGAAATAATCAATTTTCCGGGATAAAAAGTAGCCTATGTCCTTCCCCGGGAAGTAAGCTATCTCTGTGCCAAATTTCGTCAAAATCGGTTGGACGGTTGAGCCGTGAAAAGCTAGCAGACAGACAGACACACTTTCGCATTTATAATATTAGTATGGTTTGCAGAGAATAGACAATTATGTTCTTAAGAGAGAGATACAAAAGTTCATTAGTTTGATTGGTTACTATTCAAATGAGAGCTAAACTACGTTTACATGGGGAGCGCGCTTAGGAAACTTCCCTTAATTAATCTACTCCAACATTTTCTTTACAGATAGTGACTATGCTTCGCCAAGTGGCACTTCTGAAGACTCATGGAAAATGAAACAGAATTTAATATGTGCCTGCGATAAAAAAGTATTCATGCTATCGGAACATATTCACGTAAATACAGCAACTTTTTTAATACCTACATTTGAAATAACCTATGCCATTCACTATTACGATGAGTGCTTACAATGAGTGCCCATGTTCAAAAACAGCTTCCCAGAAGAAAATTATGAAAATCACTTTGTAACACATAGTATAATGCATTTGTGTAAAGTGAAAACCCCCCTTAGGGGTTGAATTTTCAAAATCCTTGCTGAGCGGATGTCTACGTCATTATAGCTATCTGCATGCAAATTTCCACCCGATTTGTCCAGTGATTTGAGCTGTGCTTTGATAGATCACCTTCTCCTTTTACATACTTTCCTATACTATAGATTAATTTAGAGTAAAATGACGTAATTAAAAAACAAAAACCCGACTGCTAACTGGTAACTGAAAAGCAAAAAACAAGCTTTGCATTCTATAAAAAAGATTCCGACGAATTGAGAACCTTCTCCTTTTTTTGAAGTCAGTTAAAAATAGAGATAAGGTCATTTATGTCATAAACATAAATATTAGGAAATGTATGGCAGGCGGGGGCAAGTCCTAAGTAAGTCATAAGTTGGTAGTCGTCTAAGTAATGCTTTCAGCCAGCAAATTAAAGCGCATAAAATCCGCCATTTTGATATTTTAAGAATTTTAGCTTAGGATCCCTCCTAAGCTAAAATTCTTAAAATATCAACTCGCGCCATCAAGATAAAACTTATGACGTACCATTTATCAAAATCGGTTGAGCCGTTCAGTATGAACCTTTAGCGGACATACATACATACAGGTCAAACACATAACCCTCCTTCGGACAGAAAAAAAACAGAAATAATCTATTTGGAAAATGTTTACAGGATCGCGATAGACTAGTAGCAATGGTCAATGAATTGGGCGGAGTGGTTGCCGAGAACACGAAGATGGAGATGTTGGCAACACATTTCGTGTCAGTGTTGCCAACCGACACATTCTCTGGGATGATGGTGTGCGCCCTTGCCACTGGGAAGTGGTTGCTTCACATCAGTTTCATATACGACAGTTTTCGATGCAAGAAGTTTTTACAAGTAAGATTCGAATATGTTTATTCAGAACTAGATATGGCCGCGACTTCTTATGGATTTAGGTTTTTAAATATCCCGTGAGAACTCCTTAATTTTCTGGGATAATAGTAGCCTATGTCCTTCCCCGGGGTGTGAGCTATTTCTGTACGAAATTTCGTCAAAATCAGTTAAACGGATGAGCCGTAAAAAGCTAGCAGACAGACAGACAAACAGACAGACACGCTTTCGCATTTATAATAGTATGGATGAAGATGTTGGTAACATGTTGTGTGTTAGTGTTAACTGTGAACAAACAACGAAATATTTGTGAGATGAATAACTCTAACGACCAAGATACTGCGACTGCATGGTATAAAGTAGTTATTATTTAGACTACATAATTTTTTTATTAAAGTTTGTGTTAATCTATGCATACGCGCATCATTCATCTCATTGAGTTTGGGAAGAGAACTTTGTACAATTGTTGTTGGCACTTACGTAAAAGTTTCTAACTTGGTACCATCTACGTAAAACAGATAGCGTGCGAAAGAAAGGCATAAAAAAGTGTCACTAGTTCAACGGTTGAACTAATCAGTTTGTAACAATCATGGACTCCCATACTAATGATCTCCCATACTAATAAAGCAATAGGAAAATTTGTTGAAAAGAGTACTAAAATATTAGGTTAAAGTTTATGAAATCAGTTTAGTAGATTATAATAATGCTGTACTAACACATAAAAACATAAAATAACTATTTTAGAAGATCAAATTTACAAAACGTTATAAACACTCGTATGACGAGGAAAACTGCAGTTGGGAAGGTAGTACATGGGAACGACCCAGCGGTCGATGCCTAAATGCCAAATGAGTTGTCGCGGGTGTTGAAGGACCACCGGCACGGCGGTGCTTGCATACATTGAGTGCTAAGTGCAAGGAAACGTGCACAGAGGGAACACGTTCTTATCTGTAGGGCCACGCATGTGTCTGAAACTAGAATTGAATTGACTAGAGACACAGATAGGTCTGTTGATCTCTATGTTATACAGATATTGTTTGGGGTTCTGCACTCTTCTGATGGCTTTTATAAATACAAATACATAAACCAACTTTAGCGTTTGAAGACACTCATGCGAGAGAGGGTCGGAGCGCTCTGGTGTTTGTACGTCCTGCCTAAAGGAAATCCTAGCGCTTCAGTGCTCTGAGAATCTTTTGCTAAAGTGATTTCTAACGTGAAATATTTTATCGCTTACATGTATAATACAAATACATCTACAAACTAAAATTGTGTTGGGATAGTTATTATATCCTTCTGAATGGCAATAATATATTAATACAAATGCATACACGACAAACTCGAAAGATTGGGGTCTAGCCTGCGAATATAGCTCGTTTCGGCGATACCGTAGTGCTGCCGCTCATCTTTCTGATCTTCTAAAGATCAAATGTGGGAATGCACCACGATAAAAATGCAACTCATGTTCATATTCATGATCATTATCATTATCGTAATCATATTCGTAATCGTCTATTCTCGATTGAACATAAGCGGGACGCACCGCTTTAAATAGTATGCTTGCATACGTTGCGCTATATAAAAAATGATGACGTGTTGTGGGGGGGGGGGAACTACTGTTCGTTGGTATTTCATGAGATAAATTGCTCTCTCAATAACTTGAGAAATCAAGAACAAAAGATGGGATACTAAGGGAAGGCAGAAGTTCACCGTTGATGGCGTGGCGGAGCGATCAACCATCATTTATCTTTTAATCTTTTCACCCATAAGGTAAATGATGCCAATACACAAAGCTCTTTTCCTGCTTCACCGGAGAACAGCTTGCACACGTCTAATAAATTCGGGTTTTAACTAATGTGTTAATCTCGTTGATTACGGCATGATTGTTGTCTATACAAACTAAAGGAAGATTTATTTATTTAGATTCATGCTTAATATGACTCAATACGTGAACAACCGAATGATTGATTAGACAAAACCAATACACGAACGCACGTTTCAAAAGAATATGTTAGTTTTCAATGCGCGAACACATACTTCCAAAGCCCGAACACGGTAGACAGTTGGTTCCAATACGCGAACCACCGAATGATTGATTAGACAAATCCAATACACGAACGCACGTTTCAAAATAATGTGTTAGTTTTCAATGCGCGATTACATACTTCCAAAGCCCGAACACCTACACTTACAATCATTTGGGTTTCAATATGTGAATACCCACTTCCTTTGCCCAAACCCCGTAAAGTCATTTGTCTGATGAACTCATTACTTCTGATACTCTAAAAGTTCTTGGTTTATTATGGGCACAACACTGCCAAAAGATCCTTCTGCTAGATGATGCACGTGCCACTTTAAAAATAAATTAGGAGTAACATTTATAGGTAGTTCTGTATGTGAGGTAGGGCAGGGTTTTCTTAGGTAGGACCACAGGTTAGTTACAAGTTGAACTATTGCGAACGAGCGAACAACGAAAGCAATAATAAAAAAAAAAGATTTCGATGAATTGCGAATCTCCTCCTTTTTTGAAAAACGTACGAACGTCACGTCGTGTGCAGTGTGTCGTGTGTTGCGTATCGTGCCGTGCATGGGGTTCCTTGTCCTACTACGATCCTATAAAACAGCGATTCAAAATTGGTGGGCTGCGGAACCCTAGGGTTCCGTGGAAGGGTCACAGGGGTTCCACGGTCTGTCCGAGAGTTACCTAAATAAACGTTTGTGGAAAAGACTCATAACCGCGCCGCACCGTCACGCCTACACGGCAGTTTAAGATGGAAGCTACTCGGTAGGTATACTCCTAATCGGCATTTTACCGGGAACAGGTAGGGTGGTAACAAGCCGCGGCCGAAGCCTCCCACCAGACCAGACTCAAGCCGGAAATCGAACCGGGACCACCAACTTTTTATACAACAGTGCACGCACTGCGCCATGGAGTATTTATTTGTCAAAATAAATGTTTTGCAAATACCTACTTATAATAATTATTATTTATCATTATCAACATAACCAGCTGGGGTTCCGCCAAAAAATAATGATCAATTAGGGTTCCATGGCCAAATAAAATTGGGAACCTCTGCTATAAAAAAGCCCTGATTCACAGGAAAATATGTATGAATGGGTAAGACACCCTAAAATAGTCGAGATCGACAACACGAGCGTCGAAGTGGCGAAGGCGGCCGTGTTCTGGCACGTGGAACTGCACAAGGATCGCTCCAAATACCCCTTCGAAGGCAAGCAGATTGTGCTGATCATGAAGAAAAAGTACAGGCAGTACTACCAAATGATCTTTAAGACCCTCAAGGCGAAGCCTGTGACTTATGATCCCAGGTAAAACTTTCTTTTGTATTTTGATCGTTCTTCGTTCATCATCATCATCATGATCAACCCATCACCGGCTCACTACAGAGTACAGGTCTCCTCTCAGAGTGAGAAGGGTTTTGGCCATAGTCTACCACGCTGGCCAAGTTCGGATTGGCAGACTTCACACACCTTTGAGAACATTATAGAGAACTCTCAGGCATGCAGGTTTCCTCACGATGTTTTCCTTCACCGTTAAAGCAAGTGATATTTTAATTACTTTAAAACGCACATAACTCCCAAAAGTTAGAGGTGCGTGCCCGGGATCGAACCCCTGACCTCCGATCAGGAGGCGGATGTCTTAACCACTAGGCTATCACAGATATCGTTCTGTTCTTCGTTATCGATTTATATTCGTGTTCAAACCCTAGGACCTAGAAAGTTCAAATTTTGTACCTACAGATATTCCCTCTATAATATAGAAAAATGACATACATATATAATACTAGCTGATTCCTGCGACTTCGTCCGCGTGGATTTACGTTTTTTAAAATCCCGCGGGAACTCTTTGATTTTTCGGGATTGTTGTCGTTGCTTGGTACCTACAATATGAATTTACTATGAACACTTCCTGAATCTTGATAACCCAGGCGGGCAGTAACCCTGCAGCATCAGGATTAAGGAGTTGAATCCAGAATTTTTTATGTGACCACGACGTAAACTTTTTTTGTTGATTTAAAAAAAAAATTGCAAATCGGTCCAGAAACCTCAAAAAAATCGATGTAGAAAAAAGAACCACCTCCTTTTTGACAGTCGGTTAAAAACCGATGACCTTGAAATATTTACGGAACAATCTTTAAAATATCCCGTTTCTAACAAAAAAAGAATGAATGAAATCGGACTACGCGTTAATGAACTCAGTATACATTTTAACTTTCGTCCCCTCCTACGGGAACCATGCTGAATTTCGGGATAAAAAGTATCCTATATTCTTCCTCATAGTATGACCTCAAATCATACCAAGTTTCATTGGAATCCATTCAGTAGTTTCAGCGTGATGCGCGGCCGTGATACAGACAGACAGACAAAAATGAAAAAAATTACAGTTTTGGGTTCAGTATCTTATAGAGTGCCCTCGAAAAAAATTTTTCAAAATATCTTCAATGTACAGAATTTGACCTGTTACAGTTTTATTATAATCAATACTTATAATAAAACTGTAACAGGTCAAATTCTGTACATTGACAGACAGACAGACAGACAAAAATGAAAAAAATTACAGTTTTGGGTTCAGTATCTTATAGAGTGCCCTCGAAAAAAAATTTTCAAAATATCTTCAATGTACAGAATTTGACCTGTTACAGTTTTATTATAAGTATTGATTGATTATAAGGTAATTTTTCTAAATTCCGAATTTTTCGAAGTGAAGCCGCGGGTAGTAATTAGTTTACCTACAAATCCATGCTAATTACAATAAAAGAGTTCATTTTATTTACAGAACTCCCGGAAGCTGTTGTTCCGCCGACTACTGTTTTGTGGACATGAAGATAATAGAAAGAGTCAAGTTGCGGTTTTTCTTCCACCACAAAGTACCTGTCTTCCCTTACCAGTACATTTTAGTGTATTTGCTTAAAAGAGGCCGTGTGGACGACGAACAAAAATATTTGCTACAAGACTGTACTCAAATTAATGATAAAGATTTTTTTTTAAATAATACTTACTAAATTATACTTAAGGTTTGTATCAAGTCAAAGAAGGCTCTGAACGACACCACAGTAGAAGGAATATGTTTGCGGATGATACCTACCGCACTTCCCTATTGCGCGAGAAGGAATAGTTTTATGTATTGTATAGTAATTAAGTTAGTAAGTACATATGTAATTATAGTCCAGCTATCTTTCCTAACGTTAATTGTACAAGTACATAGTGGAAGGACTCTCAGAAATGAAGAATTTGCATCATCAATGCAATAGATTTTTACTCCTGGTCAAACATGCGTAACTTGTAGAGTTTACATTGCGGAGCGCTACGGTAGGTAGTGCTGCTTCCTTATTACCTGACGCCGGCTCCACACGTTGGCTTCAACACTGTTCTCCCAACGCGTGGATCGAGAAATTAGCAATGGCCTCAACACTCGCGCCAACGTTGGGAGTTCGCCGTTCTGTGTCGGTTTTTTCAAAGGAATCTGCGCCAACGTTCGCGATCCATCCACACGTTGCCGCCAACGCCAGTCTTGTTGAGTGCGTACGTCCACCTCTTCTTTGACCTCAACATGAAGATGTCCGATACAGAAATCTAAATTGCTCTTAGCGCTTTTGCGGTTATAAGGGCATATAATTTGTATTTACCCATATTCGCAATAAAGAAATTTGAATTTGAATTTGTTTGATGAAAAAAAGGATGGCATTTCCTTTTTTCATCAAACAAATACAAATTTTATGCCTTTAGTACTGTAAAAGCGCTTAGAGCAATTCAGATTTCTGTATCGGACATCTTCACGTTGGCTCTGATTGTACAGAAATGTATTAATACACGTGTACGCCTCACGAAAATAACCGACCAACGTTGGTACGAGCGTTAGCACCAACGTGTGGAGCACTTACTGTGAATGCCTTTATACAGTTTCTTTTATACAACTTAGTTGGGTGACCAGGGCCTAGATATTTATATAGGTTATGGGTATGTGACTAATCATTTTAATGGCCATTTTATTCATTAAGGAATATAATTTAATAGTTATGATGTTAGTATAATTTGTTAGTTGCAATTAGAAAATATAGATTAATGTCTATTACTAACTTTGATATAATTGAATAATCAATGGAGCTATTAACAGATTATTATATTTTATATTTAAAATCAAATATATTGACAATAAACTTTAAAATAACAATAATGCATTTTTAATACAAAATCTTCTGTCAAAGTCGCTCGAGTGGTGCAGATTCACTGTTAAGCTTTCTGAAGCTGTAGTAGTCTCTTTCTTCTATTTTTTAACTAAAAGTTTTATATGAAAATAATATTTATGACTAATACAGAAGACTCCTTCTGTATTAGTAGCCTTTAAAATAACCTAATAATCGAATCAATGTAAAAAACCAAAAACTAACACTTTATATCAATATGACTACGAGATAATTTTAGTCTGGCTAACGAAAGAAGAGACTGGAAAAGCGCGGATATCAATATGGCAGCTTTGAAATTAGCTGGAATAATAGTCTAATTTGATATAACAGAAATAAAAATAAGTAATTCTAAAGCAAGTACCATCAAATAAGGTTATTCCAGCTGCGCGATTGCGGGAGAATGACAGCTACAATGTCTCGATCGCAATCACCTCTGATTGGTTGACGCTCGCTCACTATTGGCTGCAATGCATTGTTGCAACAAGAATCGCACAAATTCAGCCAATCAGAACAATTGAGATTGTAATAATGATTGATGCAGGTTTCCCGCAATCGAGGTGCTGATGTCTCATACCAGAGATTATTTATTAACAAATAATCTCTGGTCATACTAATTTTGGGGCTGCCATACTGATATTTTTTAAATTTGGCGCGCTTTTCCTGTCTCTTCTTTCGATAGCCAGACTTTAAGAACAAATCCCAACACAGTCTGTAAAAGGTTTTTTGGCTTTACTACGTGCAATGTAGGATAGGAGTGGCAATAGATGTAAAAGCTAGTTGCTAATCAACCGAGCCTAGTAACTATACTGCAACCCACCATTGCACAATAACTTCTAAAACAACAAAACAAATCAATTATTTCTCTAAAATACTTGAGTTAACATAACCTCACTTTAAGTTGTTTGTCAAGATCTCACGTACAAAATAGGTACGTCTTGACAAACAAAAAAGTGGCTACGGTTATAAGGACAACATAATCATTTTGTCACTTCTAATAAGGGCTTAGCTATCTCGCTATAACAGTAAGTTACAATAAGGCTATGTCTACAGGTATTTATTCTGAGTAGAACGGCAATCGGCTCAAAAGGGTCAGAACCCAGAGCCGTACAACCAGTTAAAAAAAAATAACGGTAATGTCCCTTTGAAAAGTCAAATTAAAAGTTAAATAGTGATCTGTGACTACAACAATATTTTAATACTGGAGGGTCAAATTTTATATTTTGATCTGTAAACAAGTGTTATGATCATTTCGAGGTTTTTCGAAGAACGAAGGTACTGAACTTCTATTCGATTTTGTTGTTTTCGCTTTTTCTTGGAAGTATGGGTTGCTTCTGGTCCAGTGAGGTATGTTTTTATTAGGTCAAGTTTCAAACTTTGTACTCTTGATTCATAAAAAGTTGCATTGAATTTATATAAAATACCTGTTAATTATTATTAAATGTTATTTTTAGGGTCGTGAACATTGTGCGCACTGTAATCGCACAGCAGTGAACAATTTGGTGATCATCGACCATGTGTGTGAAATATGTATCAATAGAGCTGCCAGATCTCATTACGTATGTATTATGTATTATTACTTCAGCAATACATAAATACCTCGGTACCTTATTTACTAATATGCACCTACACCCAGGTCATCATCATTAACAACCCATCGATCAGATCGACCGACGTCGTCAACCACTAGACTAGGCTATTGCTACTCATAGGTAGTCTGTGTAGAATCGCCTGTTTGCGACTGCAACAGTCAAAGTTTTCAAAAACTAATGAGTTATTAGAAAAAGGATTTACAATGGCTGTAAATTAGTTTCTATCGAGTTTAGAAGGATGGTGTGTTCTGTGGGATTAACCGTCCAAATAGGTTTGAACATTGTTTGTCAAAAGTGTAGTCGCAAACAGGCGAAATATTATTTAGCAAGTGTCTGCCACGTTTGACATTTTGTGGCTCAACCTCCCTCAACCCCTGAACAAATTTTGACGAAAGGCACAGAGATGGCTTTCTGAAGACATGGGAAACTTTTTATTTAAGAAAATCTTAGTTTCCCACAGGGTTCTTAAAAACCTAAATCTAAGAATGTTAAGAGGCGCTATTGGTGCGACCTCGGTCACGACAACAAACTGGTGGAATACGTAATTCAATTCAATCAAATTGATGGGTTGCATGCGGCCCACAGGATCGTAGCTGTGGTCGTACCAGTGCGCGTTTTTTTTCCGCTCTAGATCACAGACATCATATAACATACATTTTTATTATACTTTGTTTAAGTTACCACCCGGTCCCAAATTTGGGGAATACCGCTGTAGCGCTTGTGGACGATACTGGAACAGTCGTTGGTGCTGGCCAAATAAGTATCAGATGTGTCAAAATTGTAAGATAGCAACCCTGCCTTATAAATATGTAAGTTTGTGAATTTACAGTTTTAATTATTTAATACAAAAGAGCGTGAGTCTACCTTACTGTTAAAGTGGCTTGATCTCAAAAAAACCGGCCAAGTGCGAGTCAGGCTCGCGCAACGAGGGTTCCGTAATTCAGTCGTATTTTTTCGACATTTTGCATGATAACTCAAAAACTGATGCATAAAAATAAATAAAAATCAGTTTTAGAATGCACAGGTGAAGACCTTTCATATGATACCCCACTTGATATAGTTATCTTACTTCGAAAATTGAAAATACTAATTATTAGTTTATGACATATTGACATATTAACACATATTAACACCGTAGCAGCTGACTCATTTCGAAGATTAGGATTTGTACTACGCAACTCTCGGGAGTTCCATAGTCCTTTGGTAATACGATTACTATATTACGCCTTAGTCCGAAGTAAGCTCGAAACAAGCACCTGTGTCTGGCATCCGTACGAGGCAAAGTACGGGCTTATATTAGAAAAAGTACAAAAGGCCTTCCTAAGATACCTGTATAAACGTTGCTATGGATATTATCCTTTCCTATACCCAACCAAATTTCTGTTAGGTTGCTTAGGTTTCAACTCCCTGGAGGTCAGACGCATTTGCGACCAACTCAAAATTATGTGTCAAATTTTGCGAGGAGATGTTAATGCTCCAGAACTTCATAACCAACTGTGTCGCATACGTGTCCCTGAATCCAACAGTAATCTTCGTCCACGAAAAAATAAACTTTTCGTGGTCCCACATCATCGCACTGTTGCTAGATCTATGTCACCTATACCCCGTTCATTAGCATCATTCAACGCGCTTTTGGACAATAATGCTCAATGGGACCCATTTAATGATGGGTCTATAATACTGGTTCGGGAGTTACTGAAGTACGCTGAGAGCATTGCATGAATATGTCATTCAATGTTCTCAGCGTACATATTCAAAATTCTTTGATCTTTTATCGTTTTGTATTTTATGTCTTTTTTCTTGTACCTTTATTTGTATTTAAATTTATTATTAATCATCTAGTTAGTGTAAGTGGCACTGCCGTTCTAATTAGATATAAAATAAATAAAATAAAAAAATAAAAATAAAAAAAATCACAAAATAAAATAAATAAATGACCACAAATTAATTTTTTTTGTGTGTGTAACCACAAATTCACGATTTTCAGATTTTTCCCCTAATGTCAGCTATAAGACCCACCTTTCTGCCAAATTTCATGATTCTAGGTCAACGGGAAGTACCCTGTAGGTTTCTTGACAGACAGACAGACAGACAACAAAGTGATCCTATAAGGGTTCCGTTTTTCCTTTTGAGGTACGGAACCCTAAAAATAGCTTATCTTGTATTTTAACCCTCTTAAAAATGTCCTTTGTATAAATAATTTGTTACTTTTTAAATGGTCCAATTTCAGAGGGATTTAGAACCTACGGATTTAACTAGTTCTGCTGACAACAGACATGAACATGTGAGAGAACTTTGCCAAATGTGTCTGCAGCTCGGACACTCCTGCAAGGATTTTAATAAAAAGTATAAACCTCAAACTCAAAAAACTACTTGTAATTCAAAAACAACAAAGATGAGAACATACCCAAAACATTGGTGATACTTTTTTAGCGTTTAAACTATCGTGAGTGATTTCTATTATATAATATCTCTCACCTGGCTGTCTATACTTATTACTCACGTGTTTAGTCGATTTTAGTAAGGGAGTCAGTTCGCGCACGCGTCGTAGTCTGTAAACACGTGAGTATAGCCGGGTGTGAGATATTATATATATTGGTGATACTCTTTTATAGTTATTTCATTGTAGCATGGTGCAGGTGTTGTATGAGAGTTTGATATGGTTGTTGGAAAATGCTCAATTGAATTAGTAAATAATATTGATTAATGATTCTCAGGGCCTAGTATTATTTATCGATTAAAAACAGAAACAATATTCAAAATTTGACTCAGCAGCGTAATAAATAATATAGTGATTAAGTGAATTCATGAGAATACTACTATATTCGAATTAGTTCAAAGAAAATGGAGAAAAAAATAAAAAATTATAATTTGGTAACTTGTTTTATTTTGATACTTTTGTTAGAAAAAGATTTTTTATCATATCTGGTTGTTTGAACTTTCTCACTAAAGTCTGTGGCAAATCAGCAGAAAGATCCTCTTTCTTCTCGGCTATATAGGCAAAGAGCGGTAGAAAAATAGTTGCTAATTCTTCAATATAGCTTTCCTTTACTACATTTTGGATCAATGCAAATTTTTCGAACACTGTTATCACTTGACTATCACTTAGTGGCATTTTGAAAAATTTGTACTGAAAAAAATAAGAAAAAATGTATTTTTTTCTGAAATATCCATACTAATTTTTTGTGTGTTTGTCTATCTATTTTAAGACCCATCTGCTTAACCGGTTTTGATGAAATTTAGGTAGATAGACAGCTCATCGCATAGCGAATGTTTGCATTTAAATACTGGTAATTTTTTTTTAAATAGGTTAAGAAATTGTTTTTACATATAGCAGGCATCGATATTTTGTATTCCAAAGATAATACATAACTAATGCTCGTTTCAATTTCCTAAATTGAATTATTTGATCTTTACTTTAGTTTCATTTCGAAACTAAAGCATGTATAATGATAGAGTAGCAAAATGAGTTTTAATTAGAGTAGTTACATTTCTTTGTTGAGAGTAAAAATTCCTCATTCAGTAACTTACTTCTGTCAAAACAGTTATAAATAGCTAGAAGGTTGTTTTCATTTTTAAACAAAAGATTTTCAGCTTACCCTTGTGGTAGCAACAAAGTTTTTCATACAGTATATCAGACATGCTTTTGTAGACTCTGTGTAGTTTGATTTTTCTGCTACACATAATAATAATAATGCATCATGAAATACATCTAATATTTTCACATTTTCGAATACTGTACAAAGACTGTCCCATATTTGGTACCATTCTTGAAGTATAGTGGAACTTAGTGTCTGGAATAGAAAGAAAGTAATAGAATATTATATTAATAGTTATTTATGCTACAAGTGCGGCACTAAGAATCTAAAATGCCAAAGTCGCAACCTTGGCATTTTAGATTCTTTTAAAAAACCGGCCAAGTGCAAGTTAGGCTCGCGCAACGAGGGTTCCGCACTACAGTCGTATTTTTTCGACATTTTGCACGATAATTCAAAAACTATGATGCATAAAAATAAATAAAAATCGGTTTTAGAATGCACAGGTGAAGCCCTTTCATATGGTACCCCACTTGATATAGCTATTTTACTTCGAAAATTGAAAATACTAATAGGCTAGTTGACACTTTTTTTAAGTAGGTCTTAAATGGTTAATATTTGTCCTATTAGATCAAAAAAATTAACACTATATTTTTTTGCGCCCTAAAATCCGTAAAACTTTAGTTTAAAAATATATTTTTCTTAGACAGGTGAAAACACTGTCGGCCATTTTTGGCCGATAGATTATCTGTGCTCTGACGTCTGCATTTGTAAACAACAGCATAACCTACCAAAGTTTAATAAACATGACTTCTATACTAGTTTACATGAAAAATATAGTAATTATCGTTATTGTATCATCCGAGAATGTAAAAACGCATCGATAAAGACCACAGGAAAGTTGTGGATTAGAGTGCCCAGTGAAATAAATATACGTAACACGCGAAGACTTGCTTAAAGGGATCCTATATCACTAACGACTGCAACCCAAATTTATTTTTGCAAAGATCACTTTGTTGTAAGTCTTACTTAATAACTTATTCAATTTATATAGAGAAAACGATAATTTTTTACGTTTACTATGAGTTTTTAGAAATATATAAAAACTAGCTTATGCTCGTGACTTCGCCCGCGTGAACTTCATAAATTTCAAACCCCCATTTAACCCACTCAGGGGTGGAATTTCAAAAAATCCTTTCCTAGTGGATACCTTCTCTTTACCTACAAAGAACACACCCACCAAATTTCATGTATCTAGAACCAGCTGTTTAGATGTTTAGGCTGTGCATTGATATATAAGTTAGTCAGGAGGACTTGAAATTTTATATATATGGATACTACGTTAGTCAATAGGGATGACATTTGTTTGTTTACATATTTAATGACGTCACATCATGGCTGACAGCGTTTTCTGAGATTCAAATAAAAATAAAAACTTTATTTTTTTAAACTGGATTTATATATCCATCCTGCGTTTTTAATAATTGTTATTGATATATTTCGTTGTCTTAAGCAAAATACTATAATAAATAATCATTTATTGGACGAAATTAGATATGAGTCAAGTAGCCTATTATTAATTTATGACCACAATTTAATTTTTTTTGTGTGATGTAACCACAAATACACTTCAGGTTTTCAGATTTTTCCCCTAATGTCTGCTATAAGACCTACCTGCCAAATTTCATGATTCTAGGTCAACAGGAAGTACCCTGTTGACCTAGAATAGAAGATAGGTTTCTTGACAGACAGACAACAAAGTGATCCTATAAGGGTTCCGTTTTTCCTTTTGAGGTACGGAACCCAAAAAAATATGAATAAAAACAGGACATTCAATTAAGTAAATTCTTTCTTGTGATGATCACTTTTAAACAAATCATGTTCAATTTTTTAATTATTGAAATATATTTTAGTAAATACCTGTGAGAGCCACAATGACAAATGTTCTATATCCATATCCTTGTGTATGTGCATTCCACTAATTACCTCAACAAAGGTATTTCCCGGAGGATTCCAAAGTCGTCTGAAGTAGTAAATGTTCAAAGGATTTATATTCCTTAACTTGCTTTTGAGCCATGCGCTTTCTTTTTCTATAATGAAATATAACAAGTGTAAACTCAAAATAATGAAATGTCTACATAATTACCTGTCGGTTACTTCAAGAAAAATCTAGTAAATAAAATACCGTTCAGTACCTACCTAGTTTCTTATCGATTACAAATAAACAAGTTTTTCCTCTTTATGATATCTGTAAGTATAGATATAAAGAATTATTTCAAAATTGAAAAATTGGTTATAAAAAAGTATATTACCGGTCATGTCATTGGTGTTTAATACTAATTGCAGCTGCAACACAAGTTCCAGAGTAGACGGTGCTTGTGCAACATACGTGTTCATCTTCCAGCGGACAGTATCCAGTGTCTGAGCTAGCATGGCCAGTGTAGGAGCTCTGTATTCTCTCAACTCGTCAAATGTGTACGCTGCCTGCAAAAGCTTACATTGAATACAGATCTGAGTAATGTCCTTGTTTAGAAGTCCACTGTGTAAGTTTGGCATGATTATTAACAATAGTAGCATTGGCCCAGGTATCGCCTTTGCTGATTTTAAGTTTTTCAAAAAACAAATAAAATTGTTTTGTTTATCTTCAGTGTTCAGATTACTCGCTATTATCTCCTTAGCCTCTAATACTATACAAGGTTCTAGGCCCTCATTGTAGTAATGTTTAGAATATTTTTCTAAACATTTCATAACTTTAATCATGATATCAGTTTGATGCATATTTTCACTTGCCAGATGAAATATCTTGCTGTACACTTTCCTAGGATTCTGTAAGAAAACAGTCAAGATATCTGACAGATCTGCCTCTGGGGAAATGATTAATTTATTAAATATTTCTGTCATCATACTGTTGAATTCTGTAGTTTGCAAATTGTCATTGAAACTACCATTTCCATAATGTTCATCAACTATTTCATACTTATTACTACTAGAACAGCATTGAAATGCTTTGATTGCTAATAATAGTAACATTTCCTTGTTTTCAACGTTATCTTTAAGATAGCTGTAGACAATTTTAAATAACTTGTAGCACTCGTCTTCATTGAAGGCTTCTAAATGGGAAGTAACTTGTGCAATCAAATTCATATCCTCACATAGATTTTCCTTATATAATAATGCTTTAATCCAGTGAGTACTTTCATTATCCTCTTTATTTATGTTTTTTATGATAGCAGTAGTGTCAGATTTATTGATAACATCAGCCAAGTCCATGGGTTTACAAGAAATTTGCTGTAGCATGGCAACAACTGCATGATCTGAAACACCACTGATTTTGCACAGATCTGTGTGAACATTGTAACATAACTCACCAATGGTTTGCTGCATGCTTTGTCCATTCTCTTCAAACTCACTCCATGCACAAAATATCTCCACGCTGACTTCCATTATGAGGCTTTTACATTTATCCAATAGAGCTATATTACAATTGTTTATACTTTCCAATACATCACTGTTGTTACATTGGCTCATAGGAACAGTGGATTGTTCATTAATGACAATACCATCTCTATAACTTAATTCATAAAGATCATGGAAGTCTAATGGCTTAAACTTTTGTGGGCCAGTATAATTAGTAAAGCATTCAGATACCAGCTGCAGCATTTCATACAGACGGTTCCCAATATACTTGTAATCATCGTCTGTACTCAATCTATCCAATTTACTACAATTTGGTGGATCAGAAAAATAATTTAAACACTTTTGGAAATTGTTGAAGCTACGAGTTATTTCATCCCCTTCTAAATTAAAAAATATTAATCTGCATATCATTCTGTAACATCCTAGACTCAACATTTTTAATTTTTGCATACATTCTGTGGGATCGAAATACTTGAAGTGCACTAATAATGCTTCCGCTACCTCCAAAGATAACAGAGGGCAGGTGAAAACTAGTATTTCGTAAATAAATTTGTCCATGTGGAGTTTCCAAAATATTTCACACATGAGACATTTTGATACAGTGGGTATAGTCCAAATGAGAAAAGCAATGCCATCCAAATCAATCAGTTCTTCTAGAATTGGTAAATCTGAATTTAGACAAATATAAAAAGCAAACTTGCGGTTTTGAGTATTTTCCTCGAAAACTCCATTTTCTCGCATATACATTCCTTTTTGTAAAAAATTTCGTAAGTTGTCTACGACATATTCAAATTTTTCTTCATTGCCTGAAAAAACAGTTACCTAATTAACAACACGATTTAACGACATAATAAAATAAACTCAATTTATTTACTTAAAAATGTGTTACGTTACATACCTCCTCGTTCTTTCAATTTGGTAAAAGAATATACACTGTTCGCAGATATAATAATTCCTTGGAAAGCTGATAGTTCTGGTGTGAACTCCATAATGTCCAGGTAATAAAAATTATTTTATTTGCTTTTGTTGATAATATTCTATTTCTATTATAATGTAAATACATAGATTAATTATTGGTCTCGCTCCGCTGTATGTGTAAATAGCTTCTCGTTAGTTTATAATTTCCCGGTTTGAAAGAAACGAGAGAACAATAAATACCTATTTAAGAAATAATATTTTTATTTTCCATATGTCCATGACAGAGTCAAAGAGCGTATCCACAGCCACAGCGTATCAATATGTAACCTTGTTTCTTAACCTTAAAAGAGTTTTTTTTACGGCCCTGGATACCAGTCCTCAAAAGAGTAGGTATGTAATTGTAACCCACAGACAATAACATCACTACATTTCAAGAGACGGGACTTTCATACAAAACAAAATGTATGGACTGGATTGCATGCACGGACAGAAAGACAGTAATACCAACATAACCAAACAAGTAGTCTTCTAGGTTATTACCCGCTAATCTGTGTAAAGCCAGAAGAACAAAACAAAAAAAAAATCCCCTAACTTTTGTTTCTTTGAAGTTCTCAGTTGAAATTCAATAATCTAGGTATAATACCCAGTTTACACGTATTAAGTAATTAACTAAATTTTAAGCGACTTAATGCAGTGTGTGCAAACAGTGAATTTAGTAATAACTAATAAGTAGCAAGTAAACAAGAAGAATATAATTTTTTAAATTTTTCGGTTAAGTAGCCGCGCGCTCCTCACCCCGCGCAACCTCGTTAAAATCACGTTAAAATTTAAAACTTTTCTTAAAATTTTTCTTCTGACTTGGCTGAGCACATAAATAATTAGTTACAGAGATTATTATTTCACACGTTTCGTTGTTCATCTCGGAATGAACTTAAGAGAACTAAATTACTTGTCTGGATGCGTGAAAACGCTTGATTAAAATTAAACTACTAAACAACTTAATGCGTGTATAGCGCGCACTGCAGTTTTTCGTACACTTCTTCCGCAAAAAATATTCTGTGAACTATAGAACTAAATCGACAGCACGACCGTGCTAATGCAGTGGGGTAGTAATTAGCCCCGGCCGAAGCGGCTTGTTCCCATATCCACTTAAGGGGTGTATATTCAGAAACGTTTCTGTCTATCGGCATATAGGTACCTAATTATTATTTTTTAGTGCAGGGTGGGTAAACTTTTCTAAGTATACACTTAAAATCTTAGTGCGCGTTAACCATTTTGATACACCAAACCCTGAGATGTTTACCTCTTTCATTTGTATGGGATTACGTAACAGAGAGAGCGCTATACTAACATCATTCTGCGGATAGAGTTACAGTGCGGCTGTTTTCGGGTGGATAAACGAAATAAGCCATGCCATGCCATGTTATAGACAGTTGTCTGTCTATATATCTATACATTGTAATGAAGTTATTTTTGTAGGAAAATAAAATAATCTGCAGAAAGTTTTATATTTTTATTTTCAGTTTTTTCAAGTTTTGAAGATTTTTAATTGCACTAGGAAATTTTGGGTCTATTTCAAGAGCCATTTTATACATTTGGTTTGCTAAATCAATTTTTTTCCAGCGGTGGTATAATACTCCTGTCAACAGAAAGAAAATACAGCTGCTCGAATGCGGGAAAACTTCATCAATCATGATTACGATCGTAATTGGGTATTTTACTACTTTTGAAATTGATAAATATAATTACTTTATTATAAACTAGGATATAGGAAAATAATGACGTACGCTGAAAAAAATATTAAAATCCAACAAAGATTTACAAAGTTACATTCATTTTAATTTTGGAGTAGGAGGTGCCTTTCTCGCAAAACGAAAATTTGTATGAAACCGCACGAAGCTACTATGGCATTTGTCAAAATGACGTCATAATTCTATATTGCTATCTCTGTCTAATCAGAAATATTTAAATGCTTATAACTTTTTTATTATTTGATCGATTCAATTAGTTTTCTCAGTTTACGTCATTATTTTTATCCTAGTTTATAATCCATACTAATATTATAAATGCGAAAGTGTGTCTGTCTGTCTGTCTGCTCTAGCTTTTCACAGCCCAACCGTTTAACCGATTTTGATGAAATTTGGTACAGAGTTAGCTTATATCCCGGGGAAGGACATAGGCTACTTTTTATCCTGGAAAATTAAAGAGTTCCCGCGGGATTTTAAAAAACGTAAATCCACGCGGACGAAGTCGCGGGCATCATCTAGTAAAGTAATAAAAAAATTGGAGTCAAATACCCAATTGTTTTAAAGCTGTAAATTTTAAAGCTGTACCACACATTACCAGTTAGACCTAGTTAGGTTATCCCGGCGCCTCTAATACGTGAGTAGTAAAGTCAAAAGACCTACCTACTTGAGGTCTTTTGACCTACACCTATAAGTGCAACGCACACCCGTAAAGCCTAGGCGCGACGTTTCTTTATATATTCTAACAATAAAACTAAGAGTTATTTGGTGTGCGCTTTGACTTAACAGCGGCGGCTCTCGGTAAGCCTAAATAGGTGTGCTCAAGGCGAAAAAATTCGAGGAAAAAAAATCCAACGAGGAAATTTCCTGGATCAGTTCTTTAAAAGCCTTATAAATGGCACTGTGTATGCCTTTTCAAGGAAGTAGGATTAGTCCTAATAATCCTAATCCTAATAATATTATAAATGTGAAAGTGTGGATGTTTGTTACTCAATCACGCAAAAACGGCTGAATGGATTTGGTTGAAATTTGGAATGGAGATACATTATAATCAGCTAGTAATAAACCCCCAATCCATCCAAACCACCAAGAGTGTCAATTTTCAAGGTGTTTTAGTGCAAGTCCAACTCGCGCACCAAGGGTTCCGTACTACAGTAGTTTTTTGACATTTTGCATGATAAATCAATAACTATTATGCATAAAAATAAATAAAAATCAGTTTTAGAATGTACAGGTAAAGCTCTTTTATAATATGATACCCCACTTGGTATAGTTATCTTACTTTGAAAGTTGAAAATACTAATTATTTCTTCATGACCGCATTTTTTTGTGATTTAACCACAAATTCACGGTTTCAAAAGTTGTCGTGTCGTTGTCTTGTCGTTGCCGTATCGTTGCCTTGTCATAGTCGTATTCCCCTGAAGAGATTGTGCTCTTTACCTCTACACTCCATAATCTGATGCTTAGACGGCTTTATTTCATACGTATTTACCCTGATTTGTTCCTAGTTCCTTAGACGGGCATGAACAGCGCCATCGCATCTAAGAGGCTATAACGAACTGACTCTCAGGAAAAGTTCCTCAATGTTTTAACTATGCCATACCAAGATTTGCATAATGGATAGCTTGTACACGTTCTTTGAATAAACTGATCGCCTGAAGGAAATACTTCTCCGCTGTTGTGTATTGCTCGTGTTTGCCATAAATATTAGCAATCGCGAAATAGATGGATGCACTGTCTGGCAGTTCTGCGAGAGCTTTCGGTATTATTTGAAGAGCTTTCTCAATTTGACCTGAAAAATTACAAACCAAATGTTAAATGAATTAGTATTAAAGACACCCAATAGTTTACAATATATAAATTCATTTGAAGTTCAGAATACTTGAATGTATTGTCCGTTAATAGTAACTTGACGCGGGAGTTATGTTCGTACCATTGCTAATTAGTAATTACACAATAATAAACCCAGGGCCGCCTTAATATATTCGACGCCAGGGTGCGAAAGTTAGTTGTTGTCAACAAAAACGCTATACAATTTTTATGTTTCATTTAGTGAGGCTCATGGTAAATTCATTAAATTCTCTATTGAAACAATCAATGAAGTACAGAGCTAGTCCGGGTCAGTTTTGCTTTTAGTGTGGTAGTTCCATTTATCTGATCTCTAGGCCTCAATATGCAATTTTTTTCCCATTATTTGGTTTACATCTTCATATTATAAAGATCTTTTTTGAAATTTTGTATGTACATTTGTAAAAATATTCGACAAATGTTTTGGTTTTTGCGTTAACTAAAACTAACGTGGTATACGACCTTAAGGCTTCGCGTTTTACTAAAACACTCTAGGGTAAGTCAGACAAGACTGCTTGGAGAAGGTCTGATATCGCATATACCTACCTGTGTTATCCAACAATGCTAGTAAGTTGGTCCAGGCCGAAACATGTTTTGGATTTGAATTTATTGCTTGGTACCAGTTCTCCACTGCCTTATCAGTCCTGTTCATTTCCAAATACTAAAACATAAACCAACCAAAAAATATTTATTTTATTATTTTTCTCCCACTTGCTTGGACTGTTTCATACTGCTAACAAGGTTCTTTAAATGCACCCTAACATAGGGGTATTTTTAGATTTTATTATTTTAAATTCTGAATGAGAATGAAACCTCTTATCAAATGTTTAAAAATATAACAATACTGCGTAGGTATAGCACAATTTTTAAGTTGTTTAATAAAAATGAGTTCTCATTAGTTACGTTTAGTACACTGCACGAAATTTAGTACAGAAATAGATGCACATTAGACTACTTTTTATCTCAATAATTATTTTTGAACGGACGAAATCGCGTGCTGCAGCTAGTCGTGAATAAACACATAATTACCAAATTGCCCAAATTGTAGAAACAATCTGGATAGTTTTTTCTATAGCGTAGTGCTGTTTTGTAAGCGCTCTGCGATTCGTGGTAACGTCCAGTGTTTGCTAAAACTATTCCAAGATTCATCCACGCCGCGGGGAAGTCTTTTCTGAAAGAATCACATGAAATGGTCTGTCTGTGCGCTGCCTTTTTACGATTCGACCGCTGAATCGATTTTGACGATGCTTGCATTCTGAAGTTGGATATGGGATACTTTTTATCTCGGAAAATCAAAGAGTTCTCACGGGATTTATTAAAGAGCCTAAATCCATGCAGATGAAGTCGCGGCTGGTACTATAATATTTTAGAGGGTGTTTGTTCTTAGGTAAATTCTGTACAATTCAATCGTTGAACCAATAATCTAATTTAGTTACTTCGCTATCGCGGGCGAATGCATCATGTATGCTAAAGTTTAAAGGTGACAATTCAACATTCTAAGAATACTGTTTTATTTTCCCACTAGGATAATTATATTTCGAGAAAATCAATTATTGACTTACTTGTAATAAATCGCCTTTCTTAAATATGATTCCGCTTCAGAGTAATACTTTTTATTTTTTAATAAATTCGCTAAATTATTCATTGCTTGGTAGTATTCTGGATACAGTCTGAAAAATAAATGGATAGTTTTTTGATGGATGAAAGCGTTTTTTTGGTGGCGTGTACAAACCCTTCTCATTCTGAGAAGGGTGGTAACCTACTCAGTAGTGGGACGGGATGGGTTGAAATGGATGGAATTGTAAACTGATATGTGTGAGTATATAATCGAGTGTAGGTATGTACGTTGACTGTGATTATATGGATGTACAATAGGCTAGTTGACACTTTTTTTAAGTAGGTCTTAAATGGTAAATATTTGTCCTATTAGATCAAAAAAATTAACACTATATTTTTTTGCGCCCTAAAAACCGTAAAACTTTAATTTAAAAATATATTTTTCTTAGACCGGTGAAAACACTGTCGGCCATGTTTGGCCGATAGATTATCTGTGCTCTGACGTCATGCATTTGTAAACAACAGCATAACCTACCAACGTTTAATAAACATGACTTCTATACTAGTTTACATGAAAAATATAGTAATTATCGTTATTGTATCATCCGAGAATGTAAAAACGCATCGATAAAGACCACAGGAAAGTTGTGGATTAGAGTGCCCAGTGAAATAAATATACGTAACACGCGAAGACTTGCTTAAAGGGATCCTATATTACTAACGACTGCAACCCAAATTTATTTTTGCAAAGATCACTTTGTTGTAAGTCTTACTTAATAACTTATTCAATTTATAAAGAGAAAACGATAATTTTTTACGTTTACTATGAGTTTTTAGAAATATATAAAAACTAGCTTATGCTCGTGACTTCGCCCGCGTGGACTTCATAAATTTCAAACCCCCATTTAACCCACTCAGGGGTGGAATTTCAAAAAATCCTTTCCTAGTGGATACCTTCTCTTTACCTACAAAGAACACACCCACCAAATTTCATGTATCTAGAACCAGCTGTTTAGATGTTTAGGCTGTGCGTTGATATATAAGTTAGTCAGGAGGACTTGAAATTTTATATATATGGATACTACGTTAGTCAATAGGGATGACATTTGTTTGTTTATATATTTAATGACGTCACATCATGGCTGACAGCGTTTTCTGAGTTTCAAATAAAAATAAAAACTGTATTTTTTAAAATTGGATTTATATATCCATCCTGCGCTTTTAATAATTGTTATTGATATATTTCGTTGTCTTAAGCAAAATACTATAATAAATAATCATTTATTGGACGAAATTAGATATGAGTCAAGTAGCCTATTATATGAGCGTTTGAATGTAAATCAGAGGCCCTCAGAGGTCGTGCGTGGGTCGGATCGGAGTGCGCAGTGCGTACCTGTGTATGTGTGTGTATTTATGTATATAGCAATATTCACCTAAGAGCTTCTTTATATTCATCCATAGCCCAACTCGAATTTTGTTTAGCATCTGCGACTTTTGCCACGTTGTAGTGTACTTTAGCATTTAGCGGACAAACAGAAAGAGCACTTGTAAAGAGGTTGTATTCGCTCTGCCAGTCGTATGCTCTTCGCCAGCTTTTAATTGCGTAGATTAATACTATGCAGAAGAAAATACCAATAGCTATCTAAAAAACAATATTTAGAGAATTTAGTGTTGTAGTATCCCTAATATATGTCGGAGAACAGGAGGATGGCTGATAATTATTATTCATCTTTAGCCGACATCAGAAGGTAGTAATTAATAGGTAGGTACTTTAATCCATGTTCTTTACAAAAAGTTCTCAGTAACGTATCGCACATGGAAACCATCAACGTAACACAACCAGATCACCCTAACCTAACCCTACCTATGGTCGCCTCCAACCACCCCTCACAGCGACCCCTCACCTCACTCTAAACTAGCTAACCTAAGCTAAACACCACATCGTGTGATTAGGGCGCAATTGCTATTGCAACCTCTCAATCAAGTCACGACCTACTCCGTTATCTAATCATCTCAAGGTAATCAATCACAACTTCATGAACGCTCTTAAAAGGATCATTGCATCGACTCTCTTACGATCTAAACCAGATCTTATAATTGACTTCTCATTACTAATTCAGAATATCGCAATAGCTCTACCTTCTCCACTCTGTGCACATCTGCATACAGAACACCATAGCATCGTGCGCCACACGCGCCACGACTACTATCCACCCAAATAAGCGATCACAACAGAAACCAGGTAGAATGTAAGCTATTCGATCTCATGGGCAACTCATTGTCTAATCCATTTCAACATTACACGAGAGTCATCAATGATTCTTTACCAACCGGGTTATACGATTCTAAAGCGGGTACCTACTATCAAAGTTAACTTCAAGTTACTATCACACTAAGCTATCACTTCAAACTAATCATTATCTCAACTGCCGGTATATCTCCAATTACACTCTAAATCACTAGCGTCTGCAGAAATAACCTTAACGGATGTCCTTATAATAATCTATCCACTGATGAGCCAAACGTTAACTCACGAATTACTCTAATATTCACCAATAATTAGTATTCCATATTCGTCAAACAACTACACGAACATTATTAATAGTGCTTTGCAGACAAAGTCACCGGATGGCACTAGATGTTACGATTTAACACAATGTACATTAGCATCGAACAATTACTGTTCTAACTATATCACAATCACCGAATTAAATATCACGATTAAGAAACTACCTACCTATCTCAAAGAATAATAATTAGCTAAGCTATAATCTGATACTTAATTAATTTAACGCGAGAGAAAATTGTGAACGACAACAAAATTCGTGCGTGTCAAAGTCCAACTCTGACAACTAAAATAAAGATGGCTACCTTCCGTAGACTAAAACTCATACGTTTCTTTTCACGGAGTCTATAGACAGTAAGAACTCTTTCAATATCGACCCTCCAATACGGCCATTCTGACATGCGACCGTCCTCGGGCGCTAGTATGTATCAAGCACAAACATTTTATAAACGTCAGAACATCCGCTCGTTCATCCTGACAATCAGCACAAGCACACAAACCACATATTCTAAAGCATGCATATCACAACCATTACAAATAAAACAAGCATGACACAACCAAAGCATAGCCCAACTTTATCCATAGTAGCAACTTCTAAAACACACTGCACCATTTGCCATAATAGACTCACCGCTCATAATTATGTCTCATAAAACCCGAACTCCAGCAGTACCCCGCTACTGATCCTATCACCTGTTCCAAACACCCACCACACTATACACCAAGCTAACTCCCCTCAGCTGAAACGGCCACGCCGCCGTCCATCCATCATCGGAACAGCCACCTCGCCGTTTATCATCTAAATGGCCACCTCGCCTTTTAGACAACTCCCTTTTTTTCAAAACAGCCACCTCGCCGTTTATTATCTAAATGGCCACCTCGCCTTTTAGATAACCCCCTTTTTTTCAAAACAGCCACCTCGCCGTTTATCATCTAAATGGCCACCTCGCCGTTTAGACAACCCATTTTTATAAATCAAATATTCTTTAACGTCGCAATAGCACTTTTCCAAAAGCAATTCACTAAGCTCTTCCTTATACACATCCAAACTCATCCTTTTGAGGTCAATCGGCAGCTTATTGTTCATTTTTTTTTTACAGCCATAGCGCAAACGCTTTTCATGCATGTACCACTGTGACATTCTGAAATGCATAGCTCGTTCGTGCATCCAACCGACCCACTCATCCTTACCTCATAATCTCGTTGGAAATATTTTTGACATCTCCTAATAAATACGCCCATATCCTCTATGCATCACAGTGGAAGGACCCCCATTTTTTTTATAACGGCATACAGCAATCGAACAGACCCATAACACAGACAGTCTTTATGCACTTCCTTTGAAGTCGAAATGCCCTTTTAGCATCAACGTAATTACCCTACAATGTCAATCCATACGACAACACGGATGATACACATCCGTGGGATGCACCCAAAGCCGCATTCAATTATATCATCTGCACCAGACGTCCCCACGCATACACAAATTCGTCCAATTCAGCACACACACCTAATGTGCACCCTCAAATTAGAGTTCCTGTCGCAAATTATTCCCAAAAACTTTAACTCATCAACCCTCTCCATCGTCGCATGATCATGAACTGCATCATTTTAGTTTTATTTAAGCGCACTTCCAAGTCATTATTACTAATTCAATTAATTATCCTCCAAAGCGCCGTTCAATTCCCATTCCTACATTCCTTCAACATTATTCTATCATCTGCAAACAATACACAACGAACAGTGGTCGCTATCGTAATGTCACCAATACAAGTTACAAAAAAAAAACAAATATTCCGGCGAATTTAAAAACCTCCTCCGTTTTTGAAGTCAGTTCAAACGGAAGGATTCTAATACACCACACATACCATACAGTCTGAGGTACCCCTCGCTTATCACATTCCAGTGGAGATCCGTACACCCTTTGGTATTATTTTTCATTCTAGCAATCCCAGCGCACATTTTCGGTCCATTCAAATACGACTCTATCCATTCATAAGCTCTTCTTTCAACACAATATCCATCTAATTTATCCAATAATATTTTATCATTCACAAAGTCAAAAGCCTTAGTCACATCCTGAAAAATAATAGCAATAGGTACCCTGTTATTCAGGCTATCATTATCTATTCCACTTAAACAGAAACAATCCTCAACAGTGGAGCTGTCATTGCAAAAACCAAATCGTTCATCCACGAGCACACCATTGGCATCGAATTTTTTTTTGAGACGTTTCACCATTACCTTTCCAATCATTCCCGCTAATATTGGCACCAATGTTATAGTACGGTGCCACATCAATCGCCTTTTTTTTTAACACGGGCTACAGGAATGGTAACTATAGAAATTTTTAAGTTGCCTAGCAACCCCTAAAACCCCTTATTCAAACGACTGATTCACTATGTCTGCAAATACACTGCATAGGCGAATAGCGCACTCCTCTACAGAGCCAGTCCTCATCTCATCTTAGCCCAGCTTCAGTGTCACTCGGTGACTCTATTATACCAAAAATCCCTTCAGTCAACCATACCGTTTTATTATTACAATTATCCATTTTCACCTTCTTAAAGGGTAAACACAGCACATAGAAAAGTTATACAACATCATGAAAGGAATCAAATGCCTCGCCGACGCTTTCCGAATATTCGAAAATGTAAGGGACTAGATAAATTTCATGAATAAAATTATTTCGTATTATCCCCGTTGTAGTCCCTCCCATATTAAGACCATGCAGACCTATATCGCACTTTTTTTTCAACCCTTACTGCCAATGCCCAAGTAGCATCATGATCTGAGAGTGCTAGATAGTCAATCTCAGCAGCTGAAAACATCAGACCACTAGCTATTAAATTAGATGACAACCGTGCTGGGACATCACACTCCCAATGCTATAACCATTTAGTAAGGAAACCAAGTAGTTTGGAACCCTCGTAGCCTTAGCTCCAAGCTTACACAATTCACCATCACCACCATACCACATAACTCCAACAACTGACAGTCAAAATTGTAAATTAACTAAACTTAACTATTTTGAATAAATGATTCGAGTTTTGAGTTTAACTCCATTAAATCACGGCCACTTTCACCACTCCTTAGCGCATCTCTACACAAAATAATCCTTCTTTCTTTCTCTTTTTATTCAAAACACACAAAAGTAAATCAAGCTTTTCAAGAAAGACCACGTGTGGGTATTAAAATTGAAAACATGTCTTGCACAAATAAATAAAAAAAAAAAAAAAAAAAATCTTGTAACTTTTTTTTTTTTTTTTTTTTTTAAACAAAGCTAGTGTTGCAATGATTTTCGAAAATGTGGGCATAAATCGTGTATCCCACTTCTGATGTCGGAGAACAGGAGGATGGCTGATAATTATTATTCATCTTTAGCCGACATCAGAAGGTAGTAATTAATAGGTAGGTACTTTAATCCATGTTCTTTACAAAAAGTTCTCAGTAACGTATCGCACATGGAAACCATCAACGTAACACAACCAGATCACCCTAACCTAACCCTACCTATGGTCGCCTCCAACCACCCCTCACAGCGACCCCTCACCTCACTCTAAACTAGCTAACCTAAGCTAAACACCACATCGTGTGATTAGGGCGCAATTGCTATTGCAACCTCTCAATCAAGTCACGACCTACTCCGTTATCTAATCATCTCAAGGTAATCAATCACAACTTCATGAACGCTCTTAAAAGGATCATTGCATCGACTCTCTTACGATCTAAACCAGATCTTATAATTGACTTCTCATTACTAATTCAGAATATCGCAATAGCTCTACCTTCTCCACTCTGTGCACATCTGCATACAGAACACCATAGCATCGTGCGCCACACGCGCCACGACTACTATCCACCCAAATAAGCGATCACAACAGAAACCAGGTAGAATGTAAGCTATTCGATCTCATGGGCAACTCATTGTCTAATCCATTTCAACATTACACGAGAGTCATCAATGATTCTTTACCAACCGGGTTATACGATTCTAAAGCGGGTACCTACTATCAAAGTTAACTTCAAGTTACTATCACACTAAGCTATCACTTCAAACTAATCATTATCTCAACTGCCGGTATATCTCCAATTACACTCTAAATCACTAGCGTCTGCAGAAATAACCTTAACGGATGTCCTTATAATAATCTATCCACTGATGAGCCAAACGTTAACTCACGAATTACTCTAATATTCACCAATAATTAGTATTCCATATTCGTCAAACAACTACACGAACATTATTAATAGTGCTTTGCAGACAAAGTCACCGGATGGCACTAGATGTTACGATTTAACACAATGTACATTAGCATCGAACAATTACTGTTCTAACTATATCACAATCACCGAATTAAATATCACGATTAAGAAACTACCTACCTATCTCAAAGAATAATAATTAGCTAAGCTATAATCTGATACTTAATTAATTTAACGCGAGAGAAAATTGTGAACGACAACAAAATTCGTGCGTGTCAAAGTCCAACTCTGACAACTAAAATAAAGATGGCTACCTTCCGTAGACTAAAACTCATACGTTTCTTTTCACGGAGTCTATAGACAGTAAGAACTCTTTCAATATCGACCCTCCAATATATATATTATTATACCTACCACACTATTGTATCACTACCCATATTATAAACTAGTAGGGCGCGTGGGATGTATAGAGCGCACTTTGACTTTGCTTAGACTTAAGATTGAGTTAATGTGAGAGATATAGCTCTGTCTCGTTTTAACTCTGTCTTAAGTCTAAACTAACGCAGAGTGCGCTCTATAGATCTCACCCTAAGCCATTTAGTCAGAAAAGTGATAATTACCTTTTGGAATTGTCTTTTACGTTGTAATATTTTTTCAAATCCAATAGCAATAAGTAAACAATATCCTATAGATGGAATGTATAAAATTCTTTCAGCAATCACAAATCCCACTGGATAGATAATATTTGTTGCTGGTAGAAAAGGTATTATCATGAGTGATGCAGCCAGTAATATTCTGAAATGAAAAGCCTGGGTCAAAAAGGCTGAATATGGAAACACTATGTTGTATTGTAAACAGAATACTTTGGTATTAATAAACAGACGAGAGAGCCAGGGTTCAGTCTGGCAGTCTGATGCGCCGACCCACAGGGTACACGCCGTGTTCATATAAGTCAGTGAATAAAAAGTTCAGTAATCATTTATTATTCCTACGCCACCTAACCCAGTATACGTCGGGCAGCAGAGCCTCAGCAGGCATATTGACACCCTTACCCTTACTTACCCTTTCCTTGATCGTTCATATTTTCGACTACTCACTGCTTTTACAAACAAGAATATGTACAGGTACATGACAAATATAAACAATATCCTAAAGTCAAGCGCATTGTTGATGAGAGGTATAGATCCCATTGACCAATCGTAACACAGCCACTGTGGCCATATAAGCAGCACAATATTTAAAAAATAAATATAATTGTAGGTTGCAATCTGAAACAATCGTCACAAAAGCATCAGTGATCAAATCAGAAATGAGGAGATCCATAGGAGAACTAGAGCTCAACAGGTTGCTAAGCTGAAGTGGCAATGGGCAGGGCACATACCGATAGAGGTTGGGGTCTCAAGGTGCTGGAATGGCGACCTAGCTTTGGAAGACCGCATTCAGAAGACAAAACATAAACATATTTGTTCGTTCAGGATTTAGTTGAAACTTTGTAATTGATGTTGCGTAAGACCTAAAAATGATGATGACGATGAAAAGTGATAGCCCTAAAAATGGTTAAGATGTCGGCCTTTTATTCGGGAGGTCGGGAGTTCGATCTTGGTTATGCACCTCTAACTTTTCAGAGTGATATGCATTTTGAGCAATTAAATTATCACTTCCTGTGATTGTGAAGGAAAACATCGTGAGGAAACCTGCATGCCTTAGAGTTCTCCATAATATTCTTAATGGTGTGCGAAGTCTGCCAATCCTCACTTGGCCAGTGTGGTGGACTATGGTCAAACACTTCTCATTCTGAGAGGAGACCCATGCTCAAGTAGTGAGCTGATGATGGGTTGAGCCTGGAGAATGATATAAATTAGTTTTTAGCCTGGAAAATCAAAGAGTTCCCATGGGATTTTTAAAATTAAATCCACGCGGACGAAGTCGCGGGCATCATCTAGTAATTAATACAATGCAGTTTTCCATACCTTAGTAAAGAGATTATCACTAAATGCTGCAGGGTTATCAGAAGGTTTAAACTCTGGTGTAGTCCCTGCCATAACTGCCCATCTTGCATAGAGAAAAAATATTGCAAATAAAGTCATTATGGTTACTCTATAAATGCATTTTACATCCACATGTATACTTTTTAGTATATCTGTTTTGTTCTTCAGTCTTTTAAGTTTTCTCATTCTAAAATGGAGGATTGCATCATATATGCAACATACTCCCTGAAAATTGATACCTATTTATTTTGTTTTAATTCGTCAATTTATAATTGACATACTATTGTTTTCTTGTGAATTTGTCCTTCAATCAGCAACAGAGCAACAGAGCTTGCCATCAGGTCTGATTGTAGCCTCGCACTAGTCAATAAATAAATAAAAAACAAGGATGTAGTTAAAAACTCTGAGACACAGTCTACTTTTTCTACAGACTCCTGGCAGTCTGCAGACATCTGTGTCTCCAGGACACTTAGCACAGGACACAGGCTTAAGGTTGTATTGTGTTTAGTCCACAGTGACCTGATAGAGCTCACAGTAGAAGCCATAGGTTTCTTAGGAGAATCTATGCATTCTAGTGAGAGCTTTATCAGGGCACTGTAGGCTTAGCACTAGCACCTCAGAGGCTACCCTTCTTATTGAAGGATTAGACCAGCACTTTCCGGTGGTTTAATCCTGGCGAGTTCTTCCAGCGGTTGAGTATAAAATATACATACATTTGTGCAAGTAAAGATAACACTTACCATAATGGTCACACCTAGCACCTCAGAGGCTACCCTTCTTATTGAAGGATTAGACCAGCGCTTTCCGGTGGTTTAATCCTGGCGAGTTCTTCCAGCGGTTGAGTATAAAATATACATACATTTGTGCAAGTAAAGATAACACTTACCATAATGGTCACACCTAGCACCTCAGAGGCTACCCTTCTTATTGAAGGATTAGACCAGCGCTTTCCGGTGGTTTAATCCTGGCGAGTTCTTCCAGCGGTTGAGTATAAAATATACATACATTTGTGCAAGTAAAGATAACACTTACCATAATGGTCACACCATTTTCTTTGAACAGCATAGATAATCCCGCTAATATTACAGCCATAAATAAATAAATATTAAATACATTCTTATTTTTCATTGATATATCATAAATTAGGAATGATAAAAGGAACGTCATAGCTGCTAGAAGGTCTGCTCTTCCGACAATACCAGATGCAGCCTCAACATGCACAGGATGTACTGAGAACAGCAGAGATGCTAAAAAAGGCACATCTACTGCATTGTTCTCTTCATTCTTCCTTTTTACTTTTGCCCATATGCAATTATAAGATTTCCATAGTAATATACAGCATACTGCATGACAAATTAAGTTTGTAACTTTAAATTGAGTTGCTGATAGTTCTTGGTTATTTAAAACATAGTTTAGTCTGAAAATTGAAACTAAAATTACTTATTATCAGTATAGGTAGGTATGTTTTCAGATATTGTACTGGTTTTACAGATATTGTATTGTTTTTTGTCATTAGATTTGATAGAGGAATGGTTTTCAATCTTTCATGTCTTACACAACACTACTAGTTAGTTAGGTAGGAATCACATCTTCAAACAGTTCTTTATATTAAAAACTAGCTTATCTTCTGTTGTGTGGACTATACAAATTTTAAACCCCTATTTTAACCCATTAGGGGCTGAATTTTAAAAAATCCTTTCTTAGCGGACATCTACATCATAATAGCTATCTGCATGCCGAATTTCAGCCCGATCCGTTCAGTAGTTTGAGCTGTGCGTTGATAGATCAGTTAGTGAGTCAGTTTTTCCTTTTACGCTTACTTAAATAACTTTTTTACGCTAGTACAATAATGTAAATACTCCTCCAAGTTGCTGCTTTATATTATGTGTTTCAGACTGAGGTCTGCACTGCTTTGTACAGAAAAAAACTACAAATAAGTATACCTAAAAGTAAGTATTGTCAAAGGCCGGTAAGACTTGTGACTGTGGTTGCTCGTAATGCTTGTACCCCAAAAGTCGTCTCTAAAACTATCCAACCAAGACCCGGAGGTAACATCCTTGTTCTTCAGAATAGCTTCTGAATCGTCAAAAACAAAATATCCCTGTAAAGTAAATAAGAAAGGTGCAAGCGATACTATCACGATAAAAAGCGGTTTAAAATACATCGTGTAACTTTGTCTGGATAGATGTTACGGCACAGTAAAGTCTAAGTCGTGTTTTAGTTTGCACATGATCACTTTCAATATGTTTAATTCATTACAAACTTATTTTATAAAATATAATCACTTTCGTTAATATCTCTATTATTTACTATACTATTTACTCCACAGATATAGATAATCTATGGATATGATTTACTCTGACAGTTTCAACTATCCTATATGTTATTGGTCTGTGGTTTCAACAGACGTAGTGTGGTGGTTACATACTCTTTGGTTTCAACTTTCACCATTTGTATGTTGGCATTATTTCCGGTCAATGTAATGCGTAGAGCCGTAGATAGAATAATAGGTAGATTTAAGTACTGTGTAACCGCGTAATTAGGCTACTTGACTCATATCTAATTTCGTCCAATAAATGATTATTTATTATAGTATTTTGCTTAAGAAAACGAAATATATCAATAACAATTATTAAAAACGCAGGATGGATATATAAATCCAATTTAAAAAAATACAGTTTTTATTTTTATTTGAAACGCAGAAAACGCTGTCAGCCATGATGTGACGTCATTAAATATGTAAACAAAGAAATGTCATCCCTATGTCACGCGGGGACTAACGTAGTATCCATATATATAAAATTTAAAGTCCTGACTAACTTATATATCAACGCACAGCCTAAACATCTAAACAGCTGGTCCTAGATACATGAAATTTTGTGCGTGTGTTCTTTGTTGGTAAAGAGAAGGTATCCACTAGGAAAAGATTTTTTGAAATTCCACCCCTGAGTGGTTTAATGGAGGTTTGAAATTTATGAAGTCCACGCGGGTGAAGTCACGAGCATAAGCTAGTTTTTATATATTTCTAAAAACTCATAGTAAACGTAAAAAAATATCGTTTTCTCTTTATAAATTGAATAAGTTATTAAGTAAGACTTACAACAAAGTGATCTTTGCAAAAATAAATTTGGGTTGAAGTCGTTAGTCATATAGGATCCCTTTAAGCAAGTCTTCGCGTGTTACGTATATTTATTTCACTGGGCACTCTAATCCACAACTTTCCTGTGGTCTTTATCGATGCGTTTTTACATTCTCGGATGATACAATAACGATATTTACTATATTTTTCATGTAAACTAGTATAGAAGTCATGTTTATTAAACTTTGGGAGGTTATGCTGTTGTTTACAAATGCATGACGTCAGAGCACAGATAATCTATCGGTCAAACATGGCCGACAGTGTTTTCAGCTGTCTAAGAAAAATATATTTTTAAATTAAAGTTTTACGGTTTTTAGGGCGCAAAAAATATAGTGTTAATTTTTTTGATCTAACAGGACAAATATTAACCATTTAAGACCAACTTAAAAAAAGTGTCAACTAGCCTAACCGATCAACAATATTTGTATTAAACGTTTTTAATGTGAAAACAAGTAAATAACTCATGAGAAATACAATTACGCCACGAATTCTCAAAGTTTGTTTTGCAACTTCTTGTATGTATTTAAAAAAAACCAGTTACACGATAAGGGATAAAAAAATTGGTTAGCTGCGTCTCTGTTTATCACATTAATAACTTTATCTGTGGTCTCTTTTTAGTGCGAATGAAAAAGCAAACGTTCCTGCATCTACCTTTATTAGTCTACGATGTAATGGGTCAAGTTAGATACCAAACCATAGAGTTAAAGATTTGGTGTGCCTATCCCAGCTTTACCTGCACAAGAGGAACTTTCTTCATGCCTTCAAAGAAACATATTAGATTTTTTGTTAGAAAGCCGAGTGAGATATTTAGCGTTTTTAGCTTTAGGTTTTTAGAAACCTGAAACTCTACGGGAAACGTGTCACCTGTTGTTTTACAAATTCACCATACATACTATGATGCAGCTTGCATTTAGGTTTTTAAAAATCCCGTGGGAACTTATTTTTGGGGATTAAAGTAGCATCCTCCTTTTCCCATTTTCTTAGAAGGGCTTTTGGAAATACACCCTGGAAATTTCCTCATTATGGCAGTAACTAGTAAAGGTGTTTATGTAGACTCGTATTATAGGTGTTGCATAAGCAAAGCTGGAAATTTCCTCATTATGGCAGTAACTAGTAACGGTGTTTAGGTAACTCGTTTTATAGGTATTGCATAAGTAAAGCTTCTTGAAGAATGCATGAAAAAATATACAGAAGTTTCTGGGATTAGCATGAACAGATAGACAAACTCGGCGGAGGGAGTCTGTTTTAAAATAACTAGTGATAAACACTTTAAAATTATATTTTTAATTAATGAGACATAGAAGTAACAGTAAAACTAGTAGCAAGAGGCTGTAAGGTGTGCTTGATATCGAGGGCTGTTCTCGGGTCCCTGAGCGCGGCGGCGGCGTGCGCGAGCTGCAGCGCGCACTCGGGCGGCGCGGACGACGGCAGCACGCTGCACTCCCGCTCCAACGCGCTGCCCACGCATGTGAGCAGCTCGGAGAAGCCGAGGGAGATGGCTGCTCGCCGTAGACGATTCAGCTCCTAGTTGAAAAAATAAGTCATCAGGGACGGTTACCGTTACTTAAATTTTTAGCGTTAAAACTATCAAAACATTCCGTTATTTTACGTTATATAGGTAACGTTAGTCGTTAATAGAGCGTTATACCAATATGATAGCTTTATATTTTTAACGGTAAATGCGCGAAGAGCGAAGATGCTACTTTGTACACAGCATCGCTAGATTGAGAGAGGTGTATAATTACCGGTATAAGTATCGTTACTATTACCGGTATCGTTATTTTTGTCACAAAATGTTATGTGAAATAACTGTCACGAACAGAATACAGAGGAGCAGATAATTACGGTTGTGGGACTTATATCATACCCGAACGACTGATCTGACTGATCGAACGAATGATAGACACACCTTGTACAGATGTTGTGTCTTGTCAGGCAGCTTCCGCGCATGGCGCAGCACTTTCTGCACGTCAGCGAGTAGGGCATGCGGCCGCGCCCACGCGCAGCCCGACCCGCCGCCGCTGTATGACCGCCACGAGCGCACCGGGAACGACTCCGCTACAAAAAAACAAGTTAGTTGCAGAAAATAAACAACGCTGTAGACCGATATAGCGTGCAGTGTACACGGTACATAACCAGCACAAGTTGAGGCATTCGCGCGGATATAACCATGTACAGTGTAACCTTATACACGACACGGCGATGACTTGCGCATGGGCCCGAAAATGCAGCCACACTACTTGTGTACAAATGTACAAACTCATACACTGGCGGTTATCATGAGTTTAATACGCCATCAAATATAACAGTATCCAATACATGTACATGTTACCGGCAAGCTGAGATTGAGTGAGTAAGTAAATGAGGACTTTTGCAGCAGGAAAATTACTAATCTCATGAGAAAGAAGAAAGAAGAAGAATGGTAAACGATAGATTACACAGTTTACACTATGCCAAAACAAACCCAGTATTTCATGGAATGGCTAGGTTTCATATAGAGTGGCTGAATTACACACACTGTCGGTAACATCTTCACACTCTGGGCTGGTTTCCGCACTTAAACGTTTCCGTCTGTTGTGCGTGCATTGCCCCTCCCCGCCAAGTCTTCACTCCAGCCATCTAAGCTCGCTCCAGAAGCCTAGTAGACCGCCCAGGTTGCCGAGGGGTATACAATACTAGCTGTGATAGCCTAGTGGCGTGGACGTCCGCCTTCTAATCGGAGTTCGGGGGTTCGATCCCGGGCACGCGTCTCTAACTTCCGGAGTTATGTGCATTTTAATCAATTAAATATCACTTGCTTTACTGGTGAAGAAAAACATCGTGAGGAAACCTGCATGCCTGAGAGTTCTCCATAATGTTCTCAAAGGTGTATGAAGTCTACCAATCCGCACATGGCCTGCGTGGTAGACTATGCCCAAAACCTTTCTCACTCTGAGAGGAGACCCGTGCTCTGTAGTAAACCAGCGATGGGTTAATCATGATGATACAATACTAACTAGATGTTCCACTCTCGTCAGCCGGTCCGAGTTGGTCCAGCGGTCCGAGCCAAGGCGCGGCCGAGGCTCCGGGTCTCAGGATGCTTAGCAACAAGCAAGACCGGCGAGCGCGCGACGCCTCGCACCAGGCGGATATGGTGCCCCACCAATCGGAGCTTAGCTGGACTATCGCGGCCATTCCCTCCACCTGTACAAGTTGCCACTCAAACTTACAAATCTATATTTGAATAGTTACAGTCAAGTTCTTTTTAATCGCGTAGTAAAAAACATTAGTATCTTTCAGAGAAGAAGCATACAAAACGAATACCTGGTTGAGGTCGTTGTAGCAAACTCAACCAGGTAACTATTTGTCTTGTATTCACCATTTCACTATGACTTTAAATAAGGTTGCTGTAAATTATAGGAATATGTGTACTAAAGTCATCTGCATATTATTACCTATGTGTAAATGGAAGATACTGATGAGTTTGCCAGATTCTAGAGTCCCATACTCTAGAATCTGGCAAACTCCAGATCGAATAGCGGTGGTTGTGAATAAAATGTGGTTTTAAAATTAACTATTCGAAGGTTCTTTAGTTCGCGACAGGTTGAGATGAGGTGGGGGACGCCCCGCATACCCGCCCGTCACCCGCGCTCGCCCGCACAGAGTTAGTCACGTACTATACATACTCTGGTAGGTTAATACCAATAACAGTACAATTTAAAGTTAACAAAATAAATACCTGCAAAATAATTTCGTTAATAATCATAAGATTTAAAATATGAATTCAAATATGATTAATTTATTTTTGATGTAGTAGCAATGTAGAACTGCTGTGTATCATAATATGTAAGAGATGAGTAAATCAATAGGAACGGTTGACAATACCTTAAGTGCTCCATGAAGTAGTACACAGAAGTTGGGTACTTTGCTTGGATCCGACATATTATTATCTTCATCTGTTAAAGTTCCTTCCGTACTAGTACTTCCTTCCTAAAAAATATACAAATAAGCAATCAGCGTTTGTCTGTTTACCTTTTAAACTGCTTGACGGATTTCAATAATCATTTAAGGCATTAATTAATTATTCACACAAGATTTATAATATGTATATTTTACACTTTAATACTCTATCCGCGGAAAGTAGTATAGCGCTCTATGTAATTCCATACGAATGATTGAGACAAAAATCTCATTGGGCGTTAACCATTTTGAGTTACCAATCAATCACGAACATTCATTTAACCAATTTCAAAAAAGGAGGCCCTATTTTCCAACACCACAGGATCACCTATATCGTCTCCTTCGTGTTTTATTCAATAGAATAAGTAAATCCACCCGTGCATAGTCGGGAGAAGCTGGAAAGTAATTTATTATTGAACTAGCTAAACAAACCAATAAACCGACAAACAAACACACTTTCGCATTTATAATATGGGTAGTGATGAGTTATGATAACTTAAGTAAAGCTTATCAATGATTGTACCTATTTTACCTTTGTCGGAGTTTTGGAGCCGTAATTTTCGCGCGACGAAGAATTGCTGCCGCTTTGCGCTTGCGGTATTACTAAATGTTTGCTTATTGCTATTGGTGTACCTGGAAAAACAAAAGTCACGTGTGTTTTCGTAAATACCGAGTTTTCTCCACTGCCATACTTAGCCATGATAATAGATAAGGGACCTAATTACCGGTATTTTATTAGTAGATTTTAGTAACTCTGCAAAAAACTGGTAATTCGTTACTTTTTAACGTTAACGCGATACATTGGTAACTATGCCGCGTAAAAACTAACAAACATACACGTGCGTAAATACATTGCGTGAAAGAGTAACAAACACACACGCACACGTATAGACAAACTTTCGCCTTTATAGTGAGATTACTGTGACAAAAGCCAGGGTAAGCTGAGCATTTTTATTGTCATACAACTATGTATATATAACTATGAGGAAATAAACAAGTACTCCAAAAAACATAAAGTTTGCCTTGCCAAGCATCCAAACCCACTTGCCAACTCACTTCTAGCTGCCCCTAGAGTAAAAAGAATAAAACGAGCTGATGTGCTCGATATCTGATGGACGTGGCAGCAATGGCCAATGGCTCCCTCGTTTCTCAATACCAAATTCAGCACAAAAAATCTGCTTATAGTCCCCCGACTGATTGCAGATGGACATGACATGAATGACAAGGAAAAAAAAAATACAACTCTGTATATTTGTACCTAGATCTTGCTGCTGTAGAAATCCAACAACATGTAGCTGGTTGGACAGAGTATGGCTCGCTACCAGGCCTTCATGCGAGACAGGCTGCGGCGCCGGGAACAGCTGCACCTTCGTCTCCAGCTGCCCACACTTGAGCGAGCACCAGAACTCCTGGTAATGCTGCTCGCAGAGACGTGTCATTGCTGCTACTACCTGACACAAAGAACAGTGGGCAAAATGGTCCTCATTGCAGCCACTTCTTAAACTGGTTTACATCAATAGAATGATTTACGAAGTACAGTTGTTACAAACATAATTGTATACAGTGCGACAAGGCTATCTTGGCGCGTGGCGAAAATCGGAACGAACGTTGCCGTCAAGTGTCCCCTTTGTTCTTGTTTGAATATTCTAAGCCTTTGTTCTCCAACAGTGCCCCCCTGCCAATGTCATTGAAGTGCCAAGAGAGCCTTGTCGCACTGTATCTTACTTATTGAAGAAATTGCAGAAATCGAAAGATCATCATCATGATCAACCCATCGCCGGCTCACTACAGAGCACGGATCTCCTCTCAGTGTGAGAAGGGTTTTGGCCATAGTCTACCAGGCTGGCCAAGTGCGGATTGGCAGACTTCACACACTTTGAGAACATTATGGAGAACTCTCTGGCATGCAATCGAAAGATAATCCATACTTAATATTATAATTAATGTAAAAGTATGTCTGTCTGTCTGATAGCTTTTCACAGCCTATCTATTTATTTGATTTTGAAGTTTGGTACAGAGAGCTTGCATCCCAGGGACATGGGCTTTTTTTTGTCCAGGAAAATCAAAGAGTTCCTAAGAGAATTTTAAAAACCTAAATCCACATGTTGAAGTAGCGGGTATCATCTATTTGGAAAAAAGATAGCTTGCATCTTGGAGACGGAAACAATATACTTTTTATCCAGATATCGAGTTTCTAAAGGAATTTTAAAAACTTAAATCCACATAAACAAAGCTGTGGCATCAACTAGCAAGATAGTAAAAAAAACTTACACCAGATACAGTAAGTTGGTCAGGACAATAGATAGCGCCTCTGCTTAGATTGGCGTTAGAATTGCTTGTTGTATTGCTACCAAGGTCCACAATCTTCTGATACAGTGGCATAGCTAAAAAGTTTTACAAATTAAACTTACAAGACTAGTACGTAATTAAGTACAGTTTAATTGTTTTTCAATAAGCTAAAATTTGGACCAAAAATGGTAAGGTGCTTTATTATTTATAAATAAATAAAATAAAAATAAAAAATGCTTATAAATAGAATGTTATTGAATTTTTCAATTCAAATCTACCACACACTGGTTCAAACTGACGTTTCTAGCCTTTTTTGCTGGTTCTTTCTTCTACATAGGAACTTCCTACCAAGAAGACCCAGCAAAAAAGATTACTCTATTTTATAACTCATTCACTATAATATTATAGTGAAATGAGCTGGTTCTTCTAAGTAGAAAATTCATTCTGAACTAGAGTAGACATATTTGATGATTTGAAAGCACTTGTAAAAATTTATTGGAATCAAAAATCTTTGTTGCTACTCTAAATAGGTGTGTTAGAATTACCATGTTGCAGGCAAGTGTCATGTGGTGCCACTACTGGCAGGACATGTATCTTCGCTGGATAAGTGGGTGGCAGCGGTAGAGCCTGAATGATACGATTCCTTCCAATGGCACCTACTCCACAACTGCCATCAGTAATCTGTTACACAATTACAATATTATCACCCTTTATGGTTTTTGAATAGCATTTCTATGAAACACAATTTTTAGCATGCCAAGAAACCGCACACTTCACACACCTTCGAGAACATTATGGGAAATGTTTTGTTTTTTTAAATACCCCATGTAAGGGTGATGTAGTAAAAAATGCTGCAGCATTTCAGTTCGTATATTGATATGTTACCAGTGAGTATCACAAAGAGGCTTTGACATTCTATTTAATAGAGAAAGGAGCTTTAATTCTAAGTAACATCAATAAGATCTTACCAGGATAATTTGAACTGGAGTTTGGTATCCCCATTCATTCAGGATCAGTTGATTCAATCCATGCAGAGCAGTCTCTATACATGTTTTATCACCCTCCTCTAACTGTGGCAATTTTACTTTTATATTGTCATATTCGCGGGTGAAAGGTACAGCAACTAAAAATAGAATAAGAACAGTGAGTTATGTTCATAAAGATACTTTTGTAATACAAAACCCAAGATTTTTCTGTCACCATGTGCGAGCTGTTTACCTTCGTATACAGAAGAGAAAGTAACTAACGCAACATACTCCAGCTTAGCATGGATACACAGGTAATCTAGAAATGTGTTAATAGCCGCTGAAGCTATTGTAAATCGAGTGTGGCTCTCTGTTGTATCAGTCGTAGGAACAGGTCGAGACATCGACAGTGAAACGTCCAATAAAATCACTGCAGGCATTGCTACTGATTACAGCACATTTATTATAATAATAAGTAAACTGACTGCACAGCATATAAGTAATTTACAATTTTTTAATTTGTTTTGAAAATTGAAATTGGACTTTTGTTTTTTTGGTATTTACTCTGTGTTTTCATTTAGTTATTTTTTTCAATTGGCTTTACGGCTCCGGGTTCTAGATTATGTCTGATGATTCTAACCATAGATTATCTACTATATACTAGAAATAGATGTGCGACTCTAGATTTCTTTTTCAAAGTTACGCGTGTACTCACATCTAGAGGGCACTAAAAGCGCGCTAGGCGTGCGAGAGCGCGAAAATTTAAATGCTATTTAAATGTACTTTACTAGAATATTTTATATTTTTGGAACACGTTTTAAATAAACATTAATAATTCCATTAACGTTTGTTTAAAACATGTTTAAAAATATATATTACAAGACTATGACTCTTTGAGCTACTTAATTATAACTATATTATAGAAAGAAAAAGGTTTTAAGGTTTTGTAAATATTTATTATCATAAATTCGTAACTAGGTAGATACATAAAATACAATAGAATAGAAAACAATACGAAGTGTATGTAAACACTATAAAATACATACCCAAATTCAAGACCCGCAAGATTGTGAAATAATTACTATTCAAATTTAACATTTTCGGTTATTTACTTTTAATAATTTTCAAATTATTACCACAATTGGTGTATTTGTGTAGTCAGAAAACAATAAAATAATTGTTATATGAGCCAAAGATAATTAACATAAAGCTAGCTTTAAGTTTTATTGTAATATTCAAAATAAAAAAAATTAACATAAATTATATTAAATAAAATTCCCTGTAAATAAACTGTAAAATAATAAACATAAATTATACTAAATCAAGTAATCAATAAAACCAATCTACTAGATTGATTTTATTGATGGGAATTTATGTTTACTAGCTTATGCCCACGATTTCGTTCGCGTGGACTACACAAATTTTGAACCCCTGTTTCACACACTTAGAGTTGATCTTTAACAATGAGATTTTAACATATGAGCTTAATAAAATATGTCATACTGCAAATTGCAAAAATATTAACTACAAAACTTTATAGACACTTCAAAACTGACAGAGTTTCATACAAACTTCAAACCCCTATTTTATCCCTTCAGGGGTTGAATTTTGAAAAATCCTTTCTTAGCGGACGCCTACGTTATAATAGCTATCTGCATGCCGAATTTCAGCGTGATCCGTCCAGTAGTTTGAGCTGTGCGTTGATAGATCAGTCAGTCAGTCAGTCAGTCAGTCAGTCACCTTTTCCTTTTATATATAGATTATATTATATTTGACTAGTGCCACAAAGGCAGTAATATTAAAAACATAATTACACAAATTAATCACACAGGATTGGCAAGAGTCTGTGATCAATCTACAATTAACAATTTAATCCCCCATATTTGTTAAAAGGAATACAAAACAATTTACTAAAGAAAACAATTTAGTAAAGACTGCCAAACGGATATAGCTTCTGTTAGATATTGATGCAGAAGATGACTTACGAATGTGCAATAGTTGACAGAAGCTTGAATGATTCCCCTTATCTAAATATATAAAAGGAAAGGGTGACTGACTGACTGACTGACCTATCAACGCACAGCTCAAATTACTGGACGGATCGGGCTGAAATTTGGCATGCAGATAGCTATTTTGAAGTAGGCATCCGCTAAGAAAGGGTTTTTGAAAATTCAACCCCTAAGGGGGTGAAATAGGGGGTTGAAACTTGTGAAGTCCACGCGGACAAAGTCGCGAGCATAAGCTAGTTTTATCAAACGAAGTCTGTAATTCAACTACTGATTTCATTAGATTGCATAAAATAGATTATTTACCTTTATGTGTTTGATAATATCTCAACGCCTGAATTTTTATGCTATCATTTTCAGTATCTGAATTTTTACCTTTTAAAATTTTATTTACATTATTGCACCAGCTGTGAATAATCAATTTGATCACAAAATTTATTATATAATTTTTCAAATTGACTTTGTGTGTATCACATGTTAAAAAATCAAAACTTGTACTCTGATCAACTAATAATTTTATCATTTGACTTTTGCCACTTTTCCCAGGATCATTTTTAACATGCTTTTACTATTTTTATTATATTTCTCACACAATTTGAAAAGTTACGCGAGGGTCGGTAAAGAGATCTCCTTGTGATATCGATAGAATGTATGTATTCATCTGCTTGAGGTGGGGTGGTGTCACACAATTCATTATTGCATTTTATACAAGATTTACACACATTCCTTTTTAGCTTTTTTATGACAAACCCTGTCACATACTTTTTAGTTTCAGAGATTATTAATTTGTCTCCAATTTCTGAACTACTATCTGCCAAATTTTCTATACTTAGATCTGTATCCATTGGCTCATTGCTCATCGGGGGCTCTTTGATGTCATTTTCTATCAAAAGACAATCTAAATTTTGTAACATTTTGTTAGGATCTTCCTCACAGTTAGCCCCTAATGAGTGACTTGAATTTAAATTATTTACAAGTAATGTTTTGTAAATACTTTCAAACTGCTGGCAGGTAGGGTTTGTGTTTCTAGCCCCGTGGCTCCTCACAGAGGAGAAAAAGTTTTCCACAGGATCTTGGTTAAAACAGCGCGTTAACAAACTAGTTACATTATGTTTTTCATTTAGATATAGCCACAATTCTTTCATAACTTTAATATTGTGGATCCAATTTTTAATTGATGGAACCTGTTCATAACGAATACTTACTGTTCCATCTTTTTTTTTTGTTTCCATCTTAAATCGCATTGATTTTAATATTGGCACACTTTCATCCCATAATTTAAAATGGTCAGAGTTCATTTTCAAACAATTTTTATATATTTTATGGGTCTTTTTATAAGACCCTCCATTAAAGGAGTCAAAAAGACGATCAAATAATAGCAGCAAGTCGGCTGTGTCAGCACACTCTTGTGGTAGTAAATTATTTTCTGAAAAAGAAAAAAGATTAAAAATTAAATACTTAAATAAATACTTAAATATATTTTTTTATACATAAATGTCAGGCCACATTTACATGGATTTGTAGCTGATGCTCGCGACTTCACCCGCGTGGATTTAGGTTTCTTAAAATCTATGAACTCTATGATTTTCAGAGAAAAAAGTAGTGTCCTTCCCTAAGAAGTTATTTGTATACCAAACGTCAAAATTGGGTGGGCTGTGGGTCGATTTCATAAAACCGGCATCAATCATTATTACAATCTCAGTTGTTGTGATTGGCTGAATTTGTGCGATTCTTGTTGCAACAATGCATTGTAGCCAATAGTGAGCTGGCGTCAACCATTTATAATATTAGTATGGAGTTGTGGATGTTTTAAAGTTGCACTATCATCACATTACAGATGTAAAATAGCGCCATATATGTTGCTAATAAATAATTATTGAGAATAAGATTAGTCCTTGCTAGTCAAGTAGTACCAAAGTCTGATGAATTAATTCTAAAGTGAAGAAGGTCTTCAAATATCAGGTCTTTAAAAGTTTCAGAACATTAACAGTACTTACTTGCACAAAATCGTAGCGCTCCTGATACACGCTGACTAAAAACTTGTGCAGCATGTTTTACTTTCATCTTCGGAATTTTCTCTATGAGTACATGAGCTTCTGTTAACTTGTTGCACATTCGTAAGTCATCTTCTCCTGCATCAATATCTAACAGAAGCTTTAAATGTATCCATTTAGCAGTCTTTACTTCGTCCTCCTGTGTGAATCTTAATTCTTTTGTCAGTAAATTGTTTCGTATTCCTTTTAACAAATGTGGGGGATCAAATAAGGGGAATATATTATTATTTTCTACAGCAAAACTACTATCCCTAGGCTCGTTGCCTAATCTAAGACAATCTACTTTAGTCTCTTTTATCAGCTCATTTATAACTTTGTTGTTAATTGTAGATTGATCACAGACAGTTGAGACGACAGCCAATCCTGTTTGATTAATTTGTGTAATTATGTTTTTAATACACCTTTTTAATATTACTGCCTTTGTGGCACTTTTGCAAAACAAATAGCAAATTGGCTGTTTGAACTTAGCTTTTAGCCCCTTTATCATGAATACCAAAACATGGTCAGCAATATTCTCTGTAATTTCATTTCCCCCAAAATCTTCAAATCCGATTACTTGATCGAATGCTGTGTTGAAATGTAGGGATAGAGACAAAGACATTTCATCAAAGATTAATACACATAATCGTTGCTCCATCCCCAATTTTTCTGCCGCATTTTTCAAAAGTTTAATTATCGCAGGGTTTAAGCCTGGTTTAATTGTTATTTGTTTAAGGACATCCAGTAATGTTCGTTTTGATGGCAAAGTTAACATTTTTCTCAAAAAGTTATAGCCTTTTGGACTTTTCTTATATATCGAGAGTGACATTAATTTTTCTGCATGATTAAATCTTCTTCCACGGCTTTTTTTGTTATGCTGTGTTAATTGCATTTTTACAAGTGTTTGAGCAGGCATAGGTAAGTATTTTAGAACCTTGTTAAATAATTTTGTTTTTGACATTTTTTTTGCTATCTTTACTTGGTTTCTTTGTTCGAATAATTTATTTTTCAAATTAACTATTTTCCTTAACAATTTCTGAACTTTGAGATTCACATGTCTTTGACCAGCTTTTCCTGAAAAAAAAAAGGTGTTTTTATTAAGTATACATTAACTATTAGACAATTTTCAATACTCTATTCTTGTTAAAATCTTGTTAAACAGTAAAGATTTTTTATCTCTTATTTAATTAAATTAAATTAAATTTATTGGATATTATTACATATTAAATTACATATAAGGAACACAAAAAATACTTATAATACAGATAAAAACAAGTAATAACAATTAAGTAGACCTAGGTCTAGTGGGGTGCCAGCCAGGTAACCTCCCAGTGTGTATGTGTGTATGTGTATTATTTGTTGTTTATGGCCACAACTTACTAGTAATTATTTTTTTCTGAATCTGAGTTTGAGAATATCCTGCTTGGATGTTGTGAACCACAGATGGGGTACTTTGAGCGACCGATTGATTATGTGTAGAACTTTCTGGTTGATTTATTGTATTAGCATCTAGACTTGAATCAATGGCACCTGAAATATGCAAAATAGAGTTTTAGAAGAAGTGTTTATGTTATAATTATTAGTTATAGAGGAGGAGATGTCTCTCAACAAGTTCAAAGTTTTCATAAAACGTAAACTAATTGAAAAATCCTATTACAATGTAAAGGATTATTTAAATGATAAGCAAGCTTGGGAATGAGTTGCTTAACGACTTTGTGATAGTTCTAATAAGTTACAATAAATTTGTAAAGTGGTGATAATAAAAAGAATACCCGGCTGAGTTTGTTGTGGGCTCTTCTCAGACCTGGGCGCGTTTGGAACCCTCGTAGCTTTAGTTTTAAGTTTGCGTTATAATTATCACCACTATATTATCTTACAAATCTAACACTATACCAGACAATCAATAAGAGTAATTTATTACCTATTTTGAATAAATCATTTGACTTTGACTTTGACTTTGACTTTGACTTATACATAGTTAGTTTCTGTCTGCAACTTCATTAGGAGATTTCAGTTTTGAAGATTCCATAGAAACATTTGTACTTATTACATTTGATACCAAGTGGGGTATCCCGTAGCGCTGCCAAGTCGATTTTTTTGATATTAACAATAAACCTCTACAGTTTTGCGGCTTGTTAAGAAAAGTGATCTGTTTTACTCTTGTGTATTACAGAACCCTATGTGCTGTGTCCAACTCGCACTTGGCCAGTTATTTTCTACATAACAGTTCTTGATTTATCGTGCAAAACGTCGAAAAATACGACTGAAGTATGGGACCCTCTGTGCACAAGTCTGACCCACACTTGGCCAGTGTTTTCAAGCTTCTACAATCTGTGCTTTGACCTATTATTGACATGTCAATCAATGTAATTTCTCAAAATCCTCTCTACTGTAATAACTAATAAATAAAACTCACCAAGGTTAAGAGAAGGAAATGCTGTCTTTGCTAGTCTTTTACTGTGATGGTATAAAAAACGATCTTCAAAGTGGTGATTGCAAATTCGATAATTCGTATATATTTCATCATCAGTCTTGCTTTCTAAATCTTGTCCTACTATCTCTTTCCATTGTTGAAATCGTTTCAAAGAGGAGTGGCCAGGTTTTGGAAAGTGATGCAAAACATCTGAAAAAGTAGTAACATAAAATATGCAATATATTATTGTATTATCTATACTTATTGTACTTATTTACTTAATCTCTATAATATATATATAAAAATGAATCACTGAATGTGTTGCTAAGCGCAAATTTCGAGAACAGCTGAACCGATTTCGCTAATTCTTTTTTTATAATATTCCTTGAAGTACGAGGATGGTTTTTATGGAATTGCCCGAAATCGACTAGGCGGTAAGACGTTCGCTGGGGCAGCTAGTAAAATATAAAAAAACCATAGTCATTAAAGTTCAAAATAATATCTAATGTTGTACCTACGTACCTACACTTAATTACAAAACAAAAAATGTACAGAATTAGTAGTCAATAATCCTTACCAATATTATAAATGCAAAAGTATGTCAGGCTGTCTGTCTGCTAGCTTTTCACAGTCAATTTGTGTAACCGTTTATGATAAAAGTTAGAAGGTACAGAGAAGCTTGCATCCAGGTAAGGACATAGGCTACTTTTGCCTCGGAAAATCAAACAGTTCCCATGGGATTCTTTAAAACCCTAAACCAACGTAGACAAAGTGGCGGGCATCATCTATTTGGTGAAGAGATAGCTTGCATCGGAGACGGTTGTAGGCTACTTTTATCACGGAAAATTGGACTTCTCACGGGATTTCTAAAATGGTTTTTTGGATGATATCCACGTGGACGAAATCGCAGGAATTATTTAGTATCATGATAAAATACCTAATGTACTAATGGAGCATAGAGTTTGACTCGTTTAAGAGATTTGTGTTAGATTACAAGTGAGCTGATTTTAAACTTACCGAATTGCTCACATCCGAACACACATCGAGATCTCCGTGGCATTTTCCCTGCACAAATCTATCGACAGAAAATCTTTTCACAAAGCAAAAACAAGTCCGTAATCCGTAGCCGTGGTCAATCGTTCAGGCATGAATCGAGTCCGTAAATCAATCCTTAGGTAGTTATCGAGGTGGTTAAAGGAAACACAGAGTCCAGTAAACAAAGCAGGGTCAGATAAATTTATCAGAAATAGAAATATTTAGAACCGCACAAACAACAATACACGAAAACATGAAAAGTTTTGAACTTCAACGGTGACCAGGGTTGCCAGATATTTACCAATTGAATTCGCCCGTTTTTTTTTTTTTTTAATAGATATAGCGAGCAAGCGAGCAGGCGGGTCACCTGATGTTAAGTGATTACCGCCGCCCATGAACATTTGCAGCACCAGAGGAGCCGCCGATGCGTTGCCGGCCTTTAGGAATTTGTTTTAGGATTTTGCCTGCTGAGTAGCCTAAAATCGCCCGTTTCTATCTTCCAGGGGCCCTACCGCGGTTGTTTGACAGCTACAATGTTACGATCACAATCATCTCTGATTGGTTAATGCTCGCTCACTATTGGCTACAATGCATTGTTGCAACAAGGATTGCACAAATTCAGCCAATCAGAACAATTGAGATTGTAATAATGATTGATACCGGTTTTAGACAATCGCCCTACTGGTTGCCTAAATGGTTACTGGTAGCCAATCGGGATTTTTGGGCGCCGATTGGCCCCCCGAGGTAGCCTAAATGGCGGTAATTCGCCTTATCTGGCACCACTGACGGTGACTGTGGCTGTCCAAATGTTTGTAATTTAAAATTACAACAATGTGCCCGCCATCTATTTACGTCTTTTATTAACTGTTATCTATTTGTTTAGCCGTACTCGCGCTTAGATGGCACCACAAGCGAATTTCAATTTGCGATTTTTTAATGTTCTGGAGTTGCACCCCTATGATTCTAACCCTTTTGAGCCGGATTATTTTATTTTATTTATATTTTTGTTTTATATTTTTATTTATATTTTATTTATATTTATATTTTATTTTATTTTATTTATAATTTTATTGACTTTTGTAATAATATGGGTACATTTTGCCTGAAATAAAGAACATTATTATTATTATTATATATTATTTGCTCTCGCCCGTGTACAAAATAGATATATATAAAAGCCAAAAGAGTTATAATATACTCACATACATAAAAATAAATAAACCTACACCCCGGCAGGGGAGACCAAACGGCCGGGGGTCAGGGCGACAGGTGAAGAAATCGGCGGACTATCCTAGCCGAATCCAGCAAGACCGCTTTTTGCATCCTGGCTGCGAGCGAACTGCCACGGAACCCCAGTCGCCTCAGATGGTGAGCGAGGCTGACTGGGATCAACCCATTCGCAGATATGACGATTGGGATGATTTCAGTGGACTCCACATGCCACATGTCGGAAACCTCGTGAGCCAAATCGAGATACTTGCGCTTTCTCTCCGTCTCAGCTCTCACGAGGTTCTCGTCATACGGAATGGTGATGTCCACCAAAAACACCCGCGACTGTGCCCGGTCCACCACCACGATGTCAGGCTTATTCGCTAGAATAGTCCTGTCCGTGATGATGGACTGGTCCCAATAGAGCCGGACTCCGTCGCGCTCGAGTACCGGCACCGGTGTGTACGTGTAATACGGCAACCTCTCATCCAGGAGACCGTACTTCAGAGCAAGCTCTTGGTGAAGGATTTTGGCTGCTTGGTTGTGTCTGTGCAGATACTCAGTGTTGGCAAGCGCTGAGCATCCCGAAAGCACATGTCTGAGTGACTCGCCGGGATGGCGACAAGCTCTACAGATGTCGTGAGTGCCATCCTTCAGAATGTACTTTCGATAGTTCCGCGTCTTGACCACCTGATCTTGTATCGCACAGACAAAACCCTCGGTTTCCCCGAAGAGGTCACCAAAGCGCAGCCACTGCACGGACGCTTTTTTATCTACGTGTGGCTCATTAAGAGCTTTAAAAAAGCGTCCGTGCAGCTCCTTCTCCCTCCATACGGCCTCCCGGTCAGAGGTGCTAAGTACCACCGGTTTCTGCCACTCGATTTGGGCTAAGGATAGTGGGGTGAGTCCTTTATCACATTCTACCCCCCCTCATCGTCTCAAAGTAGGTTCTGAGGTTATTATTATTATTATTATTATTACTCTGTGGCACTCGGAGCTGGGTTGTGTCACAGACACCGACCAGAAAAAAAGTCACAGATTAGATACCTAGGTACTAAGTGCTTGAGCTTGCAGTTGTTACGGATAACTTTAGAAACGTGTGAAATAATTTCAATATAAAACAACGGCTCAAAATTTATGATAATAAAAATCAATCACCTGCAAAAACTAATTTCGAACTCAGTTTTTTAGTGTTTTTTGTTCTGCATTCCATAAAAGAAATATATAAAAACAAAATAGATAATGGTCGGCATGAGTCGGCTATATAACTTATTCTTTCTACCGTTAGTTATCCGTTAGTGGTAGGTAAGGTAGTTAGTTTATGATTCGCGTCAACAAACCCTTTTGCTTTTGGCAAAAAACTTGTAATCGGTGATCTGTCGGCGATTTGCTCTTCTACCAATATGATTCGCATAGAGAAAGTTTATAACATCATCCAAGGTGATTCGCGTTTGGAGCGTTCGACATCATCATTGGAGTGTAGAGTATGGAGATGTAAGGACATGGTATGGAGCTCGATCAGAGGTATTGGTATGAATGTAGCAGTTGTTAGCGGAGTGAAGTAATATGTCGAGTTAGAAAATTTTATATTTTTAGTGAGCAAGTAGTTAGTGACAGGTTCAGTATACCATACCAAGACCATACCTCAACCCAACATAAATTTTTGCCTCAACAATTTACGTAGTTTATTTCTCTATTTTAAATTTACCGGTCTTTTTAAATTTACCCTTCTTCTACTTAAGCGCAACCCTTATCCATACTAATATTATAAATGCGAAAGAGTGTCTGTCTGTCTGTCTGTCTGCTAGCTTTTCACGGCCCAACAGTACAGAGTTAAGAAGCTTACACCCTCTTTACCCTACTTACACTCCATCATAATCATTATGAATCGCTGTTGGCAAAATAATGTGTTACCGCGATTCTACAGCTAGTATTGTTAGTGGTAGACCTACGAGACCTAAAGGTTGCCAGAAGACTTGCTTCATAGACCCTTGATTCAGTTTCACCTCCTCGACCTTCGTTGCTATTGCTACCACCGTATCCTAAGAGGCCGGGCGAGATTCCATCGCTGTGTTATCGACATTTCATCAACACGCATGGAACAACGCTTTGCGTTACCAGTCCCCTCTCCGTACGCATAGCCAAGCCAATTCTTCCAAGATTTGTGTTTCCTATCTATTACAAATTACAATACGGATATCTATAAAACAAGAGTGAATAGGTAATATTATTAAAAAGCGCGCGCCCTTAGCGTGGTGACCGTTACAAGGTGAGATGTGGATTGTGGTTAATTCTGTTGGTATACAATCCCTAAACTTACACTAAAATGACAGGTATTGCTGTCCCTTTATAATACTTCCTGCAAAAGAGGAAAGCTCTAGATCAATAGAGATAGCTTAAGCCTTATATCATTACTGCATACCAACTAGATTTTTGCATTGGGAGGTAGGCACCTCCTACTTGTCTTATTACTTAATTCATTATTATTATTTTAATAATTAATATCTACGTTACTGTGAAATACTTCCTGTGATTATAATATTTTTAATTTTTTATTAAATTGTTACGTAAGTATCGGTTTTGAAATGGAAAATGAAAATTCTGAATTCAATAAATTAAATGTTGAAGACATCTCTGATACGGAAGAGAATAAATTCAATTATAATTTCATCAATACGCCATGGGACGATCGTTCAGATAGAAGTAAAATGGGCGTTATCGCATTGCTCGTGGCCATAATCGCTACGACAACTGCTTTAGTTATTAATAATGTAGTTATGCACTACAAAGGATTTCATTCCCAGTCGGTCTATAGTAACACTGAAATAGAGTGCAATGTGGTTAAATTAGACGATTATCGTTATGTAGCGCGAATACATTTGACATCATCCAATGAACTTGTTTGTGTGGGCGCTGTGCTATCTCGATATTCTATATTGGCAAATGAATTATGTTTAAAATCAGGTCCAATTCGACTACGTATAGGAAGTCCTACTGAGTGAGTAATCATCATTATCATCATCATCATCAAACCATCGCCGGCTCACTACTGAGCGCTCACACGAGCATGTCTCCTCTTAGAATGAGAAGAGTTTGGCCTGGATAGTCTACCCTACTCATCTAATGCAGATTGGCTGACTTCATACACATATGAGAACAATAGGGAGAACTGATAGGTATGCAGGTTTCCTCACGATATTTTCCTTCACCGATAAGCCAATTGATTCATTGCTTAGAATGCACTTAACTTCGAAAAGACCCCCGATCGGAAGGTTGACCACTCCCTATCACCGCGTTGGAGTAAGTATCATAAACAATTGTATCCAATATGCCTATTGCCTAGTAACAATTTCCAAGTGATATTATTACTTGTTAGGTATAGTCACATAAATAAATTATCAAACGACAATTACTTAATGTAAATTCTAATTCTTAAATGAAATTCATTGGTGGATAAATAACAACAATTTAGACTACTTACTTGGAATTTTTGAACTGATAAAATATTATATTATTCATGACTGTTTTTATTTTTTCAGTCCCCGATGTAAGAAAGGTTTTACGGTTGATCTTGCGGAAACTATACCTCATGATGGCGTCGTTACAAAGAATTTGGTCGTCTTGTCTGTTCTTGAAAACATGGGCGACTGCATGAGTACAGTCAAAATCGGTCTAAATTTGGATCCAAAAAAACAATTATACGTTATTGGCAGATCAATCCGTGGAGGACGAGTTTTATCGTTCCAACTGGCGAAATACTTGGTAGAGAACATTATATTTGTACATCTAATACGCAATTTGAATGAAAACGCTACAATCGCTGTGAAAACTTTTGGAAAATGTCCCGTACGTGCTGGAGACCTGCTGCTTCAAAGGGGTCGGCTGTTTGGCTTAGCGTCAACAAGTGTGCATAGGATCGGAAAAACTAAAACTGTCTATTTCGCAAACTTGACTGCTGTTCAGAAAGAATTAAAGGCATTAGTTATTGGAGTGGAGTTTAGTGTTTAGGTACGAGTTGTAACTAAGTAGGTAACCATTTTCGTCATCGTCGTCCCAATTGATCTTCTGAATACATACTGGACATAGGTCTTTTGTAGCCTGTAGGGACTTCCACACTATAAGACATGGACAAACCAAAGGGCTTCAAGACGTCAAGCACGTAATAGTTTTGTTCTGCATGATGAAGCTGCTTGAAGGTCGCATCAAGCAAACGGTACTTTTCTCATATTATGTCGAACCTATGTACTCTGCGATGTCGAACACTGTCCGAACGTCGCGTCAAGCAAAAATATAAAATCGCATCAATCACCGTCAACTACGTTGACGCATGATTAGCATCAAGCACACTTTGTAAACGGTCAAAATGCTTGGCTCAAGTAAAAATCTACGCTTGACCGTTTCGGAAGCCCATAAGATTAAGACTAGTTTTTTGCAGCTTGTGCACAATATATACTCCATACTCCAGCTTTCTGCGACTCGTCTGATGACATTGTCCGTCAGCCTCTTGTAGAATTCGTCTTTGATAATGACCATCTGGTGGGGATCTACCGAGGTGCGTGTCTCTCTAGTCTCTACACGGCTATCCAGCACCCACCATTTATCAATGTTTAAAAATCATGGAAACCGAGGGAAAGATATGCTAGTTTTAATTTTTTAATATTATATAATGTACCTTGGTCACGTTACTTATTTGACCTCTTGCTTGGGTTGTTTATCTTACCTTTTATATAACTTATCTCCGCGACTGCCTTGCCTATTTTTTCTTTTATTAGAGTGTAGAATCTGTGTTTGAACCTACCGGCCTAAATACTTAAAAGATAAAGTGGAAATAAAAACTTTATAATTAAAATTTCATGTATGTATTAGTTATTCCAGTTCAATGTAAAAAAGATGTATCTTTGTACAATGTATCTTCTTGATAATATTAGGTACAATAGGCATAATATAATGTAGTACCTATTTAACATTAAATGACTTTGAGTATACGTACGTCTTTTTTCCACCTTGCTCCATCTGGTCATGTGCGGTCAGGTTTGCGACGATACCGACCTCGACGGACAACTCTCACGGAACCAAGATCAACTTCCTCAGGATTAGTATAGCCTTTCCAGTCCAAGGTTAAAAAGTATAATCCAAGTACCACTACAAAAGTCAATAATGTGTAAGCGAGCAAGTTGTACTGATCAGCAGAGGATTTTCTCAAACTATGTGTGTCCAAAATAAATGTTTTGATGTTTCGCTTCGTACTTCGTTTCGTCGACATTCTGAAAAGTAAGATAGATGTTTAATTTAGGTTACTTAATTAATCTCTGGCATTTTATTCAAATTGTTGACTGCATCACTAGACCCATTTTATAGGCTCGTTAGTCGTTAGTGTCGAAATTATAATAACCTATTAAGCGCTTGTCACACGCGCGATTGGACGTCACAGTGCTGTCCTCAACTCCTCACTCCACGGTGATTTTCCAAGCCGAGTATATTATGTAGTCGTTAGTCGTCTGAAAGTGCTCAACCGATGTGGCATATACAATTAAAATGTTAATGCGCCGCGACCTCCTGTCATTGCATTTTTGCTGTCGCGTTTGATGGAGAGGATGGACAGGAATAATCGAACCTTACATACCCTACGCCAGTTACTATACGAAACTCTATTAAAACTGAAAAGTTCATCACAGTGACCGGCATTGTTTGGTGTTTAATTTTCAGTTATTTTTTATTCCATTTTTATTTAGTTAAAAAAATCTCAATATTGTCTGAATATTGTGTAGCCTTCCATCATCATCAACCCATCGCCGGCTCACTACTTAGCACGTGCCACAATCCACCACGCTGGGCAAGTGTGTCCGGGCCATTCGTCCGTCCGTCCTCGGTTAATCTCAGAGACTATTAGTGCTAGAAATTAATTATTTTGTCATCTATAGTTAATATGTAGGTTTAATTACAAGTTATCGATATAGGTCGAATAATAGGTCTGTACCACTTGCATAATTGTAATAATATATGCAAGTTGATATTATAATTATCATGGACACCATCGTCCGAGACCAATAAATAATTAATCTAAGTATGCTATCGTCATTAGAAAATACAGTATCGACAGTATCATTGTACTTGCATCATACATTATTTTTTATGCGCCCAATGCGCTGTTATTCCCAAGATAAGTAGGTATTTCTTTTAAATTGTCATGACATCTTTCTTTTAAATAATTTGATCATTATAGGTACTATTTAATGAATTTAAGCCCATAGTTTAAGCCGTAGAGCGGAGCGAGACCAATAATTAATCTATGTTTAAGCCATTATAAATTTGGCTTTCTTAGATGGTTTCTTCCTTCTTCTACTGTTGTGATTATGTTGTGACATTAAAATTGACAAATACGAATAAACCTTTATTTTAGTCAACAGATATATAAAAGTTTTTATAGGTACCTATCTTATATTAGGATCTTAGCGGGATTCCAAGGGGATTCCTGGGATTCCTCTTTACTTGCACAGATCGAAGAAAAGATTCCACGAAGTAAGTAAATGACGAGAATGATAGCAATAATTATTATGCCATAAAGTAAATAAATTCTACGAGTTTCATATTGATAGCCAAACGACTGTCCATAAAAATATTAATTACTGTTTTTCTTTCAATCGTAAACCGTAAAATTGATGTTTCTGTGTCTTTTTTCCTACAAGATTAAAATATTATTTCAGTGATTTTCATTAGGTATGTAAAGTAAGGAATATGCTACACTCTGAGGTACAGTCTTGGTAAAGTCTAATTAGATGTTGGTATATAATTATTGTAAGTTTCAATATCTATCGAATTCTCAATAAAGATTACGATGAATCTCATTTTAAGGGAGTATAAATATGTATTTCAAATTATTCATAATGTTTGTCCGGAAAATAATCATTCGGAGATCTTGAAACCATTTTTCATATCTTTATAGGGTAGATACGGTATAGATGATTGAACGTCTGATTAAGACGTTTAGGTATATTAAAAAAAAACCATTTCGCTTTAGGCCTTACAATAATTTATTGAACCAGTGAAAACTGAAATTAATGTTGCGAGTATGCAAATTAAAAAAATATTTAGCGCAAAGACCATACCTATTACAATTTTTTTACGATTTTGTTTAGGTTCCATACCAAAATCCAAAATCTTAAAAATGAATTGTTATGGTGCGACTAAGTTCGTCTGTCCATCCGTCACAGCTGCTTATTTCAATAACTACTTAATCAATACCATATTATGCGAAAGTTTGTTGATTTATTGGTTTTTCCTGCAATCACGTCGCAACGGAGCAACGGATCGACGTGATTTTTTGCATGGGTATAGTTAAAGACCTGGACAGTGACATAGACTACTTTTTATCCTACGGTACCTACGGGATTTTAAAAACATAGGTAAGTCCACGCGGACGAAGTCGTGGGCATGTAGGTACCTATTTAGATAGTTTTAAGGAAGACCACTTTTTTATTTATTCATGCAAAAGAGAGAGATTTTTTATCATTACAATACATTGTTCAACGTTCATTAGCTGGCACGATGCAAACATTCAAGACCTTGAAGGTTCAATGTCGATATCGGTAATCGATATTTTGACTACTTGTTAGTTTAAACTAAAAATAGATTAACGCAATCATTTGCGTACACGTAACGTACCTACACGTACGTTTAGGTTTACTCGCTTCAGCCACATGGAGCTATCAAAAACCACACTTTTCCTTAATACCAAACGTGAACGAAACGGTGGATTCCTAGATCCTTCCGCATACAACTAACTAAGAACTAAGAACGAGATTTCGATGAGAGAAATAAAGATAAATAAATGTAAATAAATTTTATTTCTATATAAATATCGAGAAAGCAGCTCAGCGTAGACGATAGGTACCGTTTTAAGTTTATAGGTTTATACCTACGTAAAGTAACAACAAACGCTATAAAGCTTAATTACTTAGTTAAATAAATCTCATGTCATTCGTGTTGTTTGTTAAGTTTATGAACATGTTCATCTCAGGTACGAGTCGTGTTTGAACTGACAGTAAAGTGTAAACACTTTATTGTTTTCGAGATGATTATAACGGTCTGATGGCTACGGGACATTCGCCATGGCGAATATTAACGCGGTGCGTAAGGCGAAGCGTCTAGCGACTAAACAAGTGTACATAAAGAAATGTACTGAACAGCAGTGAATGCGGCCCGGCGGGCGACTGAAATAAAGGCATGCCATGAATCAGTACGGTGCAAGCCATAGAGTAGGATGTATAAAGCCATGGAGTCGAGTGGCAGACGCGGCGAATAGGGTAGATACCCAACGAGTTTAGTTTTTTTAAAAAAGAATATTAGCCATGTTAAATAATTAATATTCCCCTTACCTTTCCAACTAAGCGTCAAGCTTGTGCTAAGAGTAGGTACGACAATAGTGCAACGGCCTATTGAGCCCGAGAGCTATTAAACTGAAAAAAAATTAACACTGAAACTTTTATTGCCAAAATAGGGTTGGTTAAATATAAGCAAGAATACTCGAAGTTTTCGACACTCATCCTGGTATACTCAACAAAAATTTCTGGATAAATTCTGCATTTCTCGTACTTCTAGTGGAATTGTCCATCTATACCCCGATTCCTATTCAAATCATGTACTCCACAATCTCATCCAAATATTATGTCTTTATTACTTACTAAGCAATATCGAGATAACTTTGATAAAGACATTTCGCTCTCGGCCTATCTGGTCGCGGCGGCCTTAACGTGACCCTCAAACATTGCCGCGCGGATTGTCGCCCCGCCCGCCGCTTCACTATTCGCGCCGCCGCGCGCCGCCGCGCCGTTCAATGTGGCCAGCTACAGCCACGGCTTCCACTCAACTCCCGCCAGCGCTCCCGCCACCACTCCCGACACCGCTTCCGCCACCACTCCCACTTCCGCTCCTGCCGCCGCTCTCGCCACCGCTCCAGCCACCTCTCTCGCTGCTGCTTCCGCTGATTGGTGCTCGATGATGAGAAAGACAGAAGATGCAAAACGCACGAGACAAGTATTGCGATAAGTATCGTATACTAAAGTAAGTTTTAAGTCTTTACTTTAAATAATATATTTATATTTCTACATATAAGTATTTAATATACATAAGAAAAATAATTAACTGAAGGCAAATTATCTTCGTTTTCAGTACATAATATCTGCCTAAACTGTCCATAAGGTTAATTACTGTATGTAGGTACCTATATGACCTAAACTGCACTTTTATTCTTCCCAGTTTTAAGTTTTACACTTATCACGATAACAGCGGATTCCGATGATCAAGTATGTAGATTCGTAGAAGCGTAGAGTTTAGCACATGCAAGTTCACGAAGAAGACATTTGTTTTATTAGATCGGATGATTAAACTTAGGTAAGTCCGTCGCTCGCTGAATTTTTAGCACTTCAACGGGCAATTTCGACACCTTCGTAGTTCGTACCTAGGTGTTTGTGCTTAGGTTCTTAAAAATACCAAAATTTGATAATACCTATAACAGTTGAAAAAAAAAATTATTGCAACGAACTATAACTGTACTCTTTATATAATACTAAAAAGTTACTTTAAAATAGGTAAATGAAAAATAAACAGAGAATATACCGACTATTACATAATTATATTTAACAAACAAACTAAAAGGTTGTTCAAATTAAAATTTGGTAGGTAGGTAGTATATCCTACCGACCATACTATAATATAAAAATGAATCACTAAATGTGTTGGTCATCGCAAATCTCGAGAACAGCTGAATCGATTTCGCTAATTCTTTTTTATAATATTCCTTGAAGTACGAGGATGTTTCTTACGGAGAGAAAAATTTAAAAAATTTAAATCGACTGCTAGGCGGAACGAAGTTCGCCAGGGCAGCTAGTACGAAATAAAACTTTGCTTCCAAATAACAATATAAATATTAAACATATAAAAAATATTAATCTTCCGATAAAAATGCAAGTCTGCACTGCTGTGGTCCAGGTTTCGACTCCTGGAAGGACCAATTTTTATTTTTTAAATTGACTTGTTTGGTCTGCTGGAAGACTTTAGGTTTAACCGCAAACAAGTACCAGCCTCTCCGCTTTAAAAAAGCGACATACCATCAGGTGATTGAGCATTCCGGTTGTTGGTACGTTAGCGCGTTTAGGTCCATCCATCCATCCACCCATCAGCCTGTTTGCATCCACTGCTGGACATAGGCCTTTGCAAGAGCGCGCCACCAAACACAGTCCTCAGCCTTCCTCATCCACCCGCTCCCCACTACCTTCTTTAGGTCATCGGTCCAGCGGGCTGGAGGTTGTCCCACACTGCGCTTACCGGTACGCGGTCTCCACTCCAGAACACGTCTGCCCCATCGGCCGTCGGTTCTGCGACAGACATGACCTGCCCATTGCCACTTCAGCTTGCTAATCCTTTGAACTATGTCGGTAACTTTTCTTCCTCGTTCCGGATTTTATCCCTGAGAGTGATACCCAACATAGCTCGCTCCATAGCGCGCTGAGCGACTTTTAGTTTGTGGACGAGGCCAACTGTCAGTGTCCACGTTTCCGTTCCATACGTCATCACAGGTAGGACACACCTTGGACACACTCATTGAAGGTACCAATATTAAATGATAGGGTGTAGGCACATGGGTTTTATAAACTGGCATACTTTTTCGGGTTAGCGCGCTTTTATCTTAGAATGCATCGTCACTCACAATCGGGTGAGTCTAGCTAACATGTAAAGAATAAAATATTTTCAGTGCGTTCATCTGCGTTCATTGTGCATTGCATAAGCTTTTTTATCTAAGACGAGTTTGTTTTTGACTGCAATGCTGCAATCATATAGAAAAGTGTTTAATGCAAAGCTAGAACTTGTTTACGCTTTGCTTTGTGGTGCTTTCGAATTTCCGGTCGAGTCGATAAAGCAAAAATATTTTCTGAATTGGTTTAGATCTGGTGATCTTTCACCATGGTTAGGTACGGTATAATTGTATACCTACGTCTTAATAACTCAAGAGCCCATAGGACATTTCGAAGAGTTGATAAATTAAGCAGAGGTGAGTCGCCTCACGAGTACTTCTATCGTCTATAGTCGCTACTTCTATCTGCTGCTATACCATTAAGTACATAGGCTTTTTATCCCAGAAAAAGGGGATAACTCAAATTCAACGCAAAGTCGCCATAGCTGACGGGATTGTATTTACAAAATTACGAGGCCCTACAAGTTTTAATGTAAATCTATCATTTACTTAGTATGGACCATGTATGGACGGGCGACGGACAAACGTCGTGTTTGACAAGGATGCCATCATCATCATCATCATCATCATCATCATCATCAACCGATAGACATCCACTGCTGGACATAGGACAAGGATGTATCTAAACGTAGCTTGGTTGTCACGTTTTTTTAACATGAAAACATGATGAAAACCTGCACTCAGGTTACTGAGCGGAGTGTATCTTTTCAAACTATCGTTAGCTGTACCCAAATTGTATGGACATGTCTAACTCGTCGTTTTCCCGTAAGTTTCCCATTACTAAGTAACATATTTAAAAACCTTAACTTAAGGTTTTTTTAATTTATGGACCAGCGCTTGCCGCTTGGCTGCAATCAGACTTGCTGGAAAGTGATGATGCAGCCTAAGTCCATCTTAGGCTGCAATTGCCTAGAAGATACCTATTCACTCTTGACTTGAAGGTACCCATATTAAAATTGGAAAGGAAACTGACACGGGAAGGGCGTTCCATATCCTAGCCACTAGGATATGGAACGCCGCTAGGCTTCGAACCGTTAGGACCTAGCAGTTCGAATTAGAAATGAGAAGGCAAATCGCTTCGTACGTATCTGTGGAATTCTGACTAAGAAAATTCTTGAAAAAATTTGAAATCGAGAGGAATTGAAGTTCTCTAGAAATTCTAATTGAACACCAAAATGACACGATGACGACTGATAGTGATGACAGTTGCGAAGGCGGTCATTGAGATGGTGTGATGAATGGTTGTCGCGCATGCGCCCGGATCCCGCCTCTGGCGATATAAGCACGCCGCCCGGCGCCATGCCTTCAGAACTTTGTCGCGCCCAAACGTTCTGCGAACTTGGGAAACGCTGGAAGTCGCGGTTACTTTCCAATTTTTAAAGTGTGTGACTAAGTTGCGTAGTGTTCAGACGAAACTTTCGTTTTGCGCTCTCGCTTCTACACTTCGGCTAGGGTGAGTTAAAAAGTTAATTTTAATTAAGACCGATTTTTCAAGTGGCAAATACTTTATTTAAAACGTCAATAGAAGACTAATTTCAATAAATTGGCTATAAAAAGTCGACTCTTTATCTATTAACAAGATCCTATTGCATTATAACTTTAAAGGTATCTATGAGAGAATATTTTAGTCATTACTAAAAGTAAGTATATTTATGAAGTAGGTAAGTAGGTATATGAAAAAAACGCAGAGATTACCTATTTTTAGCTAGGTAAGTACTTTTTAAAACCTCATAAATCGTATTGAATTATTTGGGACACAATTTGTATAATATTAAAAGTTAAAACACGCATTTATTATATATTATGACCATCTGACCATCATTTTTGTTTAGAGGTTGGATATAACTAAAGTTGATGGCCAGAATGATTTCAAAATAAGAAATTGTAAGTATTTTTTTTTTGATATCTTTTAAAATGAATGAGATAATGAAGATCCATCGATATAGAAAGTAATAATTCTTATTAAATCAATTAGCACTTAAAATTTCTTTGTGAAGATCAAAGAGCATTTTATTTTTCCGCTCGAAGATTTTGTCATAATCGAAATTAATGTGATCGTAACGTGACAATTAGACGTTAAAATTTAATAATAAATAGGTACGACGATACTCGGTCGGTGTATCGTCGTATTTATTATTAAATTTTTATAAGCCCCATAATTCACAAAAAAGCCGCTGTTAATATGTCACAGTTTTTTAATACATTAAACTGTACATTAAGTACGCGTAGGTACTTATTTAGATTATTGTGTACATATTGAAAAAAAAATTTAAATATTTTGAAGCTGAAAAAGTACCTATGTACATACTCCTTTGGGTAAAATGAGTCTACCTACAAAACATAAAAAAGCCATTACTTATTTAGGCAGTACGACAAAATTTAGAAATTTGATATGGGAGTTATTTGGCTTATAATTCATGACTCCGTCTAATCTGATTAATTATCTACTGTATTCCTAACAGAGTTACAGTTAAAACATGTTCTGTTTAAACGCGTTTTACGCAGTAAGACGTACCTAAGTAGTTCTAAGTAAAAGCCTTTGAAACAACTATTAGTTTTACTTTTAGCAACTAAAACCTCAACCTCGTAAGCTTGCTTCGACCTTCAGGACCTTCTTCATAAACTTCTGAATGCTGGCTTGGCGCTTTACAAAAACACTAGGGTATATTTATATAGGACAGACAAGAACGTGGAGTCGGGGTGATCAGATTTCTTCCTGGATTTGGTTTTTACCACTTAGGTACTAGTAATTGTTATAAAGGCTTTCTGTTAGTACTATTATATTTATTAGGTAAAACATGTTCAAACTACCAACGGGTTTTAACTATGACAGATAATTATGTACTTACCCAATTAATGCCTACAATAATATGCTACTTATCTTATTAAAGCGTAAAATTAATATCAATTAGAGTGTTAGTAATAATAATAATAATAATAAATACACTTTATTTGCACAACCACAAGAAGGATTACATTAAAGAATAAAAAACACAGACAGAAGGAAGATACAAAAGGCGGCCTTATCGCTAATTAGCGATCTCTACCAGGCAACCTTGAAGATTGGAAAGAATAAGGAAAATTAGATTGCAGGTGGTGTGTAATATACTAATAAACATACATTCAAATAACTGATACATACTAATACATAAACCACTAATACATGTATTAAATAATATGTATAATACCAATATACTAATAAAATAGACTAATATATACTCCATAATCGTACTTAAAGAGAAACAAATATGATTGTCGTCTTCAGTTTGTAAGATAATGATTCTTCACTGCAGTTTTAAAGGAGTCTAGTGACTTTGATTTCCGTATGGTCAATGGTAGTGCATTCCAAAGTTCAACAGCTCGCACAGTGAATGAGTTGCCATAGAATTTCGTTTTATGACTCGGCGTTTCTAACATTAAGGTTCGGCAGGATCTTATGTCGGTTTGCACTCCAAGAAAACTAAACTTCTCCTTGAGGTAAGGGGGAGTTTTTAAGTGATATAGCACACAGTACAGAAGAGAAAGTACATGCAAATCCCGGCGACGGCGAATAGGGAGCCATTTGAGCTTTTGACGAAATTCAGATATATGGTCATATTTGCGCAAACCAAATATGAACCGAATGGCAAGATTTTGGAGTCGCTCAAGCTTGTTAAGTTGGTCCTCAGTCAAGTTGAGATAGCTTGCGTCCGCATAATCGAGAATAGAGAGAAGGAGAGAATGTGCCAACATAACTTTGGTTGGAATTGGCAAGAGATAACGCAACCGTCGCAAAGAACTCGCTATTACTTGTGCATATAATTATTATTAATTTATATAGGGTACCTAACTAATTTTAAATAAGTTTAAATCAAACTTGTACCTTATCTTTATTTACCGTGGGCGTGATATTATGTAAAACTAATCCTGAAAGGTATGAGCGATACTGATTTAAACCTAAGACCATATACAGTTTAGATACTTATGTAAATAAAATCTTCTATCATCATGATCAACCCATCGCCGGCTCACTACAGAGCACGGGTCTCCTCTCAGAGTGAGAAGGGTTTTGGACATAGTCTACCACGCTGGCCAAGTGCGGATTTGGCAGAGTTCACACACCTTTGAGAACATTATGGAGAACTCTCAGGCATGCAGGTTTCCTCACGATGTTTTCCTTCACCGTTAAAACAAGTGATATTTTAATTACTTAAAAACCCACATAACTCCGAAAACTTAGATGTGCGTGCCTGGGATCGAACCCCCGACCTCCGATTGGAAGGCGGACGTCCTAACCACTAGACTACCACAGCTTCAAAATCTTCTATAGGTAAGTATAAATAAAAATGAATCTTCAAAATGTATGTACACGCATGGCGTCCGAACGACTGCACCAAATTAGATAATTCTTTTTTTTGTGTTAGTTATTCTCAGGACAAGGTTTGTGTGAAATATTTTTTTTGGAAATCCACGGGAATAGACAGTTCCTGAAGGCGGAAGTCGCGGGCAACAGCTAGTTTTAAAACTGTTTATTATAAACTTTTGAGATCTAAAAATAGCGATACTGCTGTACAATCTCTAATTCCGACATACGGCGTCCACGTGAGCAATCATAAAAGAGTTGAATTTTCCTTTGTAGCACCGTGAGCGGCGTGAGCACTAAGCACGGAACACTTAAAAGGTCATCGGTAGAGGGGTAGTGAGATCTTAAACAGCAAAACAGTTTCCTACCCGCCGTGGTAGCTTCAATTTTCCCAAGGATCTCTAATTACTAACTAGGCTTGGGACGACTATTCCATTAACTTTTCTCGTTACATTCGTTAAAGGATTTCACGGGAACACCGGATTTTAGAGTTATTCTTATAATTGCTGTATCGTTTTTTGTAAAAATATTTTGAAATAGGTACCTATTTAACTGGTGGGAGGCTTCGGCCGTGGCTAGTTACCACACCACCCTACCGGCAAAGCCGTGCCGCCACCGCGTTCGGAAAAAGATTAAAATAAGTACGTGAGACTTTAAAAATCTTTAAAAAACTTACAGCGTCAGGGCTGAGGAGTTGGGTCCCCTAGTTCAAAAAGTCTTTACTTTGTAGGTACCTCCAATATTAATTTATAACCGACAGTTTCTAAGTTCCATCATTTTTTGTGGTAAATTTTTTTTATGGGACAATGTCGCAAAGTTTCTCTATCAATTAAAAAAAATTACGCAAATTGGTTCAGAAATCTCGGAGATTTCGATATATATATGTAGTAAAACACTACTCCTTTTTTGAAAGTCGGTTAAAAAAGTAGCCAATGTTACTCATTGGCTAATCATCCTCTTGTCTATGAAAGTCCCGTCAAAATAGGTTCAGCAGTTCTGAATATTAGCCCGTTTAAACAGACAAACGGACAGACAAAAATTTAAAAACGTGTGATTCAGTTATGGAACAGTTTAAATAAATAATAATAACAGTTAAAAAATAGTATAGAGAGTGTAGACATATGTAGATGTATCTGCTGTAGATAGGTAGATTTAGAGTCTCTAACTACTAGACACCGATATAAAGTATACGATAGTAAATAAAATTTATTAATTACTAGATGATGTCCGCGACTTCGTCCGCGTGGATTTAGGTTTTTAAAAATCCCGTGGGAACTCTTTGATTTTTCGGGATAAAATGTAACCTATGTCCTTCCCCGGTATGCAAGCTATATCTGTACCCATCGGAGCGAGACCAATAATTAATCTATGTCTGTACCAAATTTCGTCAAAATCGGTTGAACGGAGTCGTGCTAGTAAGGCTAGCAGACAGACAGAAAGACAGACAGATAGACAGACAGACACACTTTCGCATTAATAATATTAGTATGGATTCGTACCGGACCTCAACTTGTGGTAGAGCCGAATAAACTGGGAGCAAGCTGATAGAGTCGCAACTGAAATCATTTAAATTCAACCTTCCAGGCTGGCATCAAACCTGTAACTAAGTAACCTGTATAATAGTAGGTACTATATAGTTTGATTCTTTCTCAGTCTTCAGCATTTATACGGGGTTCAGAAGACTTTAATTTAGAACATGTTATGAGTTTCCGAATTGCTTCTGAATTCGTTTATACTAATTTACAGTGAAATACTGTAAGACTGTAAGCATTTACGAAAAACGTATTATTGGTAATTTACAACTTTGCATAATTTTGTCAGCGTCGATTTTGTTATCCATTTTTCGCGAAAATAAAATCAAACCAGATTGTTGGTTCGTCGCACGCTGCAGTGTGACGTGCTTCATACAATTCCTTATATTCTAAATTGAACACAAGTACGCGCGCGGTCAGGCACCTCCTGCCGTGCATTTGTCGCAACTTCTTTCCACGTTTATGCGTTGCAAGGTCAGCCTATAAGTACCTACGCGACAGGTCGAGATGGCAATCAGGGCGGCAAAGCCCCGCACACCCGCATAACCATCTCGACCTGTCGCGTACTATCGGTAGTTCTATGGTTTTATGTATACAAATAGAGATTACATGCTAAAACAAACACATTTCAAAATTACTTATGAGTTAAAAAGTTTCTATCCTTTCCTTTAATAAATCAACCATCACAAGATAGGCGGTCTAACAATTGCTTCATTAAAACGAATTTCCTTTTCATGTCACATTTTTTTAAATTTACCCCACAGAAGAGAAAATATGAAAATTATATACCTACTCGTGATCTTTGTGATCAACGACATTTCAAGGAAATATTTATATGGATTACCTATGTCGTAAGCTTGACGTAATACATTTTGTTATTTGTTTCGTTTCTATAAAAACATCTTCCGATGTTGCATGACTCTATGTTAGGTAAGCGTCAAGTAGGCAAAACTTTAATCAAACAATTGTTGTGCTAGGACCTACTTACTTTACCTAAAACGTAGGTACTTACTTAGTTTTAGTTTTATCCTGGTGGTATCAATGGTCCTTCTCACTGCGTCAATTCCTTTGAACCTTTTTCTTAATAGGAGTTTAATGGGAAAATTATTTGAACTCCCAGATTGGAGTTGTATTCTTTTGGAAAACCAAATACCACGGTTCCATCGCACGATTGTGCGATAGGCATTTTCTAGGCCAATGTGCTGTTTAAATTAGGCATCACTTTCCATTGTGTTTCCTAATAATTGCCTAAAGTGAATCCATGTAAACTACGGTATTTTACACCAAGCAAGAAAAATCTAAAAATGTATAAACAAGATGAGTATTACCAATAAGTAATCGAAAAATGTTCATTTCGGTTCATAAAATTATATACTTAATTCATTTTGTAATTCAATTTAAAAATTTCATTTTTTAGGGTTCCGTACCTCAAAAGGAAAAACGGAACCCTTATAGGATCACTTTGTTGTCTGTCTGTCTGTCCGTCCGTCCGTCCGTCCGTCTGTCTGTCTGTCTGTCTGTCTGTCTATCTGTCTGTCTGTCTGTCTATCTGTCTGTCTGTCTGTCTGTCTGTCAAGAAACCTACAGGGTAGGTACTTCCCGTTGACCTAGAATCATGAAATTTAGCAGATAGGTAGATCTTATAGCTGATATTTGGGGAAAAATCTGAAAACCATGAATTTGTGGTTACATCACGCAAAAATGTAGTCATGAACTAATACTAAGTATTTTCAATTTGCTAAGTATGATAACTATATCAAGTGGGGTATCATATGAAAGATCTTCACCTGTGCATTCTAAAACAGATTTTTATTTATTTTTATGTATCAAAGTTTTTGAATTATCCTGCAAAATGTCGAAAAAATACAACTGTAGTACGGAACGCTCATTGCGCGAGCCTGACTCGTACTTGGCCGGTTTTTTATCTGTTCTACAAATATCCAAAACGCATTATACCGTAGTCGCCATGTTGATTCCGACTGTGACGTCACATGGATTGAAGTTGTACTTAATGTGACGCAGTACGCTCGACCGAACCTGTTTGCTTTTCACTTGACATTGTATGAGAAAGGTGAGAGGCACGATGATTTTCACTGAAATCAAGGGTTTAGGAAAAGTATTTTTGAGAAAAAACTACTGAGTTTATGTTTGCAAAGTATAATTATTTCAACTAATGAATAAATAAACTATGTCTTATGTTAAATTTCTTTAAAATTTTCATACCCCTAAACTTATTTATTTACATCCAAAGTTGTCATAAATTTAGTGTTAAAATAGGAATCTTTTGAGGCTCGTAACTTTAAAATCAATATTTTTTTCACTGTTTCATATATCAATAAACCTGGATAATGACGAGATTAATCGATATAATACTTAGTTTTGAGCGTGCAGTATTAAATAATGTAGTAATTACCCTACTACGTTTGTATGAAGAAAGCACCGTCCTGAGCCCTCTTAATGTATTTCACTAGAAAATGTCGTTGTTTGTCAACCCGTGTGACGTCATCACAGCTCATGAACCTATAAAGATGGCGGTTAGCGTTTTCGCGGTGAAATTTCAATGCATTTTATTGCACTCATCGATCGAATAAATTTTTTGTCAATTTTTTTGTAGTATTTAGTTACAAAGTAAATTTTTTTGTATCACTTTAGGATCACATTAAGACACTTTTCAAAAAAGGGTAAAATGCCCTATTAGGTATGCAGGAAACAATAAGAGTCGATCGTATAACATAAATGTTTAAGACAGCTTTACCTAACTTCAGACTATCCCAGGAGGCTGCATCCCGAACCTAAAGGGATCACTGTCGAAGAAGATAGATTCTGAATTACTTTATTAAATCATATCTAGGTACCTACCCTAGAATTTTATTGAAAATAAATTGAAAAAAAAAACATTTATTACTTCCCAGCGAGTACTTACTGCTTGGCTCAATAACGACAGCGGCGGGTGCGCTAAACAATTGAGTTTGTGAAACAAGTCAATAAGTTAGGGTCTAATTACTAAGCTCTTTGCTTCAGAAATCACGTCCCTAAAACCGATAGTTGGTGGCCATAGGTGATTTCTCTCTGTAAAAATTCTCTCTGTATGTTATTATTATAAATGGCTAATAGATAACATACAGAGATTACCTAGTTATTTCGAAATTGCAGACATACATTTAAATTGTATTTAGTTATTAGTATAGAATATTTTAAGTATAGGTAGGTTATCTTGTTTATTAATGGAGTTCAAATTATGTAATAGCTATAATTGCCAATTATTACTATCTATGCTTACCTTATTCATGTGTATGAATGAGGTGAATATGATTTAATACATAATATCTAGTACGGCACTATATACAAAATACATTATAGGTATGTAGGTAAATTTAATTAAATATAGGTACTAAATTCATTCTAAAATAACAGTTTCAATGGTTTTTTATTGTCAAAAATCTAAATTTATAAAAGTTCCCATAGTTGAAATACTCGTAAATCTAATCCAGCGTTTCAATCCAATTTTAAACCGTTAGAAAACCTAATTGCTGTGTAAAACCGAAAGCTTAGTTAACTGAGATAAAACCACCAAGTCAATAGGTTATGCAGTACCTACCCACCTACTAGATATAGGAAGTCTTTTCAAGCGTAGGTATTAAATATTTATTCCTATCTATGAAATCAAAACCTAAATTGTGGTTAGGCGATTAACTTAAAATGAGTGTTGCACTGCGAAAATGCAAGGTCAACGTTGCAATGAAAAAGAAGTTGAACGAAGTTTTAAGTATCTCGGAACGAGAAAATTACTTTAGTTTTTAATCGGTGTGCTTAGTCGCCTCCTAGTGTAATTAACTCTACTCCTACTCTACCTACAAATGTTACTAATAATTATCGTCGGCTAACTTTTCACGATGATTTGGTACTTGAATAGCATTCAGTTACCTAAATTCTTGATATTATTAACGATAAAAAAAACTAAGTAGGTAAGTATTAGAACACTTAGCGACTTTTTAAGCATTTTCTTTTGTGAATCAAATAAGTCTTGTCCTTATAGGTAGGTAGGTGTTTTTATTAAAAGTAAGCAAGAATAAATAAAATATGAACAAATTGCGATATTTGTAATTTTTAGGAAAATTTTCATTAAATGAATGAATTTTCTTTTTTACGAATACCGTGTAAACACAATAATACCTAGTCCGCAGAAGTAACTTCGTACCAACAACACTGGCGTCGTTGGTTCGTTATTGGTTTCGCCTAGTTTTCAGATGGTTATTAAAAATGAAAGTTTTATGTTTATGGTTTTGTATGTTGCAATCACAGACCAGCCAACTATTAACCTTACTTGAGATTAGTAATGTGAAAGTAGATCTGTCCGTCTGTCCATCTGTTAACTTTTAACGGCCCATCCGTTTAACTAATTTTGTTGATTTTTGGTACAGAGATAGTAGGTAGGTACCTATATATCCTGGAGACGGATATTTTTTTTTTGTTGAACCACCAACAGAATTTGCTACTTTTATCCCGGAAAATCAGTGATATTATTATACCACCGACATAAGTTCATATTACATCTACACTATATCTACACTAATATTATAAAGAGGAAAACTTTGTTTGTTTGTTTGTTTGTTTGTTTGTTTGTTTGTACTGAATAGGCTCAAAAACTACTGGACCGATTTTAAAAATTCTTTCACCATTCGAAAGCTACATTATCCACGAGTAACATAGGCTATATTTTATTTTGGAAAAAAATAGGGTTCCGTAAGATATTTGGGTTTTTCGGACACAAGGTGTAAAAAATCAACCAGAAAAGTTACTTATTTTGCGTACGCTGCCTAAACTATAAAAGATAGAACCATAAAATGTTCTAATTAATTGTAGATCTTATAAATATCTACAAAAAAGTCCGCGACACACTATACCCATCTATGTCGAGTGAGGCACAGCAACCATTTTTTTATTTAAAAATCTTGAATTTTTTTTGGACTACATTTAAACGCGTTTATTTTACTCATGCTATTAATCCTTATCAAAATAAATGATTTCATCACTAAGAACAGTTTATGGAGATAATATTTGGTCTTTGAATGATTAAAATTGGACGTTTGGTTTTGAAGTTATGGCGAAATTAAAATATTACGATTTCTGCTGCACGGCCCGTTATGTCGTTGTTTGTTTGTAGGGGGTAATCTTTAGAACTACTGAACCGATTTTAAAAATTCTTTCACCAGTAGAAAGCTACATTATTCCTGAGTGACATAGGCTATACGGGATCTTTAAAAACCTAAATCTACGCGGGCGAAGCCGCGGGGATCAGCTATGGCGTATAAATTCGTGCTTGTTGATGAGTTGACAGAAGATAATATACCTAACTAAACGCACGAGAGTCGAGAGTAGAAGAGGATATAGAACACTACAAATGTCGCCTAGTTTTATGTCTTTACTTTAGATACGTACCTACTACCTATAATACGTAATATATCTTATTTTTTAAATATGTAGTAATTAGATAAGGCTAGCCTTAAGTTTTATTGTATTAAAAAAAAAATAGTAAAAAAAAAAAAAAAAAAAAAAAAAAAAAAAAAAAAAAAAAAAAAAAAAAAAAAAAAAAAAAAAAAAAAAAAAAAAAAAAAAAAAAAAAATGTAGATTGTAGGTATATAATATCATTGCGCAAAATCAAAAAGTTCCCATGACTATTTTAAAAAGTGTAAATCTACGCGGATGAAGTCGCAGACTCAGAGATCAGCTGGTTATCCATAAATATGTTAAAACAATTAAGTGATTTTATATTAATAAAAAATAAATCATAGTAGCTATTATTATTTGAGATGGGTATATCTTACAAGCACCGAAAAGTATTGGGATCCTCTCTAGGGGTTTTAGCCTAAATCCAAATAAAGGAAAGGAGATTAGGGAGCGGTTCTGAATAATTAAACGATACTCAAGAATATTATTGGAGTAGTATCAAATATCAATTGGATGTAGGTAAGTATGACCCAAAATATACCCGTGATTTAACGGGATATGTAGTTGACAGGGTAAGATTTAGCTAGTAGGTGCCTGTTACCTTATTATTACACATGAAAAAGTTTTGTTTCGCGTGAAAGCAATTCCAAAAGAACACTAGATAAGATAGGTACCTAGTACTTATAGTTTCCGAAATAATTTAATGGTTAGGTACATTTTGTTTATGTGTTTTTGCCGTGTAGGTTGTACGGGAGCAGTGTGTGTTCTCGATCGTAACAATAAGAAGATCTTCCTTCCGAGCGGTGTTGTGCTTGACAAAGACACATAGACACGGACTTAAATCTTGTTTTACTACAGGACTCCAAAAAATTGACCATTTAGCGGTCAGGAACAGGAGGATCCTAAAGAAAACTGCAATATTGAAATATGATACCTAGGTGCTTTTAATCAATTTAGAGCTTCTAGCTAATTTAGAGACCTTCGCTCGGTGCTTTTGGATTTGATTGTTGTTACTCCTGAATTCCCGCAGGAGGTGACTTAGGGATGCTGCCACTTATCTAGATGAATTTAGGGAAATACAAAATAATCCCATTTACATTTACAATTACCTGCACTAAATACAAAATTTCATTCAAATTTTTAAAGCCATTTCCGGGAATCCTGAATGCCCGCAGGAACTCAAGCGTGAGTCTGTATTTAGATAAACGTGGAAAGTAAAACATTATCTAAATACAAAATTTCATCCAAATTGTTAAAGCCATTTCCGGAAAACCATTCAGGTTATTCGGCTCGCGGGAACTCAAGAGTGAGTCTATAGTCTATGTACATAGATAAACGTGGAAAGTACACCATTATCTAAATACCTACGAAATTTCACCCAAATCGTTAGTGCGCTTTCCGAGAAACCTGAAAGAATTTATCTCTTAAAGTATATGATACAGTGGATGGACCTTTGCCTCGTTATCGTTATGGATCGTTTCTGGAGACATAATGATATCTTCTGTCTTGTAATAGGTTTGTATTGTTTTTTTATTACGAGCAGATGTATTTTATCTACCAAACTCCGGGAAAAACCAGTAAGTAATATAATATTAGGGATATTATACCTATTACTGATTTTTTCAGCAGTTTGGTTATTATGGAAAACATAATCAGATGAACTAGGATCTCACGATGTGCGAGGTAGGCTAAATTCAAGGAATAAGTTTATTTTGCAGTTGAATTTGTGGCTTCAATATACTTAGAGGAGTTAATATTTTTCACGAATCGGATCAGTTCATTCGGATCAGTTCAGATTCAGTTGTCGAATTCTATCTACCAATCTGCGCATAATCAGGCTCTGCCGCAAAAGCAACGGCACCAAAAGAAGAATCCATACCTACTACTTTTTAATTTCATAAATTCGAAAGTGTGTATCTTTATCTACTTTCATAGCCCATCAATTTGACCGATTTTGATATGGTAAGTAGAGAGATAGCTTGCATCCCAGGTATGAATAATGCTACCCCCCTGAATTTTTGGTCCGAGTCCCCACGGGATTCAAAAAATCTAAATCCACGCAGACGAAGTTGCGGGCGTCATCTAGTAGGTTTGTTCTATAAATTAATGATAAAAGTATGTATAACGCGTAAAATTTAACTCCTCACGCGCCATTTTAACTTCTTCCGTCTATTTTTAACTCTCTAGTGAAGCGATTTCCCATTTAATTTAAAATAACTAAATTGATAATTTAGTAATTGCGCAGCATTTAAGTGAAACAGAATGAAGATAATCTACGGGACAGCTTTGTAATTAAGGTAAGTCCCCAAACGTAAACCTCGTGTCAAAAACATGTTTTGAGACTATTATCTAGTGAATTGGACCGCTTTGATAAGTAGGTATTTTGATAACAAATAAATAATTATTGTACTTAGAAAGAGTTTATCTTTTGACCAGCAACTTTTGAAGAGCAACTATTTCATGAGTGACCTCGAAATATATTTTTGAAAAGAATGATATATACTTACTTAATCAATTAGGTAGAAGCAATTTCGACGAGGAAGTCAACAAAAGAATTTAGCTAGGTTGGGCAGCTTTCGTAAATTCCTCAGTGCCTGAAGACGAAAGTCTTTAACCAGTTTGTACTTCCCGTCCTCACCTATGGTGCTGAAACGTGGACACTGACAAACGGCCTTGTTTACAAATTCAAGTTCGCTCAGCGAGCTACTGAGAGGGCTATGTGAGGAGTTTCGTCGAGGGATGAGATCCGAAATGAGGAGATCCGCAGGAGAACCAAGGTCACTGACATAGCCCAAACTATTAGCAAGCTGAAGTGGCAGTGGGCAGGTCATGCCTGTCGTAAAGGAGATGGCCGTTGGAGCTGGAAAGTCCTTGAGTGGAGACCGCAAGCGTAGTATAGAACGCCCTCCAGCAAGATGGACCGACGATATAAAGAGGCTGGCGGGAAGTGGCTGGATGAGGAAGGCCGAGGACCGGGTGTGGTGGCGCTCTTTAGGGGACGTCCACAAGCTGATGATGAACTCATGAACAATATTGCAATATATTTAAATCGAATAGAACTTATGTTCATGTGACCTCTGCGTTGCCTTTTAGCATTAACATAGCTCTGAACAGATGGTGATCATCCGATTTAGTATAGTAACCATGGTATAATACAAAACGTGGTGAACAATAAAATATTTACTTACTCAAACGATTCTTTAAACAACGGCCAGGTATTGACCGGTCATTACTTAAACATCAGTTAACATGTTGAACTTCAACCTAAGTCGAATAGAATATGGCCTACACCCTTCTCATTCTGAGAGGAGACATGTCCTCAATAGTGGGCCGGTGATGGGTTGATCATGATGATGATGATGACATACTTATGTTTTGTACTACCTACTCTTTATCGCGTTTAATTTAGAATGAAATTAATTTGAAAATGCTTTTACCTTGTTAGATAAGCTTTTACGTCTTTTCAATGTTTTCAGTGAATTTCTGATGGTATAATTAACTTTACATTGTCGTATTCGCAAGCATGATTTTACTCGCATTTAATACTTACGTACTTAGTACTTACCTACTTTATTGTAAATGTAGTCCAAATAAGAAATAAACCGGCAAGTGTGAAGTAGACGCACGCACTCAGGGATACGTAGGTATTCGTATAATAATTTATTTGGTTAAATTATTATTTGACTTTGCTTGTTCTAGGGTAACAACGTAGCCTACACCAAATTGGTAATAATTTACTAAAATGAACGTTCAAAGTTTGCGTGCTTAACGATACATTTTTTTAAAAAGAATATTAGCCATATTAAATGACTAATATTGCCCTTTCCTCTCCAACTAAGCGTCAGACTTGTGCTAGGAGTAGGTACGACAATAGTGCAACGGGCAGGGTTTGAACCGTCGACCTTTCGGTTTTCAGTCCACTCCTTTACCGGTTGAGCTATTGAGGATACATGATCGGGATCAGCGAAAAAAATCAGGCTGTGAGTGTGGGCTCACCCTAGGATTTTTCAGTTCAATTGTTCCGTGAGGAAATCGCTCATAAAATTCACGATGCAAAACGCAGCTGCCGCTAGTCGATACCGACGCGTAAATCTGTCATCACAACTTATTAAGTACCTATAGCGTTCGGGCATGGATGGGCTTTATTTAAAACCATAATATTATTATTATTATTTTACTGCTTCTTGAGTTTTACAGTTCAGGTTTTGCAAACTTCGGCGCTCGGCGGCGCAAGTCGGGTATCGAATGGTGACTAAATGGGCTAGCTTAGATATGGGTGGGATCTGGGTTCCAATTAAGATAAACTCTGAGACAATTTAGAAATTATAAATTCCATGACCCAGATATGACCCAGTAATCTAATGCAGAGCCATCCTCTAAGGCAATAGGACACTCCACTGCATCAAAGAGGTGATTAAAACGTTCCTGCCTTTTTCACTCGTTTTATCTATGACAGAACCGCCCAAAGTATGACAGCACTTAAAATGCTCGATCAGGGTCGAGATTAAAAACGATTTACCTTTCATTTTGGTAAGTTTTGGCTGAAACGAACGCTAAAAACAAAGCATTTATATATTCTGATCATTATTATGGTAATATTTCGCTTGTAGATATCTACCATAATCAATGATGGAATGCAATTTCTATCTCTTGAACTAAGTTTTAGGCAGAAGATTATAAAATCCTATTTTTTACTATTCATTGCGTTAGTAAAAAGTTAACGAATACTTACCTACTTAAGTATATTTTATTTGGATAGAAGCAGTCGTTCCTTTGCGAAAGTCCATGATATGCAAGGAACCACAAACTTAATCCGCTATAATCTGCCTACACAACAGATCTACATAAAAATATAATATATTGTGGTACAAGGTGCAGAATGCGAAATGCACCGCCCACCCTTTCACTACTAAAGAAGCAGGAAAATTAAGCAATATACCTACTCCGTCAAATACCAACACACAACACCATCAAATCTTCTAAAGCACCCAAGTGTGTTTTCAATTTGTTTTCCTTGAATACTTATTTTACTTTTTTAATCAGTTTTGTATGCCTAAAATAGGCAACTCTGTTTTTGTTCCGTGGGTTTTATTGAGCTTTTATTTAAAACGAATAACAAAATGTTTATCGAAGTATGTAGATGGCAACATGTTACAAATTGTAATGTAAACCTACCTTTAGGCAATAAGAAGGGTCGAAATTAATCGCTGCCATTCATCTCTGTTTTTCATTGTTATTTTCTGAAATTTAGACCACGTATGAAAGCAAGAACATAATATTTTTATTTTTTATCCTCTTGGAATTCTGTAGCTAATACGCGCCTTACGTCATAGCTTGCTTAAGTTTATGTACTTATACTTACACTAGCTAATGCTCGCGACTTCGTCCGCGTGGACTACAAAATTTCAAAACCCTTTTTCACCCCCTTAGGAGTTGAATTTTCTTAATCCTTTCTTAGCGGATGCCTACGTCATAATAGCTATCTGCATGCCAAATTTCAGCCCGATCCGTCCAGTAGTTTGAGCTGTGCGTTGATAGATCAGTCAGTCAGTCAGTCATTCAGTCAGTCAGTCAGTCAGTCAGTCAGTCACCTTTTCCTTTTATATATTTAGATAACTGTAAGGTCTTCGATTAATAAAATGTAAGGTAAGTCGATTTAAATAAGCCTCAATAGCTCAATGGTCAAGGAGCGGACTGAAATCGAAAGGTTGACGATTTAAACCTTACCCGTTGTACTTTTCTTGTACCTATTCCGCCAACAATTTAACTAAAGTTTGTGCTCATAAACTTTAAGCTTAGTTTAATCAAATAAAAATTATACCACGTAAAATAAAATAAAATGATTTCATAATTTAGGAGATGGGCCAGGTGGGGTTTTAGCGGTGAATTCAACTTACAAGCGCTGTGTTCTTTAGTCTACCAAGGTCGTGATAAATTAACACAAGAGTTTATACCAAAATTACTGATTTAATTCTTTTGATTTTAAGTTACAAATACAAGTAAGACAAAGTTCAAACCATAAGACACGTCTATATTTTGGACGAATACGACTGCGAGATCTGCAAGAGCCGCATTTTTTTCAAGACACATTTTTAGTGGGTTCTGAAAATGTGAGTAATATTACTTCGCAGGTGCACCGTAAAATAGAGTGAATTAGCTATGATAATAATATGTTAGCAAAGGTCACAACAGCGAGCAAACTTCTAATGATCACAAACGAACAACTTCTAGTCATCATACTTCTTCGATATGCCTAATGCAACTAACTATTGCTGATAATGTTACACATGACTCCTACTCGATTTTGATGACTAATAATTATTATATTATTATACCAGTTTTTAACCAGTGGACTTGCGTACCGTGCGTTCTAGAGTGGTTCTGAAGAAATATTGTGTCGACTCTTAGATAAGTTGTAGTTTACTTGTGTTGTGTGCAATAAAGTATAAATAAAAATAGTACTAGGTAATAACAAACAAATGAAATAATATTAAAAACTTTTTATACGTAATTAGTGAATTATTGACGTAGATTGCAAGTTTATTTGCAATATCATAAGCTAGTGCAGGGCTACGCTGCCACGCCCGAGTTTGATTTATAGCTGTTTGCCTGGCCTTAATAAATCAGTGTTATTGACTGAATCTATCTCTTGTTCGAGTTTTCCAGAAACCTTTTAGTGTACGAGTAGCTTTAAACTAAGTATACATATTTACACTGTCGCTTAGCGAGGCTTACGGCGTAAAGGCATATTTCGAATATTTAACTAGAGTTACGAAACTATAGGCGAATATTAACATAATATATTCGAATTAAACGAAGTTGAGGAAAATTCTACGTTAAACTAAAATCATTTTGCATTTTCATTTTAAATAAAATACCTAACTACGATGTATTATAGTCACAATTTGGAGCTCATGTAGATTTAAAACCAATGTTTTCTAATGCGCGGTAATGTTTTAAAACTTTAAACAATCTGATCTTGGAAACTGAGGTGATTTATTAAAATACAATATCAAGTTTAATTAACTAACTATTTCTAGATTTTATTGAGTAATGTGCTTTGATGTACCTACCTACCTTATTTGGTCTGGAAATCTGCATTGAATTCATTAACTTCATTTCTTGACTTACAATGAAACTATCTAACTAAGGCCCCTATCCCACTGGCGTTATGCGAGCGTTGGCGTTTGTCCAACGTCTGCGCAGCGTTGCGAACGGCTGCCAGTTGCCATTAGAGATTCTCAACGTTGACGGCGCGTTAACGCGACGTTGTCGCTGCGCAGACATTGAAGAAACGCTAACGCTTGCATAACGCCAGTGGGATAGGGGCCTTAGTACATCTTATTTTAATATTATGACAGAGTTTATTTGCCTGACTTTATTACTACTCCACAGCCTGCTTAAAAAATATAAGAGGATTGAAAAGAATAAACAATACCTACTTGTATAACTAATTTCATTTGTATGTAGTAGGTAAGTACTTAGGTTGGTTAGTGTTTAGGTAGTAGGTAATTCGTTGGCGTTGCAGACTTCCGTCCTATTTATCTCCTAAGATCTTTGCCAAACCTTTAGTCCTTTGCCTACCAGAAATACCAGCTAAGTACAATTCAGTCTGGTCCAGCGAGAGTTCCGTAGTTTGGCAAGAAACACACAAATAGTTCGGTGTTTGGTGTTATCATCTCAAAAAACAAATCCCTTTTATTTGATGTTTGTAAAAGTTTATTGCTGAATTCTAAAAAAAAAAAAATAGCGCCCATTTAGTGACTTTGTTTTATATTTCCTGTAAAGTTAATATACTTAAAACTCTATCATCAATACTTATAATACCTCTAATAATTTCAGATTTTTCTTTTTGTAGACTTCGGAGATAACGAGAAAAGCCAAGGGAGTGGGCAACGGCAGCGGTTTAGGAAATATTATTTCAAGGAGTTATCTACCAATAAATAATACTTAACTATGTATAAATAGGTAATTAAACATTCTAATAATGGAAAAGCTGTTGACTTAATTTATTTACCCTTTGTATATACCAGATGAGTAAATATTTATTTGCCGAACAAAGCCGAGATGGAATTTCTAAACTAATCCGAAAGTTTGATTTGGAATGCGTGATTTGTATTGCGTCCGTGACACAGAATTGTCGAATTCCCAAATTATATGCTTTTGATTCGCGCCCACAAGTTAGGTTTATGTTTATGTCTATCTGGTATTAATATAATGAAAGTTTTGACTGTATCCAGTTAATTACCTTTGAAGTTTTTTAATAAATCTTCTCTAAAATTATATGCAAAAAATGTACGAGCACGAGCCTTTCTCTTTTTCATATTGGCTTAAATACAGGATGGCCGGAGATGTGACTTCTAAAAGAAAAAAATTGAATACCTTATATTAAGGAATATCCAAATCACCCCCATGTATGTTCAGCGATTTTCAATAGTTTAGGAGATATGAATTTTTTAATGATTTTTTCATAATTTTCATCCGTCAGTGGTTTTTCTTTTTTTTCTTTTTCTGTAGGACGTTTTTGGACATTTTTTTCGTGGTAATTAGTAACCATAAGTTCAACTATTGCCTAAAAATAACGGTTTACCTAGGCATTAGGGAACATGACTAAAATTTTATCGAAAGTTTAAAATTATTGTTCGAGCGCAGTAGTAATAAAACTTCAAGACTTGAAAAAAAAATTTAAAAATGGCGCCTATGGCATCTACGTATTTCTAAAAACTTTTATGGACTTACCACTTCAGAAATATTTAAAAAAAACCTAACCTCAATAGGGGTTTATTTGCTGTATATTAGTTAATATTTATTGAGGCTTCATTTTTGTGCCTTTTGGGGTGAAGACCCCGGATCAGTGTGACCCGGATGCTCAAACGCCTTTTGAAGACCTCTCAAAAAGTATTAACAAGTCCAAGATCTGGCAGCTACTAGTATTTTGAACTTAGAATTTTAGTTTGGCACAGTTGCCTTTCTAGGGTTGGTAGCATTTATAAGGTTATAGATTTAATTTACTTTATTTAATTATATTTATAGATGTGTAAGCTAATTGTTTACTCAATTTTATATTTTATCATCATTAATTCGTTTTCGTAGTACAATACCTGTGTACTATGGAGCTACGAAATGAATCAATATGGTGCATTACGTATCCATCATTAACGACACTTACATTTATTAATACTTATATCATTGTAAATGTCTTATCAGTAACCGCCCATGTCAATATTAAACCTTGTAAACTGAAATTAATGAAAGTCTTTTTTAAATTACAGGTCTAATTACACTGTTGCGCTTTGACTTGCGTAGAAACTTGCATAGAGGTAGGTGTCCTGTATGATGCCGAAGCATGCAGAGTAGCTTAGGCGTCTACGGTCTACGCGTATTTAACGCGTGTTGCGTATGCGCCACTGACGAGGATGAGGATGCAAGAGATTGCCTCCGTTATACTGCGTATCACAGGGTTTGATGCATGGGCTATTGCCAGCGAACATGAGGCAGCGCGTAGGCATACGTCTGGGAAGTTAACGCATTCATGTAACGCAAGATGAAAGCGCATGTGTAGTTAGACCAAATGATAAACAGGGAGGATTGAAAGTCTCTTCTTCAGGGAGGATTCTTACCGAACTAAGCTCTCCATTTAATTAATTCTTAGTCGTGACTTAGCCAATCCTTGCTTAAATAAAATGGACTAAATAATTTTAAATACATATCAAAAATTGCGTAACCAGCAGGAATCGAACCTGCATCTTCTGGGTTCGCGCCCGATGCCTTGACCATCTCGGCCACGGTTCACAAATTTCGTCATTGGCGGTAAGCGAAACCGTGGCCGAGTTGGTCAAGGCATCGGGCGCGAACCCAGAAGATGCAGGTTCGATTCCTGCCGGATACGCAATTTTTGATATGTATTTAAATTATTTAGTAATTTCCTTGAAGTGTAGGTAAAACACTAAAAAATTATAAAAAATATAAATAAAATGGATCCTGTGTATAGGAAGTAGGTACCTACTACCTAGATATTATTATGTATGAGTAGGTTTATCCAAAATTTGCAACGATTTAACACAGATTGAGTCCACCCAAACAATAACTGCGTTATAAAACATTTCAGGGGTATTCAACTGAGGCAGAAAAAACTGTTTCCTGCAGACCACCCACCTCCCTGACAGCTGTGGGCTCGTTATTGTTACAGGGAGGGAAATGCTCCGAGATATCTTTTTAAAGAATGTTTTATCGAGTTTTTAATTTAAATCTTGAATATTCGTGTCGTGGCATGTAATATCTGTGGATAAGTTACCTGTTAATGCAAGATACTGAATATACTGAACCAAGGCAATCAAAAGAAGATAAAATAGTCCGTAAATTTTATTATTGGAACTAGCTTATGCTCGCTATTTCACCCACACGGACTACACAAAATTCAAACCCCTATTTTACACCATTAGGGGTTGAATTATCAAAAATCCTATCTTAGTGGATAGCTACGTCATAATAGCTAATTGCATGCCTCAGCCCGATCCGTCCAGTAGTTTGAGCTGTACATATTATATATTAAGATAATATGTAGGTATGGGGTTTGTTGATACTGCTAAAATTGATAAGCTGATAATAAACTGTATTTTCTTCATAATTCATAATTTTTTATTGCAAAAAATTCATATGATATGATATGATAGGAAGTGTAGTTCGCGCCGCGGCTCGTGGTGCACTGCCTTAATTAACTGCGAAAAGTGCTAACGCCGCACAGGTGAGTGTTCGGTACACTTGTGTCCCGAACAATGACTATGATTATGAGTAGGATACCTTACCTATCAGCGGCGAAGAGTCAATATAACACGATTCCTATCGGCTTCCCTTTAAGAATTGGCATAATATAGCGTAAGTAGGTACTATTCACATAAATTCCGTAATACATTCGTAAATACAAAGGTTCGATCGTCACAAATGCTATTTTTTTTTTGTTGTTATAAAGTACTAATTTAAGTTAAAAACATAACAGCTAATGTAAGTAACATACACCTACAGCCTACACCATACAAGCCGTAAAATATCGGATTCCCTAGTTAGATTTTTGCTTAGTATTTATCTCTTTCATTTCCCTAGCGAAAGCGAAAGGAACGAACTAGGTCTGTCTCGCTCTACGGTCGACTAATAAAGAGCACACCAATTTAGTCTGGCCCAGTAGCGAATACGAATTTGGAACTCTGACAGGTCAGACAAATTTGACGTAAATAACTCGGTTGGATCCGAGTTACCCTATAATACCTCCAAATTAAAAATTATATTAATACTATTGTTTTAACAGGTACATGCTACTATTTTGAGTATTTTGTATTTTAAAGGGTGATTTGATATTGATACATTTGTTTTTGTGAAGCGGCCATGCTTGTTTGTTTAAGTTGTTAGTGGTGTTTTATTTTGATATAATAAATTGGGGATGTGATTAATAACTTATAAGTGGTAAGTTCACGGTAATTTTGATTCAGTTTGGTAAGCCAAAATCAGAAATGGCCTTAATTCACATAGATTGTTGTTTAACAGATTTCTTGTTACGTAACGATAGTAATTTTTCTAAATTAAGTTTTGAAAACAAAAATCGAACAGCTGATATTCTTTTAGGTAAGTACGTTTCCGGCTTCCCTTTATCAGATTTTCACCCTTCGCCACTGTTACCTATAACTAAATATGTTATATTTGGGGCTGGGGCTAACACTCTATAGTATCCCTGTTTTGTATGTAAATATAATTTATCATATTTTTAGTACAAATATAATCAATTTTTAGACATTTCGTGGATTTAGATGAAATCTCCATCACAAAGTTTTTGGTGAGGTATCATTCTGTTTGTAAAGATAAAATTTTTAAACAAAATGATAAGACAAACAATTATTTTTTTTCAATTTATTAGGTACCTACCTAGTAATGTTTTAAAACTAGAACTACAAAATAACATTCATAATTTCGGTCAGAAGATTACTTAAATGTCAAATCCATATTTCAGAGTTTTACTGGAGTTTTATAACCTCTGTGTGGGTGTAGTCGAATTCAAAACCACTGTTATTTTATTTGGCTCACCCTTATCTCTTGGATCGTTTGCCATCCTTATGTAACTTGGCGACCAACACAGTACTGTATCAATTCATCCCCTTATTTGTTTGTCATTTTAGACTCTGACAAAAAGAAACTTTATTAATTCAATAAAACATGAGGTCAGAAGTAAGAGTTCGCTACTTGTTATGTTGTTCTTACTTTTGAGGGAGCTTCAAACTTTTGTATTTGCTGATGAATTTGTCAAATATATATCTACACAAATGAGAGCCAAGAGACTGCTTGTTTCTAGATATTTAATTTTGAGTAATAACCGGTGACTGAGCGACTGACTGACTGACTGATTTATTAACGCACATCTCAAACTACTGGACGGATCGGGCTGAAATTTTGCATGCAGATACCTATTATGACGTAAACATCCGCTAAGAAAGGGATTTTGAAAATTCAATCCGTAAGAGGGTAAAAAAGGAGTTTGAAATTTGTATAGTCCACGCGGAAGAAATTGCAGTAATAAGCTACAAAAGTAAAACATAACCTGGTAAAACTAAAAGAAAAAATATTAAAATCCCCATTATGATAAACCCATCGCCGGCTTGCTACAGAGCAAGGGTCTCCTCTCAGAGTGAGATGGGTTTTTGGCCATAGTCTACCACGCTGGCCAAGTGCGGATTCGTAAACTTCACACACCTTTGAGAACATTATAAAGAACTCTCAGTCATGCAAGTTTCTTCACGATGTTTTCCTTCACCGTTAAAGCAAGTGATATTTAATTACTTGAACCGCACATAACTCCGAAAAGTTAGTGGCGCATGCCCGGGATCGAACCCCCGACCTCCGATTAGGAGGCGGACGTCCTAACCACTAGGCTATCACGGCAAAAAGCTGTAAAAATCCACGATGTTTATATGTACTTATTTATAGGTATCCAGTTACGGATAATGTGGATAAATTGCAAAATTTAATTAAGAAACCCCTATTCTTTAGATCCATTTAAAAAACCTAATTTAAACGACTGAGATTTTTCAATTTTTACCTAAAAATCATCTGGTAGAAACCTTCTCTTATATTCAGACAATGGATATATTTAGTCCTGGCTTCGCTCGGGTAGAATTTAACTGAAAATCCCTGCATAACATCTGCATGCAATATCGCAAGTTTTTACAACCAGCGCGTGGTTTGAGCTGTACGTTGGTATTGTAATAGCTTAAATATCTCTGTATATACTTTTAAATATTAATAATAATTATGTATAGAAAATTGGATTAGAAATATTAAAATATCGGTGCTAGAAATCTTGTAAGCAGCATAAAATGCAACTGCAACGCTATCTCAATAATAAATAGATAATTAATATAGGCTCCTACTTATCTACCAAGCTATATTTATGTAACTGTGATCGTGAATTGATTGCGATTTCACCTGTAGTAAGTGGTGAACTGATGATGCAGTCTAAGATGGAAGCGAGCTAATTTGGAAAGACTATGGCAATAGCCCATATTGGTTTCTACATGGTATTTTACTGGAACGCCAAAGGGCTTGGTGGCGCTGCATTACCAACTGCTAGAGTATTAAACCCACGGCCGAATCCTTCCACCAGACCAGCGAGGTGATTCGTTAACTCAGTTTCTAACACTGAATGATAGCCACCGAGCTCATTTTTTTAATCCATTGAAGGTTTTCTACGAAAAAACGTTTTATATCACCCAGTGAAGCAGCAATGTAGAACCAACCAACCTCGGTGGCTATCATTTAGTGTTAGACACCAGATGAGAGAAAATTTAGAAATTATAAATTCCGAAATAGTTAGGAACAGGTTAAAAGAATTGAGGCGGGAGTGTCTATCACTATTCAGTTTATAAATGCGAGTGTGTTTGTTGGTTGGTTTACTGGTTTTTCTTCAATTACGCTGCTACGGGGCAATAGATTGGCGTGATTTTCAATTTTCATTTTTGGAGAGTGACATAAGCTACTTTTTATCCTGGAAAATCAGAGTTGCCTGCACTCGTGATTTTAAAAACCTAAATCCACGCGGATAGACATCGCGGGCATCAGCTAGTTGAGGAATGAACTGAGTTGTCGGAAAACTAATTTTTCAAATATTTTTGATAGGAATGGTAAAATTATGTTTGAGTTTGTTTTTGCCTCACACTTTTTTAAAATAAGATTGTTAGGCAGATTAGATTGTTCCATTCGTTAAATCGTAAGCGGAGTTTTTTGAGCCTCTTCATTTTATTATCGTATTTACAGTAGTCTTATTTCTTTCAAAGTAAATTCGTCTCAAAGAAAAACAGATTAAACAGTCCTTTGTCATATTTCTCAGTTTTCCAGATGTTGAAGCGCCTACAACATCTTTGCAGCAAATGCGTACCAACTCATCGACTCATAATTTTATCGTTCATTTAATTATCTAATTGTTTCTTTATAGTATTTTGTTATTGTATATATATATAAATTAGTCACTTTTATAACTCATGTTTAATATTTTGGAATCAAACATTAATAATCTAAAATCACACATTTATTATCTTTTCCAAATGTCAGTTCATGCAACATAATATTTTTATAACCACCCGCAATTTTCTATATATTTTTTGTATCAATTGACGTTTTCATAAATTCCTTTGTTCTCTTCTTGTTAAAAACTAACCAACGGTCTGCGCTCAATAAATCATTTTACAACTGCAAGAAAAATCTTTAAATTGTCATCCACGCATCTACAAGTTTTGGCGACCGTGACAGGACCGTGGCGTGGCGCCAAGTTTTGGCGACCGTTTTTTATCAACACGAACCTGTAAACAAAAGGATTCGACGAACAACAACGAAGAAATTACGCAATTACAACTTGGCGGCTACTCGACGATCCAGCTACTTATTGCAACATCATCTGGTCAGAGCAGCTCAAGCCGGGAAGGTGATCGTATTTCTGGAATTGGAGGACACCAGCGCTGAAGTCAGCACCGATCAGCATTCGCATCTGTGCCGGCCTATTCAGATAAGTGCCTTACTTTCCTACACATAACCCTTTTGTTCCATCAATATCCCATACCTAAATACACATTCCTATAAAATCTCATTTAAATCCTTTCTTGCATAAGGGCTACTATTAAAATACAGTGCAATAATAGTGAAATAATACATTTATTAGTGAAATAAAACAGTTATAAATCAGATTACGTCATTATCATAACGATTGCATCATACTTTATTTTGTTATTTTTTTTCGCGCCGGAGGCTTTTTCGTGTTCTAAACAACTAGATATTGTAAAATTAAACTCGATATACCTATTTATCGCTGCCTAACGAGTGAAAGTATAAAACTATTTGTTAGTTTTGTTGTTTTATCTTGTTAGTTTTATCATTGTAGTTTTAGTATATCTAACGCAACTAGCCAATTATTATTAATATAATATAGTTAACTCTTTTGCTATTGTACTGAAATACGTACTTAAGGTCAGTGTGCCGACTATTTCAGCTTGGCTGGTATACCTACTCACGACGCGACGTGGCGTGGCGGGCGCGGGCTACACAGCGCGTTCGACAGAGCCGAGCTGCGCTTGCCGGGTCACAGGTGACACCAAAGACACTATACGAGGAGCGTGAGAATTTTTTATTATTCTATTTATTAGTATTTATTAGTTTTGCTTTATTTAAATAATTCGAGTAACAAATATACAAAATGTCTAACGACAAAGGCGATTTAAAGAGCCTACTCACAAAAAGAACGTCCATTAAGGGTCGTATCACAAAGTTTAAAAACTATATAGATAATTTTTCAAAAAAAGAAGTTTTAACGGCAATTCAAATATCTGAATTAACAATTAAATTAGAGAAATTTCGGTTACTTTCGGTTCAATACGAGCAGTTGCAAGATTCAATTGATGTTTTAAATTCAGAAAACATAGCTTTTGAGATTAATGAACGAGATGCCATTGAGCAGGACTGTGCGACATGTATTGCTATTGCTCAAACAATTATCAACGACTCAAATAGTCCTAAAGACAGTCACGATCGTAGTCACTCGTCCTTGTCTCAGTGCCATCACGAACACTATGAAGCTGAGTTTAAGTTACCGCAATTGCAAATTAATAAATTCGATGGTGCCTATTTTCGGTGGCTTGAATTCCGCGACACATTTTTATCGCTTATACACAACAACGAGCGCATCAAGCCTATTCATAAATTTCATTATTTGGTATCGTACTTAGAAGGTGACGCCGCTCGTGTTATCGCGAATCTTGAGGTTTCTGCCTCTAACTATAATGACGCGTGGCGCTTATTGTGCGATAGGTACGACAACAAGCGACAACTTATTAATCATCATTTAAATGCTCTTTTCAAAATCGAAACTATGACACGTGAGACTGATCGTTCATTGCGCTTTGTGGTGGACACAGTTACTAAGAATTTACGTGCATTGTCCAGTTTGGGTCAAGCTACTGAACATTGGGACTTAATAATAATTCATATGATTTGCTCAAAATTAGACCCACGTACATTAAGTAAATGGGAAGAGATGCGTAATTCTTTGGATGACATACCCACACTTAATCAATTTAACAAATTTTTAACAGATCGCGCAGACATTTTAGAAACACTAAATCGCAATAGGTTGGAGAGATCTAAGACGTCACACACCCCTTCACGTCCTGCTACAGGTCAGCATACTAGCACTAGCATTCAAACAAAATCTTTTAGCTCATTAACTCCAAATAACAATACTAAACGTTGTGTCATATGCAATGGTGAGCATAGAATATATGACTGCGCTAATTTCAAGGCCAAGTGTATAGAGGAAAGAAAAGCTGACGTACAGCGGCTGAAGCTATGCGCGAATTGCCTCAGGTTAGGCCACAATCAACGCAACTGCAGGCTTGGTCCTTGTCGCAAGTGCAAGAAATTTCACAATAGTTTTTTGTGTGAACAAACAGCGCATTCTAACTCCAACAACAACGATTCTACAAACACTACCGAAACAATAGTCAATTTTTCTAGACAACCAGCGAATCAAGTCATATTATCTACAGCCATAGTCGAAGTTAGCAATCCTAAAATAAACAAATCATTAAAGGTCCGAGCTTTACTGGATTGCGGAAGTCAATCATCTTTTCTAACCAATCGTTTGAAAGACATTCTAGGTCTCGAGTCACAGCCTATTAATAAAATTAACGTTATCGGTATCGGCAACAACTCTTCAAATTTCATCACTGAGAGTTGCATTGCACACATCAGTTCAATACACAAAGAATATAACGTTGCTTTGACTTGCTATATACTCAAAGAGTTGACAGGTTCGATTCCTGCTGCTCCTATAAATTTACAAGGTTTTAATATACCAAATAATTTGAAACTTGCAGATCCTAATTCCGACATTCCTTCGTCCATCGATGTCCTCATTGGTGCAGACCTCTTCTGGGATGTTCTAGGCAATGATACACTCACATTAGGTCCAAGTTTTCCAAAATTACGAAACACAAAGTTTGGCTGGATAATTGCCGGTCCTATTTATACAAATGTCAATATATCTAATGAGATTCAATGTAATAAGTCAATACTTAAACAAAATGAAGAAACTGAAAGCATACATGACTTATTACCAAAATTCTGGAACATCGAAGAGATTCCAAACAAAACATGCCTTACTAAAACAGAAAAGGCGTGTGAACAACATTTTGTATCCAATACCACTCGATTGTCTAGTGGAAGGTTTTGTGTTCAACTTCCACTCATTGACACACCAGATTGTTTAGGTGATTCCTATACGATGGCTAAGCAGCGATTTTTAAATTTGGAAAAGCGTTTTAGGAGAAATCCGCAGATTAAAGAACAATACGTCGAATTTATACGCGAATATGCTGAACTTGGTCACTTAGAAGTTCTTCCTATAACTAAACCACCTGAACTATCCTATTTTTTGTGTCATCATGCTGTATTCAAAGAGACAAGCGAGTCTACGAAAATTAGGGTCGTCTATGACGGATCTGCCCCCACCCCTTCAGGCTACGCGCTCAATGATATCCTAATGGTGGGGCCAAATATCCAGGATTCACTCTTTGCAATTCTAATTCGAGCCAGACAATATAAATTTTTACTAACAGCTGACATCGAAAAAATGTATCGGCAAATTGCGTTACATGATGACAATCAAAATCTCCAGTTGATTTTATGGCGAGAGCAAGAATCCGAACCAATTAAAATACTGCGTCTAAAAACCGTGACGTACGGTCTAGCAAGTTCAAGCTTCTTAAGTACACGTTGTCTTTGGCAATTAGGGCACGAGTGTACAGACAAATCAATCGAAACAATAATTAAAAATGATTTCTATGTCGATGATCTTATTACCGGAGCTAACACCGAAGACGAACTAATACATATTCAAAATTCGGTATCCAATACTCTTAAATCTGGATGCTTCAACCTTCGGAAATATCGATCCAATTCGAAATCAATTTTGAATGCCATAAATCCAGAAGAAAAATTAAGTATTAGTTCTTCCACTTCCACTTTAGGACTTGGGTGGACTCCGGGGAATGACAAACTCCAGATATCATTTCAGATCCCTGACAAATCATCAAAGGTGACCAAACGTTTAATCTTGTCATTCACATTCAAAATTTTTGATCCATTGGGTCTGATAAGTCCATGTGTCATTTTACCTAAAATGCTATTGCAGTCTCTGTGGCTACAAAAAATTGATTGGGATGATCCCGTTCCCAGAGACATACAAAACACTTGGGATGAATTTTCTAACACATTACCAAGTCTTGCAAATTTTGAAGTTCCTCGAAACGTACTTTGTGACAATCCTACAATAATAGAGCTTCATTCATTTAGCGATGCTTCACAAGGTGCGTACGGAGCTTGCATCTATATACGATCCATCAACGATGAAGGTATCAGCGTAAAATTATTATGTTCTAAATCTAAAGTGTCTCCAATGAAACCTACGACTATACCTCGTTTGGAACTCAGTGGAGCTCTCCTGGCGGCTAAATTATCCAAGACCGTCGTCAAATCTCTTAGATGTTCGGTTTCGCGTCAGGTGCATTGGTGTGACTCCACAGTTGTTCTTGGATGGCTTCATACAAACTGTCGAAAATTAAAAACCTTTGTAGCGAATAGGGTCGTGGAGATATCCGAAACAACAGATATATCTTCATGGCGCTACGTGCCCTCTGCACTTAATCCTGCAGACTATATTTCTAGGGGCGTTACTCCTAAAGATATAGTATCTAAGCAGATGTGGTGGCATGGTCCCGAGTTCTTACAAAAACCGGAATCAGAATGGCCTATTCTTTCATCACACCGCGTTGAAGAAAACCTACCAGAAACTAAAGGCCTTTCAGCTGCGGTAGTAGACATTCTTGATTCTGTTATAGAATTTGAACGCTACTCTAAACTATCAAAATTACAAAGAACTTTTGCATATATAAAACGATTTATTCATAATCTACGACACAAAACAAATAAACTTACAGGCAGTTTATCTTTAGAGGAATTAAACGACGCATTTTCAAATCTTTGTGCTATTTCTCAAAGGCAATCCTTTCCAAAGGAATTTAAACTATTAGAAAGTGGAAAGCCAATTAGCAATAAATCTCACATCATATCATTAACTCCTTTCTTTGATAGTGATGCTAAATTAATACGAGTTGGTGGCAGAATTGACAATTCTAATTACGATTTCGACAAAAAACATCCGATTTTGCTACACTCAAGTCATCATTTCACTAAATTAATTTTTGAACAATATCACCTTCGTCATATGCATGCTGGACCACAGCTACTGCTCGCGTCAATCCGCGAATCATTATGGCCAATTAATGGTAGACGCCTTGCTAGGAATACATTTCACAATTGCGTAACATGCAAGCGCCATCAAGGGAAGGCAATCTATCCCATAATGGGTAACTTACCCATCCAAAGAATTACACCAGATTTTCCATTTAAGACTGTGGGAATAGACTTTGCTGGACCATTCTATATCTCTAATAAGAAGGGTCGTGGGTCCAGAGTCATTAAAGCATATTTGTGTTTATTTGTATGTCTAAGATTCAAATGTTTACATTTAGAAGCTGTCAGTGACCTAACCAAAGAAGGGTTTTTACAAGCGCTACGCAGATTTACGTCAAGACGCGGAAAACCTGCGGAAATCTTTTGCGACAACGGGAAAAACTTTGTCTCGGCAGCCAAGGAAATAGGCATCTTTTTAAAGGCTAATGAACAAACTATCATTGACTCTGCAACTGGCGAAAACATTAAATTCATATTCTCACCCACGTATAGTCCTCACTTTGGTGGCATTTTTGAGGCTGGTGTCAAATCCGCTAAATACCACATCCGTCGCGTCATGGGTAATACCCATCTAAATTTTGAGGAATTAGGAACATTATTCACTCAAGTTGAAGCTATTTTGAATAGTCGACCTTTATGTCCCCTGACATCCAATCCTACCGACTATCGCTCCCTAACTCCGGGGCACTTTTTGATAGGACGGCCACTTACTTCGGTACCGTCACCTCCGCTACAACATTACAATCCAAATCGCCTTCGACGTTATGAAAGACTCGAACAAATTCGCCAGCACTTTTGGCAGCGATGGCAAAAGGAATACATCGCAGAACTTCAGCAGCGATCTAAATGGCAAACGAATTCAGCAAAATTAAAAGAAGGAGATCTAGTACTTCTAATAGAGGACAACTTACCACCACTATGCTGGAAGCTTGGAAGAGTTTCACGATTATTTCCTGGCTCCGATGGAGTATCACGCGTCGCTGAAGTAACTACATCCAAGGGCACCTTCAGAAGACCATTTGTAAAACTTTGTCCACTACTTACCTGGGATGATCCAGAAAGTTGAAAGCTGCGCTTTCCACGGAGGGGAGGATGTTGAAGCGCCTACAACATCTTTGCAGCAAATGCGTACCAACTCATCGACTCATAATTTTATCGTTCATTTAATTATCTAATTGTTTCTTTATAGTATTTTGTTATTGTATATATATATAAATTAGTCACTTTTATAACTCATGTTTAATATTTTGGAATCAAACATTAATAATCTAAAATCACACATTTATTATCTTTTCCAAATGTCAGTTCATGCAACATAATATTTTTATAACCACCCGCAATTTTCTATATATTTTTTGTATCAATTGACGTTTTCATAAATTCCTTTGTTCTCTTCTTGTTAAAAACTAACCAACGGTCTGCGCTCAATAAATCATTTTACAACTGCAAGAAAAATCTTTAAATTGTCATCCACGCATCTACACCAGTTAATCGGCTAGTTATATTAAACGCGATGAAATTTCGTACTATTATTGTAAGTGGGACCTACTTCTAAGTATTAGAATGGCCAATGTTTTGTGGGATACAGATATAAAGCTCCAGATGGGCAAAGCTCATACATTCGTATTAAAAAAAACCGGTCAAGTGAGTCGAACTCGTACACGAAGGGTTCCGTGCCATAGTACAATTACACTGGTCGCGATTGATTTACTGTTATCTTTTGAGGAGTTCCGTCCTCTATCTCCGAAATTATTTATCAAATCTTCACCAAACTTAGAAACGTGATAGTATAAACGAAAAAATAATAACTGTGCAAATCGGTTCAAATTTTATGGAGTGATATAGATAAAAATTTGATTTCGGTGTCCCGAAGCAACTCTAATGTTTTTCGGGATAAAAGTATCCTCCCGCTTATTTTAATTAACGTAAAGATCATCATACAATTGACTCTCAACTTTTACTCTGATTGAAGCAACTTTTACTTTCGCAATTCGATAGCGATAGGTATTAATAAAGGTTGCAGTGAGCGGAACTCTAAAGCCCGGATGCACAGTTTCTCAACTTAAGAGATTTCTGAACTGTAACTTAGCAAACAGTTTGTGACTTGTTTGATTTTTGACTCTATACCAGTGATGTGGTTATCTCTATAAAAAGTAGCCTAGTGGTTAAGACGGAAATAATTGCCAAAAAGAAGTATTATTACTTATAAGTTTACATAAATACTTAATAGTTTTCTCCCTAGCGTTAAGGTTGTCTGAAAGAGATCGCTATTAAGCGATAAGACCGCCTTTTTGTACCTAATTTTTAAGATTTCTTTTTTGTAACCTGTCATTTGTGTTTCGTCGTGCAATAAAGAATATACATTCATACATAAATAACAGCTTAGACATATAAAATAATAGAAACAGAAACATTTTTACAGAAACTGTGATAATGAAATAGAAAAATGTTTTTTAATCGTCAAATAACCAGCCAAAAAACGACGGGTGTACTTAAAAAAAAAATTAACAGTAACTTTATCATTATTAAAAATCTGAGTTAAATTAATATGAACATAAAATAGGATAAATAGGTAGGTACCCCTGTTTAGGATTCTTCAATCGGTAAATGTTTCGACGTCAGCATAGGGACTCGCTTCAGACACAGGGCAGAGTGTAGGTACCTACAGGATCTTGCTATTGACGTAATGATGTCGATTAAAGAAGATGACCTTTGTTTAATAATAAACATTTTTTTATATCAAAATAACCATAAAATAGGATTGTGTTTTCGGTTTTCGGATAGACGCTTCCGGGAATTATGATGCCTTTTCCACAAGATCTCTACGTTTTTGGATTAGATCCATCCATGTGTAAGCAAATAATATAGGAAGACCTTGTCTTGTATTATATTTTCCATTGTTTCGCAGAACTCTAGAAGAACATGGTACATTAAAAATATTATAGTAGCCGGCAGAAAATATTGTACATCGACCTCGAAAGAGACAGCGGTTTCGTAGAGTGTTGTCTCTGTCTTTGAAACCGACAAAACGTCATATAGGTATGGTATGAGTGACAAAGACAATGCTCTATGGAGCCTAAACCTCTTTCTAATAGTCGATGTACAATATTTCCTGCTGGTTACTTACTGTATTTAGAATTTTGTGGTCATTTTTGTACAGACAGATACTAAGGCCCGCTTGCACAGGGACAGTTAAACCGATTTATTTCAATGATAATGCACCTGCCAAAAAGTGACAGCATTACAAAATTTAGTTCTAGTTGCAAGTTGGCTTAATCCGCAAAATACTTATAAAATAATATGACACTATGTTTGAATTATCCCTCTGTCCAGACATTCGTAAACGCGGTTATTGGATTAAAGCAAAGCCACATTGGTGTAATGGCTCGTAATAATTACTTATATCGAACACGTTAAACATGTTACATGCGACCGAAGTAGCACTGCTAAGCGAAAATTGACTACGAGACCCCAATTTCAGGAACAGCGGGAAAACTTTCGGTCCTTCCAGTGTATGAAAAGAAAGCTTGTCTTGCAATATATGTTTTTGGATTGGACTTCCCTTTGCATATTTTATGGAATTATCTGTTAATCTAACCATTTCGATCCCAGTTGGTACAATAAAAAGAATTTTTATACAATCATATTTTCTACTTCGTGATTGTACATATAAACAATAGAATAAGAATACCTTTTATATTATATTCCTTTAATATATACCTACAGTTTAGTTAACTCAGTAACGACTGAATTAATTAATTCGATTTTCTTTCTTCTTAAATAAATTTAATTTAGATCTAATTCAAATAATAAAAATCTTGTTATAAAGTACGGATAAAAACTCACAAAAAAAGAGTAATAAAAATTTAAAATCGCTTTGAACGTATTCTTTGTACAAGACTTGAAAGATGAACAACTTTGGATTGTTTAGCAAATATTTTTATGCGGAACTGAGAGAACTTAAATTAGAGGAACTGAGAAGTTACTTTTTATCCATCTAGGACGTAGCCAGAATTTTATATCTATTTAATGGTGACCTATATTAAATTTTCTCTTTTCTGAGAAGATAACCATCCCTTAGATATCTATAAGTATTAACTCCACTCAGAACTATGTAAAAAGCTGCTAAGTAAATCTAAATTATTTAAATAAATTAATATCATAGTAAATACTTAAAGTAGATATATTAATATGTACTTATATGTAAGTACATATATAATTTATGTATTTATAACTTTAATTTAATTCCACATCCCTTCCATACTAACTCGACCTTTCTGAATTATTGTTTTTATAACTCTGTTTTCTGTAAATAAAATCTGGAAACACTAATACGTTTAATATAAATGCATATGGAGTACCCAAAACAAGTTATTCGCGTATTAGTTTCCGCACGATGATTATGATAACGAGCCTGTTTGATCTTTACAAATTGAAAAATTATACAAATGAATTGGGTTACGGTGTTATAACACATATTGTTAGAGTGTTTGCGTCCTTAGTGCCGATAATTTGAACTTATGCCCTCTTTTCATAGAAATCACAATAAAATTATCATACGAACGATGTTGGTCATGACAAAAGGTTCCGGCGTTATTACAATAGGCACATGTTATTATTGATACGTTTATAGAAGTGAAAATGTAGTGAGCGTAGGTAATAAATAAATTGGGTATTTGACTACATCAAAAATAAATTATTTCTCAGTGATTATTAAATAGAGGTCTTCCAAAATATGTAAAATCCAAGTCCTTTGTTGGTTTTAAGTGTAATAACCATTTTAAATTATCGATTAAACTAAAAAAAGCACGTCAAATGATTGTGACGTCACACACCGGTATTTCATAGAATCTCGCATATTAAGCGCGCGTTTTGACGTTTGATAAAAAGTTACTGATTTGACTAGTTGTCAAATACCGTATTGTTTTAATTTTATTTCTAGTATCATAAGGGATCTGCTAGTCGGTCTTGTTCTTCTTCATTCATAGAACGCATAGAACGTGAAAAAATTCTGCTCTATTATGGGATTTAGGTACTCGCAGACTCGTAGTAATCATACCTCTTGGTTTTACCGTTTAGTTTACCTATCCTTTGTTGCGTAAAACGAAAAACTAATTACACAATACCTCATTTGTGCTTATCCTTGCGTAGAATAGGTAGTTGAGTTGTAGTTTTACTATTTAGGGGTATTCACATGAGAATGCGGCACTTGCTCAGGTAGCAAAATAAATGGCAAAAGACAAAATGTCAGCAGCTATAGGTTTAAAACCAATTTCGTAGACATTTTGTACTAGGAGATATATTTATTGTTATTGTGCTTCTCTTTTCGTCTGATTAATTCTTTTCTTTACCTCACCTCTTTAAGGGTAGATATACCTATTTCTTATGTATCTAAGTACCTACCAAATTATTTACTGTATGTATAAATTGGTGACACACAAATTTAAAGTAACTAAGCAAATAAAAACATAGGTACCTAAACTTGAAACGTTATTAAAATTTAAAATTTTTTTGTGAATATATCGTCTCCTTTTCCCTTTAACTCAGCGTATAGCTTTCCGGGAGTTAGACGTTAAGTAGTCCATTTGTAATCTATAACCTTTCAAATTTTAGTTTACCTATCCACTGAACCAATTAGCTAGATATAACTGAGGTTTGTGAAACCGATAAAATCATATAAAAGAAGTTAAGTACTATACAAAATCAATGAGGAGAGAAATGTAAGTAAGTGAGTATACTAAACTATGAACATCGACATCAATCTCTAGGGCATGCAGAGTCATTTCTTTTCGATCAATCCCAGTCGGCTGCTGATTTATTGCAATGAGCCGAATAGTACTTACTTAAACAACGAATATTTAGGTAGGCCTCTGCTTAAAGTCTGATGAACAGCACTGCTTAATAGTTGGTTAGGAGACGTTTAAAGTAACAACGTAGTTTATAGCTTCCATTTGGAATTTAAATATAGTAAGTACTACGTAGATACCTATTATTATTATTATTATTATTATTATTACTATTATTATTATTATTATTATATATTATTTGCTCTCACGCCCGTGTACAAAATAGATACATATAAAAGCCAAACGAGTTATAATATACTTACATACATAAAAATAAATAAACCTACATAAACATTACATACATACATATTTGTACCGGGCGGAGGATTACACCCCGGCAGGGGAGACCAAACGGCCGGGGGGTCAGGGCGACAGGTGAAGAAATCGGCGGACTATCCTAGCCGAGTCCAGCAAGACCGCTTTTTGCATCCTGGCTGCGAGCGAACTGCCACGGAACCCCAGTCGCCTCAGATGGTGAGCGAGGCTGACTGGGATCAACCCATTCGCAGATATGACGATTGGGATGATTTCAGTGGATTCCACATGCCACATGTCGGAAACCTCGTGAGCCAGATCGAGATACTTGCGCTTTTTCTCCGTCTCAGCTCTCACGAGGTTCTCGTCATACGGAATGGTGATGTCCACCAAAAACACAGCTTCACGTCGCAACCGTTCGAGCTCGGTAGTGTTAAAGATGTTAGAACGCTGAATATACCGAGCCCGGTCTGCCAGGTTTTGTTCCGTGACAGTTAAATTCGGCTCGAGCAGCAGGAACTCGCGGTACATTGCCGCTCGGTAGCCAGTCCGTCCGGTTTCCCCCCCTGTCGCCCTGTAGTACGCACGCATGACATTCTCGTTCATGAGAGACGTCCATCTCATGCGTCGCACTCCACCAGCGGCGGGCGCCGAAGATTGGGCCCTGGTGGACCCTGTCGGAGCCAAGCCATCTGGTGGGGTTATTATTATTATTATTATAGACTTCCTTTTGAAAGTTTAGACATCAACGCAAAGTTTTCCGTCTATCTGTATTTTACAGGATATATTATTTTGGAGAGTGTGCCCAAACGTTTTTATCTGGTTCCTCGTTCACCTTTCTACTATCGTACCGCAAGGCGACGACCTCCCTGGCGCAGTGGTGAGCGCTGTGGTCTTATTAGTGGGAGGTCCCGGGTTCGATTCCTGGCAGGGGTTTGGAATTTTATAATTTCTAAATTTCTGGTCTGGTCTGGTGGGAGGCTTCAGCCGTGGCTAGTTACCACCCTACCGGCAAAGCCGCGCCGCCAAGCGATTTAGCGTTCCGGTACGATGCCGTCTAGAAACCAAAGGGGAATGGGTTTAATAAAAACTGCCATACCTCTTCCAGGTTAGCCCGTTATCATCTTAGACTGCATGATCACTTACCATCAGGTGAGATTGCAGTCAAGGGCTAACTTGTATCTGAATAAAAAAAAAAAACAAAAAAAGGCACCGTCAATGGCTGCACCTGTACGTATACCTAGTCGAAATTTCACGGACATGTACGAAGCGATTCGTCTCCTCGTCCATACTAATATTATAAATGCTAAAGTGTGTCTGTCTGTCTGTCTGTCTGTCTGTCCGTCGGTCTGTCTGTCTATCTGCTAGCTTTTCCGCTAGCTAGTTTAACCAATTTTGACGAAATTTGGTACAGAGATAGCTTGCATCCCGGGGAAGGACATAGGCTAATTTTTATCCCGGAAAATCAAAGAGTTCCCACGGGAATTTGAAAAATGGAAACTCACGCGGACGAAGTCGTGGGCTTCACCTAGTTTCTAATAATTCAAACCATTAGGATAATATGAAACGCTCTTCCAGCATCAGTTCTCCCCTCCACTTTTAACATAGTTTAGTAATATATAATACTTTCAAGTCAGGAGTGAATAGGCATCTTCTAGGCAAGAGTGCTCCCTCGTAGGCTGCTTTCTATAAATTAAACGAAAATCTGTTAAGAAAATTTATAGAAACAGTTTCACTATTATCTACCTACACGTCGAAATTCTGATAGTCAAAAGCGAAGTAATCTAAAACCTTTCTCGTAGCTAAAATAAGGCTTCCTTAGTATAATGATTATAAGTTAAATTATTTTTTAAAGTATAATTTAGGTAAAAAGAAAAGTCCTTTGAAAAACATAAATATTTAAACATCTACATAAATATTTAAATATCTACGGTAGGTATGTAAAACCTTATATAGGTAGGTATAGTTTTTAGCATTGAACGATAAATCATAGAAATATCCAGTAGGCTCCATTGTAAGGTTCGTATAAATCACATCATCTATTATAACTTAAATAATGTTACTTAGATATTATTTTAACCTAAGAGTTATTTTAAAGCAAATTCAAAGTGTCGGTTGAACATAACTCGTTAGGAGTTATGGAATAAATTAAAACGGAGTGATTAATTGAGTATTAATTACTTGATCGTTTAGCACCTGCGTATTATTCATTAAACCCAAATTAAATAGGTAAAGGTACCTAAATTATTGAATTGTCCATTAAATAATATTTTACATGGAATTTAGGGTTTGTAAAATGTTATAAAAATCCCATTTAAGAAAATATAGCCGATCATGTATTATAATTTATAAATAATGAATAATGTAATATTATTTATATAAAATAACTAGTAGTTGCCCGCGACTTCGTCCGCGTTAAATTTCTGGTTACTCTTGAGATCAGAAGTTTTCCCGCTGCAAAAGGCCTCGCACTTACCTACTCAATCAGTCTTACTTTTTTTATTTTATAATCCTTTTTTACTTACGCTCCGAATTTCAAGTTAAAATAACAATAATTAAAACTTTCCTTTACAAACTTTTCCCCCCCTATTTTACCGCGCGCACCACGGTTTTCCGTACGTTTTTTCCCCCGCAAAATCTGTGAACTATACATAGAAGCGCCCGCACTGTGGAATTAATTCCGCAACGGATTTTCATACATTGAGTTGTGTTTTTACTCGAACTAAAGCTTTTTCTAGATTAAGTAAAATGGAGCAGTTTTTACACGACTGCCAGAAAAAAGGACTATAATGTTTTCAAGGTTCATGTTTGTGAGTTTCTCCATTCCACCATAACTTCATGCTTGAACAGCTTTGGATGTTTGAGGTGTCGTTAGAATCCTTATTATCATACCATGTGACACTGGTTATAACTTTTTGTCAAAAATTCAATATGGCAGCTCCGTTATCAAAATAATGTGAATTTTTAAGTTTGTTGTTTGGAAGGGCTGTCGTGTTTTCCTGTGTTTTTCTCAATGGTTTTTCTCGTAAGTACTTTTGCTTTTGAAGTGCACGTGTTCGAAATCAAGATATGGGTACCTCTCTTTTACCGATCTCGGCGACGACGACCGTTAGTGAAATTAAGATTATTTTCCAATAAACGCGCGTCGATTACCAAAAAGAAAATTATGATAATTTGACTTAATTTACATCCAAATTACATGTTTTACAGAAATTTACATTAACATGGCCTCTGAATATATAACTAGCTTGTTTTTTGGATAGAATTACTATTCTAGAGAGCTATAATAGATTCAAAACTACAGGGTTCAACATCAATGTTAAAATAAAATCAATAACATAATAAAAAGGCCCTGCCCTGGTACGTACTACTTTTGTACCTAGTACCAATAAGTAGGTACCTTCTTGTGAAGGTACTTTGGTACTAGGTACAAAAGTAGTAACGTATTTTTGTAACGGTCAAAATTAGTAAAAAAAACGGCCAGTCAGACTTACTACAGTCGTATTTTTTCGACATTTTTCACGATAAATCAAAAAATATTATGCATAAAAATAAATAAAATCTGTTTTAGAATGTGCAAGTAAAACCTTTTACTACGATACCACTCCTGGTATATTAATCTTACTTTGAAAGTTGAAAATACTAATTATTTTTTCATGAACACATTTTAATTTTATTTGACAGACAGACAGAAAGACAACGTAGTGATTCTATAAGGGTTCCTTTTTTCCTTTTGAGGTACGGAACTCTAAAAAAGCAAATAAACAAAAATAAGCAATAACGTGAAATATACGCAGCAATTTATCATTTAAAAGCTTTGTGGGTAAACAATTGGGTAAACGTGAAATAAGAAATATTTTGCTCGGATTAAAGTGTGGTTCATAAAAAGAATAACTAGCCAAAGTGCTTGTTGAAACTGGCTTAATAGGGTTCCGTAGTCATGCTAGTTGCTAATGCCATTCTGATTGGCGATATAAGTACCTACTGATGATAATGTCATTAATTCGTAACCAGCAGTTTAAAAAAACTGTTTAAAAATGGTATATAATATAATAATATTAAAAAATACGACTCGAGGAGGTAAACCTAAAAAATTTTTTCGGCTCTCGCTTTTCATATTCATGGTGTATTCAGGACACTGGACACAATCTGATTCTATTTTTCAAAATTTTAATATACCTCTGTGTACCTAACTACCTATCCAATAAGTTTCTATAGGTAACTGTATTAAATTTCAACTTTACAGTTTTTATAGATCATTTTTAAAATGGTTGGGACATACATACAGACATACAGATGGACAGTCGGTCTGGACGAGACTGTACCTAAGGGTTCCTTGTTTTATAGGGAATCCTAAAAAGGCTTGTTTCTGACGTAATTCCCAGGGCCACTAAACTGTCGTATTCAACAGGCAAATAGAACGCCGTCGTTCTGCAAAAACAAGACAATTGTGCCACTACATAAAAGAACAATCCAATGAAAACTCTTTTTTTTGTCTCTGACTCTAGTCTCTGATAAGGTTATTTAATTACGGGTTTACATCTTAAGTACATGCTGAAAAGTGAAAAAAGAGACCTTTGATGAACAATAATTTTGGAAAACTTTTTAAAGTCTCTTACATGAACTAAACGAGAGAGTTTCCAATTAAATAAAAATGACAATAAACTTTTTAGAGTAAGTTGTAATATTTAGAATGTACTTAATTACTTAAGAAGTCTTTGAACGTATGGTTATTAATAATGTTGTTGGTGCTTATTTACCTACCTATGAATGGATAAAAACCCGCTTGACTTCACACACATTCAAAGCACCCGTGTAGAGGCTAACTATAGTTGCATCATCTCTGTTTATCCGTCGTCTTTTAGGTTAATTTTTGTACTTAGCTCTATTTTTTTAAATCAACATTTTTATTGTGTTGTTCCGTTGTATCTACGTTAAAATACATTTCATTTTATTTACTTTAGTGAAATGATTATAAAGTATTTACTACGAGTAGGTAGGTATGTCTTTGTAAACTATACACTTAACACACATCTTCAGGTTACGTTGCTCTTGATAAACTTTGCTCTTGGTGCAGAATCTTATGCAAATTTTGTTTGTATTTACTTATATCTTGTAAGAGTGGTCATTGTCATCCCTTGTGTTTACGTGTTGCTAATTAGCACATAGTGTACATTACGCAAATTTGTACTGCCAATTTATGTTAACACAGCTTAGCACATAATATATATCGAATTATGTGTATCTACTGAACATTAGTTATACTTATGCGATGAAATATGAATATATTTTTTTATACGAGCAGTAAAGTATAGCAATAAATCAATTTGATGTACCTATGTAGCTTTCAGGTTTTACTAAAGTAAATAGTAGGTAAGTCTAGAGGTTTCAATACCTATAAAATCAAATGTTGCTTATTCCAACTCGGTAAGGTGGCAACTGACATAAGAAGGTTGAAAACACGTTAAGCCCTGGGATTAGCCGACAAACAGTAGGTACTAACACGTAGACACATTGCTGGTATTTTCTTTTTAAAGCTTCTATAAAGTATTGCTTTTGAATTTAACTCTTACAGGTTAACTCGCTCCAGTTTCTAGTCTTTTTAATGAAAGAAAAGAAGACTAACTCTTATCAATTAAGTAACACCTGCTTTAACAGTGAAAGACAACATCGTGAGGAAACCTGCATGCCTGTGAGTTCTCCATAATGATCTCAAAAGTGTGTGAAGTCTGCTAATCCGCACTTGACCAGCGTGGTGGACTATGAAAGGCTATCCCTATGAAAGGAGATCCCCCCTGTAGGAATTGAATTTTTAAAAATCCTTTCTTAGCGGATGTCTACGTCGTAATAGGTCATAATGCATGCCAAATTTCTGCCCGATTCATCCATTCGTTTGAGCTGTGCGTTGATAGATCAGTCAGTCAGTCAGCTTTTCCTTTTAGATATTATAAAGATTACTATTTATTTACTATATGATGCCCGCAACTTCGTCCGCATGGATTTAGATTTATTAAATCCTGTGAAAACTATTCTATTTTCCGGGATAAAAAGTAGCTTACGTTTGTCTCCGGGATGAGATCTATTTTCATACCAAATTTATTCAAAATTGAGTCAACGGATGGGCCCTAAAAGCTAGCAGACAGACAGACATACAGGCACACTCGTAGGTAATTTACACACTGGGTAATTTTCATTCAGTCTTGAGGTATGCGACCGCGAGTCGCGACCCATGACATACAACACCGAGACACTTGCATACTGCATTAATCAATCAAATCAAATCAAATGGTTTATTTAAAATAGGTACACTTAAAATTACACATTTCGAAAGTCAGTGGTTGCATTTGTAAAATGATATAGTGGTGATAATTTTTACGCGAACTTAAAAACTAAAGCTACGAGGGTTCCAAACGCACCCAGGTCTGAAAAGAGCCCACAACAAGCCAAAACTCAGCCGGGTAATATTTTTACTATCACCACTTTACAAGATCACTTAAACTTATTAGAGCTATCACAAAGCCGTTAATCAACTCATTCGCCAAGCTTTCTTATCATTTAAATAATCCTTTACATTGTAATAGGATTTTTCAATAAGTTTACGTTTTATGAAAACTTTGAACTTGTTGAGAGACATCTCCATTGTATATAGAGCATAGTATAGAGAGTATTATTCTTTTATGAAGATCTTTAATAGAAGCACATACGTTGTTCAGTACCTAATAATTATAATGTGCCATGTCATAATACCATTACTCCATAGATAATGTAATATTACCCACAGTGTGCGAACAATCGCTTACAAATCGTGTATTGATAGGGTGATTGCGTGATAAGAAAGTTTGATAGGCATCCTGAAGCAATAGGTAGTACCCGATATCACGAAAACATTGTTGCTATTGTATCAACTATCAGTTCTATAGATAATAATAATTTATGTGCTTAGTCTCTTACTCTACTACTCATGGTATCCGTTTTTAGGCTCAGAGAAAGGGCATATTATGATCCTTTCTCCGTATTGTCAAAGATAATATATACAAGTAAGATCGCTAACGTCATACATTCATTTAAAGCTTGCGTAAAACTCCTTTAAGTCGCCGGTACCTTGTAGGTCAACTCCTTATAGTGTGATGGCATTATTGTGCAAGCTAAAATGTGAGTTATCGAATTTATTTAGTGCCATCTATCGAACAGCTGATGAAACTCAATTTTATTTAGAGCCAACTCAAATTTTACTCAAATAATAAACAAAATCCAAAATCACAGGCAATCATCAAAGGGTCCGCTATCAAGCGTAGGTCAGCAGTTTGGCATCATCAAAAATCCAGGAGCAAGCACAAGTAATCGGGTTAGCAGAATCTCGGAGTCCATATAGCAGAAACAATTCACAAAAGAAATAGGGAAAAGAAATAAAAGCACTCAGAAAATTGTAACACACCGTCAAATTCAACCGTCACCAATCCAAAGGCAAAATAATAATTTTATTTTCAAGTAACAAGTCATTTTGTTACGCCATCTACTGGAATTTTGTAATACTACTTCAGCTATCCAAAGCAAAATGCTATAGATATCGTAAAGTTCAATGAGTCAATAATTAAAATTAAGAATTAACTTTTTCCGATGGTGATGTTGTGAAAATTTTGTATTTTGTTACTAAATATAAATAAATTTGATGAACCAGACAAGTAAAATATGATATTTCGTCAAATCCATAAAAAATATATTTCATATGAACCAAGTGACGCCATCTAGTAATAGTCTTGAACTAGTTACAATTTTAAATAGAGAGTTAGCGATCTGTACTTGTTTAATATATTATCTTTGGTATTGTTAACGCGTTACTAACAGTGATACCATGGATACCATAATACATATTTAGGCTATAAGCTTTACATTACGAAGTTGAATTGGATGTAAATTGTTTATCTTATCGGCTCTGTAATGGATAAAACTTGCTTGTACACACTAAATTGCGTGGGTGCCGGGCGGGTACCAAAACCCAAGTCTGGGTGGTCTGATAGGTATAGGGCCTTCATAGTGTCTGTATGTATGCATGTATGAACGCGTAGATCTTTTAAACTACGCAACGGATTTTAATGCGGTTTTCACCAATAGATAGAGTGATTCAAGAGGAAGGTTTATAGGTATAGTTTAATTCTCAAAAAATTAGAGATCCCTAGAGAAATTGAAATAATGTGAATTAGGTCGGAAAAAAAACCTCTCATTTGAGAGTTTCCGAGGCAATGACACCTCAATGAAACCATATTAGTATCTACATTGCACCCATGCGAAGCTGGAGCGGGTCCACGGAACAGAAGTGAGCGGGTCGCTAGTAGATTATATTATAATATGTATAATACGCGACAGGTCGAGATGGCTATCGTGGTATGTATGAGGCGGGGGGAGGCGCCCCGCAAACCCACACAGCACCCGTTAGCGCGGGGGATGTACGGGTGTGCGTTCCCGCCCCGATGGACATCTCTACCTGTATTATTTAGGTAATAGTTATAAGCAAAGTTTGAAAGAAAAATAATCCTGAAACAAGTTCGCGACAGGTCAAGATGGCAATCGGGGTATGAGGCGGGGGGATGCCCCGCATACCCGCACGTCACCCGCGCTATCCCGCACCGGGTTAGCGCGGGTGCTATGCGGGTGGGTCCACACCCCGATTGCCATCTCGACCTGTCGCGTACTAACCTATTTCATACTTTATTTCGCGGTTATATCGGTAAAATTTGGGAACAATTGTGTGGAAAGTTCACCTATCATAATCAAACTTTCCTTAATAAGTATTAAGTAATAACTCTTTAATCTTAGTGCTTGAATTATTGCGTTACTTTGCCTTAAATGTGTTTCAATAATTTGATTTAGATAACTCTTAGTGAGGGACTACCTCTTTGTAAAGCCTTCATTTTGTTTGTAAATAATTATATTATGATTTTATTTATATTTTACAATCCAATGGACAATTTTAATGGTACGGTCTCTGTCTTATTTAAGATAGCCAGAAAATCGACGACCAAAATAATAAAAGGACAAAGAAAACTACCCACGGCCCACTAGGTCAGGCACAGAGGTCTCCTCTCAGAATGGGAAGGATTTAGGCCATAGTCCACCAAGTGTTGATTGGCAGACTTCAACACCTTTAGGAAAACTCTTAGGCGTGCAGGCTTTGTTCTCACGATGTTTTCCTTAACCGTTAAACAAGTTCAACTTAATTGCTTCAAACGCACATAACTCCAAAAAGTTAGAGGTGCATGCCGAGATTGAACCCCCAAACCTCCCACTAGAAGAAGGCCGACGTCTACCATTAGGTAATCGCCACTTTCTTGATCCTTACATTATAAAATATGTTGTTATAGATTAATGTTGGTGATTAAATTGTAAAATTAAATATATAATTTACTAGCTTACGCTCGCGACTTCGTCCGCGTGGACTACACAAACTTCTAACCCCTATTTCACCCCCTTAGGGGTTGAATTTTCAAAAAAAAATCTTAGCGGATGCCTACGTCATAATAGCTATCTGTATGCCAAATTTCAGCCCGATCCGTCCAGTAGTTTGAGCTGTGCGTTGATAGATCAGTCAGTCAGTCACTTTTTCCTTTTATATATTTAGACAAGTAAAGTAAGGAATAATTATGCCATGCTTCAGCGATCTAGGTCCTAAAAGCCTGAATTGGGTCATGCCTAACATTTCCCTTTGATCGGGAGATTGGTACCTCTTTGAAATTGCGTTAATTATGCGACTGATGCATTATTAATCAAGCATCATTATACTGTGAATATTCCTATGTATATAATATAGTTTTGATTTATATATTTAAATAAAATAATGGCACATTAAAAACCTACTAACACCTTGTGTTCCGAGAGTGTCGTTATGTCGAGGAGGAGTTTGATAAAATCTGAAAGTTGGGATTCTGGTTATGATTGCATTGCCTGATTATGGCATACTACAGTCTACACATATAGACCTGCCAGTTGATCTGCGTTGAATTCACATTTTGTCAAATTTTAATTTATCGCATTATTATCGTAGTATTATTTAATTTGTCGTATTCTTACACCCATATTCTAAGTCGTAAAGTCGCCATTGAATCAAAACTCCTGTGAAGTTTTTTTATAAATAAAATAAGATTTTTAGTTTAGTAAGTAATTTTAGTTTTTGATTACTGAACATAGATAAATAGTAATAGCTAGATAAATAATAATATAATACTCATAGAAATTAAATAGTATATAATCTCAACATTTGCATGCAGAATATAACAAAACGCGACGTTTCGCCGACGCGACGTGAACACTGAATACAAAGTGATTTATGAGAAAAAATAACTCGTTGGATGCAACTTGACAAAAGCTTCGTATAAAATTTACAAGTGTACATCGTTTGTATAAAACTGTGTGGGTGGTAAGGAAAGATATGTATAAAATATTTAGTAAAATATCCGTTTTATTGTGGAACGCATCCTCATCATACCTCGATAGTACATTACAGGTGTCTTTACCAAAGAATTGTGAATTGGAATCACTAAGTTGTAGGTAAGCATAATATGCTACAACGTTATTGTAATACTAATATTTTGTCAATTATAATTAATATTTGTTTTTATTATATGAGTCAACATACGACATAGCTCAACGGCTTGCGAAGCTGAAGTGGCAATGGGCAGGGCACATAGTTCGTACAACCGATAGACGTTGGGGTCCCAAGGTGCTGGAATGGCGACCTCGCACCGGAAGACGCAGCGTTGGAAGAACCTACACTAGGTGGACGGACGATATCAGACGAGTCGCAGGGAGCCGAGCTGGATCCAGGCGGCGCAAGACCGTGGCGTGTGGAAGTCCCTACAAGAGACCTATGTCCAGCAGTGGACGTCTATTGGTTGATGATGATGATTATGATGATGATGATGATGATGATGATGATGATTATATGAGTCACGCAATAAGTACCTACCTACTAGCCCGATCATAGAGTCAAATGTTAGACACTGCTCTAATTTTGATCAAAATATAATATACAATAAGAATGTTAAGTATGCATGTGGAAGGAAAAAAGAGGAGAGGACGACCAAAGAAAATGTGGATGGATTGCGTGAAAGAGGATATGCGTGAAAAAGAGGTGGATAATACGTTGACGAATGACAGGAATGAGTGGAAGAAGAAGACATGTTGTGCCGACCCCACGTAGCGTGGGATAAGGTTAGGAACAAGAAGAAGAAGTCTAATCAGAAGCTGACTATCTCGATAAAACTTGACCCAAGTATCACGATAGCAAAAAAAGGTAAATATAACTACGGTTTGGGTATTCTTGAATCTTGTGGGAGATTTATAATGATATTTATGTTAATTTAGACTCGTTTGGATCATCAAAATCGGGCACACATACTTTGGATTTCTAACAAATATTTTGTTACCACGTTGAAACGTTAAATATTGCCAAAACGCGATGCAGTGAAAAAATCGCTAAAACAAGCGCCGATAGTAAATGTATCTTATGTGTTTTGGCCCATGACAGATATTAGTTATGCCACTATTCCTGACACGTACCTACGGCATTCAGTTGCTGTAATATTGTTAACCATCCCAGGAAACCATTATTCTCATAGATAATCATGTTTCACCTATAATAACCTGCAAACAATCGCCTACAATAACATGTAGTTGACCATGTACCATGGACAATGTTGCGTGGTTAGAAAATTAATTAGTGGAAGCCTAAAGGTAAGCCCGCACTGAAAATATTCACACCGCGGATTTTTCTCGCAGAATTCTGTGAAAAAAATCGCGCGGTGAAATTTTGCAATGCAGTAAATTTAATATAATTAACCTAGGTCCTGATTTACATTATGCTTTGGAGATAAGATATTTGTATTAAATATTATACAAATTTCTTATCCTTACAACACAATACCTGTGTATGCTTAGTACCATGTAGGTCATGTCAAAACCTATTTGACCGTTTTAATGCAGGGGTTTTTACAGTACCTATCACTTTTAGCAGGATTTTAGATATAAATGGATTATTGGTATGTAAATCCCTACCTCCATTCATCCATACCTACTAATAATATTAGTGCTTTCACTTTTATAATCCATCCATACTAATACTTGTTATAAATGTGAAAGTGTGTCAGTCTGTCTGTTGATGTAGGGTCTGTCTGCTAGCTTTTCACGGCCCAACAGTTAAACTGATTTTGATGAAATTTGGTACAGAGTTAGCTTATATCCCGGAGAATGTCATTCTCCAGGATATAAGCTAACTGTGTTGGTAAGGCTAATTTTGATACCGGAAAATCAAAGAGTTTCCACGAGATTTTTAAAAAATCTAAATCCACGCGGACGAAGTCGCGGGCATAAAAGCGAAAGCAGTGATACGACTATGTGCGAAATGTGTCTGTCTGTCTGGGTGGTTTAATCGATACTGATGGGCACAAGGTACGCGTAGCTTACATCCCGGGGATGGCTTATTCGTAATTTTTACACAAATAACTTTCAAGAACTTCAATATTAAGTTCAATAACAAATCAATTTCATACCCTAACTTTGTCTAAAGTAAGCAAGCAGTGAGCAAGTTTGATCCGCTTCATAACCTTTAAAAAATCCAATTTACATACAATAAAACTTTGTAAACGTTTTGGAAACGAGGTGACTCATATATTATGCTCGTAACAGCATTAGTGTGATAGTGTGAACAACAGTGCAAAGAGCCCGCGGGAAATTGCTAGGAGGTTTGATAAAAGCTAGAAACATAGGTTGACATAGGTCTCTTGTAGGGACTTCTGCACGCCACGGTCTTGCGCCGCCTGAATCCAGCGGTTCCATGCGATTTGTCTGATGTCATCCGTCTATCTAATTGGGGGTCTTTCAACGTTGCGCTTTCCGATGAGAGGTCGCAATTCCAGCACCCTGGGACCCCTTTACATTTACTAAGATGTAAATTAAATAAATAGAAATTTCAGCTAAATTATTATCATTTAAAGTACCTACCTAGTAAATCTACATGTATAAAAGGAAATACTGACTGACTGGCTGATCTATCAACGCACACTGCACAGCTTAAACTAATGGACGGATCGGGCTGAAATTTGGCATGCAGATAGCTATTAATACGTAGACATCTGCTAAGAAAGGATTTTTGAAAATTCAAACCATAATGAGATAAAATAGAGGTTTGAAATTTGTGTCGTCCATGCGTACAAAGTCGCGGGAATAAGCTAGTATTACATAAGTTGAAATTTTAAAAAAGATAACTTGTAATCTACTGTAGCCATATACAAGCGAAGACTTTTATCAAGCACTTCTTCGCCTACAGACCCTCACGATTCAGACCGATATAGTTACCGAAAAGTTATTTAGCCGCGGAAAAGTTCAATTTAGTTGCTAAAGTAACTTGACTGAATAAAGAGGCGAGATGGCAGTGGCAGCTGATTCGATTCAATTACCTGCAAAGTCTACTACTACTACTACTACTACTACTACTACTACTACTACTACTACTACTACTACTACTACTACTATATTCGGCCAAATTGAACTGTAATCATGAACGAGAATGCATCCCGTTTGATTGAATTCACTGCTAACTACCTACTTGATTGTTAAGCACTTGCATCCAAATTTAGAAAGGTGCTTATAGTCAATCAACATGATTGTTTAATTAATAGTTTTGTAAATATGATCTTGTCTCTTTAGCTCTACCCTACAAACTTTTTATAGAGCCAATTAAAAACACTTCTTTTTTTATTTTATTAGATTGATATGCCTTTACAAATGTTATTATTATTCTTGCTTCTGTCTAGCCTCTACAATTACATGTATTGGTATCGAGTGAACTGTAATATAGTGGCATATAAATAATGCTAAGAAGGAAGTATAAATTTACAGGTCAATACAACAAAAAAAAAACTATACATAGTATATACATACAGAAAAACTTATCACTAAAAAAATTATATTTACAAAAAATATACGCCGTCCAAATGAAGAAGAATGTTCCGTCAGAAGGAAGTTACAAATGTACGAGTTATTTAGATGAAATACTTATTAAATCTACCTATACTTAGTGTGTATAGGTAGATTTATAGGTAGGTAGATAGGTAGATGATAGGTTCATTTATTGTCAGCGTAAGCAATTATTTTGGAATAAAATTTAATTGTTCAACTTAAAACAATAAGGAAAATCGCGGATGAAACGTGACATTCATTAAAAATTTAAATCATTTATTTTGTGCTCACACAATCTAAATATATAAAAGGAAAAGGTGACTGACTGACTGACTGACTGACTGATCTATCGACGTACTGCTCAAACTACTGGACGGATCGGGCTGAAATTTGGCATTCAGATAGCTAATATGACGCAGGCATCCTAAGAAAGGATTTTCGAAAATTCAACCCCTAAGGGGGTGAAATAGGGGTTTTAAATTTGTGTAGTCCACGCGGACGAAGTCGCGAGCATAAGCTAGTCTGTATATAAGTATGTAAAATTCAAAGTCCTGACTGACTGACTGACTTAGTATAAATCTACGCACAGCTTTAACCTTAGGACCTAGAGACATGACATTTGAAGGGTGTGTTCTTTGAAAAGAGTAAATATCCACTAAGAAATTCCACCCCTGTGACACAACGACCAAATTAACCTTGCGGAGAATTGAAACGGGTCAATTTAAACCACGGCAGCACTCACCACTTCTCCTGGGAGGACATCTAAAAGCTTAGATTTGTAATAACTGAAAACAGCATAAACAGAAAAAATTATTCAGGCCAAAAAAGGAAAATGAAAAAATATTGTACCTACAGAACGTATTCGGTGTTCTAGTATTCCAGATACCGAAATTAGGTCATCTATCACTTCCTTTAAATTCTGTACTGCATAGTTGACAACAAACAAGAGCTGTATAAAAGTGACAGTCAAACTGAACTGATATGATATACAGTTATACACCCTAGCACAGGTATAAGTCCCACAAATTGCTATAGCGCCGGAACCATGTCTCATTGACATCGAAATGACGTCATTTTGACGCCATTTGACGTATATTTAAGTAAAAATCGATGGTAAAGATATACCATCAGCTCGAAACTTCTGTCTAGTGGCGCCAACGCGCATTAGCAATTTGCGGGACTTATAGAACGAGGTTTATTTATAGACTACTGATTTCAAAAACTACGCTAGCCATTATAGCAGCTAGGTAGGTATGAATGTAATACAAACAAAACATCTAATAAACTTTTTGTATTGTTTCAGAACCATTTCGTTGCAACTCAAGTTGTTGTTTTGATATTATTTAAAATGGTAAGTAAACTATTATATTAAGTATAACTAGATATGTGCGACGTGCACGACGTTTTTATGAAATTATATACTTACGAGTACTTACTAATAGTATAGTAAAACAAAATATGTACTAACGAAATTGTCATGTCTACCTAAATTCTGATTTTTTAACTCTATAGGTACATTTCTAGTTTGACCCCCAGCTATCTAATTTCCAATGCGACAAAGTTGCGAAAGCCAGCATACGTGTAATGACTTTGTTTCTGATACTATTTTGTTAAAATTATTTATTAAAATCCTATACTTTAATTAATTATTCATTAAAGTAGATTACAAGATTACAAGAATTACTCTACCTAATTCTTGTACCTATATAAAATAGTAAATCTCATGACGCAAAACGTATGAAATTTTGGCGAATGTGTATCTGTATCTCGGTTTGTCTATCCATTAAGTATATTTGCACGGGTCAACCAAGAATCAATCTAACCAAAAGGCACAGATGTAGCTTGAAAGCTGGAGATGCAGATAGGATACCTTTATCCCGGGAAAACAAAGAATTTCCCCAATTTAGCGTTTAAACTACCGTGAGTGATTTCCACACTCACAGCCGCGGCGCGTGCGCGAACTGACTCCCTTGAAAAAGGACCCCGGATGGGTTCGAAACTAGTCGGGCTAACGTCGACTAGACACGTGAGTACAGCCGGGATAGATATTATTTATAATTTCCCCAATCTTCGGGTTAAAAAAAAATCTAAATTCATGCGGACCTTCATTCGCCCGCACGTTTTAAGCTCAGAGTTTCAGACGGATGTTTTTTTTTTTAGTATGGGACTAGTTTTTGGGTGAATGTGCTGCTTTAAAAGCCATAATAAATTGAACGTAGGTACTTAATATAGAATGTTTCACAGACTGAAGATTTTACACGCAGATTAATTCTCTGATAAGTTAAGAATGAACAAGACTACTATAATATCAGGTTCGAGGAGTGTACTACTATTCGAAAGGTTGAACTTAATAGGTTATTATTATTAGACAGGAATAAGAAATAAGGCATCTAGCCTGGATTGGAAAAGACTAGATTATAATTCTAGCCAAAATAATAGGCATAGGTACCTATAGGTATTATCCCATCAATAATTTGACTTCGGATATAATATAATAAGGTATGATTATGACTAGCGCCGCGCTTATGGAAATCTGCAGCATGCCTACACACTAAATGGCACATAACTAAAGTTTAAAACTGAGTATTTTTCCTTTGTCCGCTTGGATATGGGTTTTTTTAGTTATGCGGGAACAGTGGCTTTTTCGGGATCAAAATTTTCCAGGATGCAAGCTATCTCTGTACCAGATAGATGATATGCACGACTGCATCCTCGTGCATTTAGGTTTTTTTAAAAATCCCATGGGATCTCTTTGATTTTCCGGGACAAAAAGTAGCCTATCTGTTACACCGATGTGGCGTGATAACGTAGCAGACAGAGAGTTAGAGACACTCTATGACATTAATATTAGTCAATTAAGGAAAATCTGGGAAGTAAGGTGGTAACTGTCGCCCTGTATAACGATAAAAAGCGACCTATACAGTGAGGGGACATCATATTTATCTATTATCATCCATCATAGAAATTTACGACTCTAGAAGACTCATTTAATGCAATTTTGTAAAAAATCTCTAAAACATATTAAATCCATCCTAATATTATAAATGCGAAAGTGTGCGTCTGTCTATCTGCTAGCTTTTCAGGGCCCATCCGTTCAACCGATTTTAACGAAATTTTGTACAAAGATACCATACATCGTAGGAACGGACATAGGTCACTTTGAGTCTCGGAAATTAAAGAATTCCCAGCCTCGGGCATCATCTAGTACTCTATATTTAAAATGGCCATTTTAAATACCGAATATATTATACTAGCTGATGCCCGCGACTTCGTACGCGTGGATTTAGGTTTTTAAAAATCCTGTGGGAACTCTTCAATTTTCCGGGATAAAAAGTACTCTTTGTCCTTCCCCGGGATGCAAGCTATCTCTGTTCCAAATTTCGCCAAAATCGGTTTAACGGCTGAGCCGTGAAAAGCTAGCAGACAGACAGACACACTTTCACATTTATAATATTAGTATCGATTTTAAACGGCGGTCACTGTTGACTGTATGTAACCAATAGGCACTTATCTAATCTATCAAACCAAGTAATAGGAAATTATAATTCCATAATAATAAATCTTCAAGGATTCATCTCATCAATTTTCATGGTTGTTCGTTTCGATGCCTCAACTGACCCGAGGAGGCAAACTTTATTCGCTTTAGCAGGCTTATCTAGTACAATTTATTGCAGCTATTTAACCTGCGAACTGGCGGACCCAAGAGCTACTCGTAGGGTAACTTAGGTATAGATTTATTGCAAAAGTTTTAGATAAATTCTGCTAAGTGTTCTTTTTATTGTAAAATAGTGATACACATGTGATCTAATTTAATCATCCAGTTGAACTAAATCCAAAAATACAAAATTCAGCATCAGGTATAGGTATTCACGAGACGAACTGGTAACCTTAAATTTCAAATCCTATCCTTGCTCTATTTTCACTCCTACTGTTAGGAGTCCTGTAGTTAAAAGCGCAAGCAAGAGAAATATTAGTCAGGATAAGGGATGATTTATATCAACACGTGGCGGACGTGGATTGTGCCGCGCAGGAGGCGCGGACGAGGCACAGATTCAAAACATCACGAACATTTTATATGAAGTAGTCATGCTTTGTGACGTCCGTGCACGGACACGGCACGGTGCCGGTGAAGCATAAAATGCTTCATATAAAATGTTCGTGATGTTTTTAATCCATGCCTCGTACGTGGCACGGCTTGTGCCCGCCACGTGTTGGCATAAATCATTCCTTAGATGACTATAATTTTAAAAGTATGTATATTATATATATTATATACCTACTCAAATATTTCATATTTTCGTTTTTCACCGACAACATGCTCCAAAAATACTATGCTAAGGACTCTTAAATAAAGAGGCAGCTTTGCAATGAATAGGTTTGTACCTTTAATTGTATAAAATAGAAACTTCTAAACAATAAACCATCATTAATCAATGAAAAAAAGAGTAGTTAGGAATAAGTAAAGATTAAAAGTATTCATAACACATAAAAGAATGATCGATATGAACCTTCTGTATAATTTTGAAAGGAACACAAGACTGGTCAACAAAGGTTTGAGGAACGGATTCTTATTAACGTCCACACAATAAAAAATGTTGTAAGTAGGTGGGTACGGTACAATAAATAATGTGCTTAGGAAAACATTTATTATATTCGGATAAAACCGCACATTCTCACTCTTATCGGATAATTAATAATATGTAAGGGTATAATTCAGATAGACTTCGATTTTTTGTACATTTGTACCTACCTATATATTTTATCTGTAGTTTCAAAACCAAAAAATAACTAGGAAAATTACCAAATACCAATAATTTCAAATGCAATTGAAATTTAATATTAGGTATTGTCGGTTCATTTTAATTTGGGCTTCATTTAGTGATAATTTATACATTACCAAAATATAATATAACAAAATATGTAATGACTTCTTTATCTAATATTTGAAATCCCCCAAAAATTTTGAAGCTGTGATAGCTTAGTGGTCATGACTTCAGATATCTATTTCGGGGTCCGGGGTTTGATCCAAGGTACATTACTCCGAAAAATCATAGATGCGTGATCTATGATTTTTCGGAGTAATGTACCGTTTTAGGCAGTTAAATATCACTTGCTTTAACGGTGAAGGAAAACATCACGAGGAAACCTGCATGCCTGAGAGTTCTCCATAATTTTTTCAGTGGTGTGTGAAGTAGGTATGTTAATCTACACTTAGTTAGTGTGATGGACTATGGCCTAAGCCTTTCTCATACTGATAGAAGATCCGTAGGTACTCAGTAGGTATTGAGCCGCCCTCGGCGATGGATGAGAGTGATGATTATGACGATGAAATTTTTTTTGGGTGAATGAGCCAGCCTTTCCAAAAGAGACATTACAATCATCATATTTCATCTTAACATAATAAATTATCGACACCAAATAATATCGATAAAGCCAAATCATATCTCCCGACTCGATCCACCAAAGAGCTCGGTTTTTATACAGTAGACTGAGTTCGTTAGACGTCCGAAATGACGTAAGATTTCTCATCGTTCTCACAAATTATCCCGCGCTTACGCTAAGCCGTTTGCCCTCAAACGATCTCATTTAGGAAAAACGACGTTTTTTTGAAAAGAACGTTCCCTGAATTCAGTATGCTTCAATGAGATAAAATCTTGTGTCTTTTTTCTCCCACGCATATTCAGTACTTACATATATTATTTGCTTTGTGATTGCAAATTACAGCAGCTTATTTTACAAGGTAATTTTACATAGGTTACCTCCAAATTTTCTTTGATATGAGGTAGTTAAATAAATGCCACGGCATCTTAATGTAACAAGTCATTTTACTTGGAAGAATCTACTTAAAATGGAAATAATTTCATATTATGCAGATGAAATTTAATATTATTGTCTGTTCATTTTTATTTGGGCTTCATTCAGTGATGCCGCCTCCCCTAGCCTCCTCCGACGCGACGGTATTAGGTAGTCCGCCGCTGCATTAGTAATAGAACAAATAATGGCGTGGTTAAAATAATAAAAATCACACCTAAAACAACGGATGCTAAATAAGTAAGTTAACAAAAATCAACAAAAAGAAACAACTTCTTTAAGCTTTACGTTGCGTACCTGCACAGACAAACAATTAAATCAAAAAGCCACATGTCTTATTCTCACGACTCTCCCATTAGGGCCAAGTGTGAAAGCAGCTGTACTTCACTCTGTTGTTCTACCATCCTATTTACTCCAAACACTCAACACAGTAGAGATGGACTTTTTCACAGATAGCATGTAAAAATCACGCGAAAAGCTTTTTCACATATTGTAACACTTGCTACCTAACTTACGCAAAATCTCACAAAGTATGAAATCACATTTAAACTGCTTATTTTACGCGTGCGCGTTTATCGACCTGAGCTAAAGAGCGTGAGAGCGAAAACACTCGTCGCTTCGTTGCTTGTTAGAAAGAGGAAAACACCTAGATCAATTAATGTAGCAAACAATTATTTGCTACGTTTCATGAAAAGTAAATTTTTGCACTTACAATTAATCAACTAGAAAATTCTCTTTGTATCAAACCAACTTGCAAAATAAAAGTGACAATAATTGATCTTGATCTAATTTTCTAGTTAATTTAATGTGGCAAACGCGGAGGTAAGTGCGGAAATTGAAAAATCTTTTACCATGACAAATCGCATGTGAAATCACTTTAAAGAAAAATATTTTCACCTAATGAAAATGGTTTAAAATTAGCAACTATGCCCATCACTATAACACAGTTCCACAGTTTATGAGCAGCTTCATTGTCCTTATGTTAATACTCGTATAAAGATTTAAACATAAATTAACTAAGCGGAAGGTTCTTACCTTTATAACCCGTAAGCTTTTATTCGGGCTATAATTTTTCATTAAAATCTGAATGACAACGAAAATTTGCCGGTTTACTCTGAAATAACAATAATAACAACAAAGAATAAGTAATTAATTCATGTTAGTGCATGTCCACATCCAAACCACGTTTAATCGGCCGATCAACTCCCAGGAAGGTCTGTACCGACCGTACATTTTCAGGTTGAATCGCAAATCGCAGATCACGATAACCTAGACCCTTCCGAATAGGAGGCCAACATCTTGACATCTTTTATATAATGAGTTGTAACATATTGTAACATTTTGCGTTTTGAAATGAGTTTCCGAACTAGTATTTGAGCCTTGACGTATGTCCGCGAGAGTTCGAGTTGCCCCACACCCCTACACGTCACCGGCGCTCACCCGCACCGGGTTAGCGCGTGGGCTGTGCGCGTGTGCAGGGCGTTCCCTCCTCGATTGCCATCTCGACCTGTCGCTCGATATAGCATAGGCGCCACAGGTTGGCCTAAGTATAATATATTTTAATAAGAGTTTTGAGGATATTTGAATTTGTCGCAGATGTGGTGGGCGATATGGTGTGCAGCGGTGGTAGCGGGCAGCGCGTGCGCCGAGGCCGCGCCGTCTTCCAACGCGCTAGCGTCAGCCATCGACTGGGAGCAACTCGACTCCTCTTCACCCGACGATGTAAGATTAATAAATAACCCATACTGATACTAAGGTACCTGGTTCGAATATGACCAGGCGATAAATATGGCCACATACTATTATTTCTAAAACGCAACATTTTTTAAAACTAAACGTGGCCTTACATGGTTGAGATTCGCGACTTGATCCGAACACCGCACCCGCCACCCCTCCCGTACAGACACCAGCTCCTCAGGAGTCGTCCAAGTAGGAAACCATGTCACTGTTATTAAGATCTCACGTTAGTTTTGTCCTACATTTTAGGTTAGTTTTCGATTTCATTAGTTTCTATTTGTTTTCATGCTGTTTGGCAATTGTATTTTGTAATTTCTGTGTGTATTTCTCAAAATACTTTTGTGTTTATGATTCGTTTGAATAAAATGAAAAAAGGCGTGACTGAAAATATGGCCATTGGCTATTGGCCATATTTACCGTATAAAATTATGGACACCTGAACTTTTTACTTTTTATTTTAGGTCATGCCACAATACTGGCCCTGTAATAAGACATATACTATCGAAACTGATATCTTCTTTTATTTCTGCAGTTACTTCATAAACAGTAATTATTCATACAATAAATATGGCCATATCTATGGGCATATTAACCTACGTCATCGGAAATACGGCCATTTTCCCATTTTTTACAAAAAAAAAGAAAATCTGTAACTATTAAATGTTTTTCATACTTTTTAGTATTAATATAGTTTAATAGGTACTTTTTGAGATAAATACTCTGACATGCCCTCTAGTCTTCAAAAACATGAAAAAAATAGACACAAAACCTTAAGGTGACCATATTCGACCCAGGTACCTTATTCTAATCTTTATGTTTCTACCTTTATCCGTTATAGACTTTAAAGCCATCCAACCGATGAGTCCCAAGCCGGTTTCATTAGAAAGGCAATCATGCGAAGATTATTTAGGAGTTTTTTTGTTATTGTAGCGTAGTAGCACATGCCGGGTATCCGGTAGTCCTAGTAAATAAAATGAAAAGCTGACTGACTGACCAACTGACTGATCTATCAACGTACAGCTCAAACTACTGGACGGATCAGGCTGAAATTTGGTACGCAAAAAGCTATTAATATGACGTAGACATCCGCTAAGAAGGGATTTTTGAAAATACATAGTGGGTAAAATAGGGATTTTGAAATCTGTGTAGTTACACACGAAGTCGCGGGAACAAGCTAGTATATTATAATTAGGAAAGTCTGTTTGTCTATTTGTCTGTTTGTCTGCATGCTTTTCATTGCTCATCTACTAAACCGATTTTGACGGCTTCCTACTCTTATAGCTTGCATCCTGGGGAAGGACTTTTGTTTTGGAAAATCGAAGAGTTCTCACGAGATTCTAAACTCTAAATCCACGCGGGCAATGTTGAGGGCATCAACTAGTACATACATACAATGTTCTATGATATTATTATGTTAATGATATTTCGCGAGTGCGTCCGCCACCGCGCCCTCTATTTGCCGTGAACATGTTCTAATGGCTACGCTACGGTGGCTACGTGCCTTATAGACCACCAGCGTAGCACTACAATGTGCTACGCTGGTGGTCTATCGAGTTACATATTACATAATATGATTAATTATTATTTTTACCCACAATTGATCGAAAACGGTAAATGATTATGCTTAGCCTAAGGTTGTATGTGAGTCTACCATCTAGTTACTAACGAAAGTTTTCCTCGAAAACTTCTGGATCGATTTTGATGCGATTTTTTGCATTACACAAATATTTAATCAGAGCTGATGTTACGACATTTATAATGTCTATAGGCAATCACAGGCGCTATAGTTGTGTTTTTTTAAATTTTGAACTTTTTAATAGTGACTTCTAACTTCCGAGTCACGAATAGCCAGACATCCGAATGTTGACTTGTTTTATTTTTGCACCATGCATAAGCTAGTCGAATGAAATACTTTATTGCTACGACAAACTTATTTATAGGAATATCTTAATAAACCATTATATTATTTGCACCATTATATTGTGTTATCAATATCTACTAATATTATAAATGTGAAAGTTTGTCTTTCTGTCTGTCTGCTAGCTTATTCGCAGCTATCCGTTTAACTGATTTTGACGATATTTGGTAGAGAGATATCCTGCGTCCTACGGTAAGTTATCTTTGTCTCGAAAAATCAGAGTTCTCACAGTATTTTTAACGCCCATCCGTTTAACCGACTTTCAACGTTTGGTACAGAGATAACCTTGTATCCCAGACAGTCAAATACTTTGCACGGGATTTCAAAAAACGTAGTGAACCTACATGCTGATGAAGTCGCAGGCATCATATTATAGTAGGTAGGTATGTATATAAAATTCGGACGAAAAAAAAAGGTTTTGAGTAAAAAACTTAACCTTAATTAAATTCGCCCAAACGGGAATAAGTGGTGAATTAAGTATAGTATGTCTTTTTAAATTCTGTAGCATAAAACTCAAAGGAACTTAGCATAGAAATCGTTTTAAGAATCGAGAGCCTAATTTGTGAGGTCACGTGCCATGATTATCGCTGCCACTTTCCAACTCGGATTTCTTTGCGGACTAAGGTGAAATTGCCACTTTAAGACACAAATAGGTACACAAGATGTTTTTCTAATCTTTATTGTTAATGAAACTAAGGCAAACAGCAATTTTAAAACGAAATATTTGCACAGTTTAATTAGTTTAATCTATAAACTACATTTAAAGTTTAAGTGTTTTGCCAACCCTTCTTATTCTGAAAGAAGACCGGTAGTGACCGGTAGATTCGGTAGTGGCAATGCAAAGGGTTGAAAAATGGTGATGATGTCTTATGATGATGAATAATGATGAAAAAATTTAAACGTAAACTTGATTTCAGGCTTATTTCGTGGTTTACCGACATATAATGTAACTTTTGACGTAGACCTAAAACATCTTAACTACATTTATCATCATACTTACATTGCATGTGCTAAACGTCTGTTTACCTGTTTAACCGGGCCTAAAAATTTATAGTAAGACGGTTTGTTATACTTGGAAATGATACATACTAAATAGGTACCTAGGCGTTCTAATCCAACCAATATTTTAGATTAGGAATATTTCAAAACCAGTAAAAATTCAAAATCCTTATTCAATATCCAATATTGTATTATAATATTGTTAAATCGTAGCCAGGTTGCTCGATGAAATGATAGACATACATAGCCCGTTTAGTAAAACTTTTATTTCTCTCGAGCACTATTAGTTATTTACCGTGACTTTATTTCGTTTACTTGTTTAGCAATTATTGATTATTCACTTTTTATTAGGTAATTCGTAAATTTACGGTCGTGGACCGATATTAAAAATGCGTCAATACTGACAGCGCAAGACTGGGCGTTAATCCCGCCAAAAGATCTTATTTATAGACGTTATGATTTTAGTATCATGACTTGTAAAAATGTTTATACTGAATTTATTCAAATCAAGACTTATATATTTTTTTATATTTAAATTTAAGTCAAATGAAGACTTTGTATTTTCTTTATTTTAGTCAAATAGCCTCAAATATTAATTTATGAAATAAAAGGCTAACAGATCGGCCTTCCTGTTTACACGAGTCCACGCGTGAAACTACCACCGGTTCGGAACCTACATTCTACAGAGAAGAACCGGCAAGAAACTCTGCATATGAAAAAAAAATCACTTATTGTTTTTATTGTATTTTTTTTATGCGAGATTCGTTTCGGCCATCTGAATATATTAATTGGTCCTCCAATTGCTAATTTAAAATTTAAGTTTGGTTAGAGTCTGTTTTAATTAAGATTTTAATTTATTTTATAAGTTTAGTTTAGTTTGTTGTTTTTAAAAAATTTAAAAGTGATAAGTATTTAATTTTGAGGTGATTTTAAGTTACGACGTTGTAATTTTTTTTCAACAAATATTATAATTATTTAGTTGATTTTCTGTGACTAAATTTTCAATAACTAACTGGTCATATTTTAAAGTCATAATTCATAAATTTAAAATAAACTTAAAATAATTCAGAGGTTACAATAAATATCTATTACAATTTTCATGTTTGTAGCCTAACTCCTTCTAAATTATTTTAAACTCACAATCAATAAATTAAATTGTATCTACATCTAGTATATAAACCAGAAGTCAATTTACATTTTAACAAATTATATTACAGCTGCACTATCAATGCAATCACATTAAAACATTGACATTTATATTTTCACAAACATAATATGAGTAAGAAAAATTAATGTGTTCGTTTATTGTTCATTTTCTTTGATTTTTAGTCTTAGACCTTATTTCACAAATATCATATACATAATATCTCGATTTTTGTTTGTAAGCAAAAGATTACAAAACTTAAAACTCTTAAGATCAGTTGTTCAATATTAAATTTTAGCACCATATCGCCTTTTTAGGTGAGCAAAATACAACAAAACTTAAACTAATAATTACTACTAAGATCAGTTATTCAATTTTGGCACAATATCGCCTTGTTCGGTGAGCAAAAGACCACAAAACTTACTCCTAAGATCGGATGTTCAATTTCGCACAATATCGCCTTTTGGCGTGAGCAAAGGACCACAAAACTTACTCCTAAGATCAGATGTTCAATTTGGCACAATATCGCCTTTTGGCGTGAGCAAAGGACCACAAAACTTAAAACTAATCTTACTCCTAAGATCAGTTGTTCTAGGCACAATATCGCCGTTTTCGGAGAGCAAGAAGACCACAAAACTTAAAACTAATCTTACTCCTAAGATCAAAAGACCACAAAACTTAAAACTAATCATTACGCCTAAGATCAGGTTGCTCAATCCTCAATTGGCATAATATGGCCTGTTCAATGAACAAAAGACCACAAAACTTAAAACTAATAATTACTCCTAAGATCAGTTGCTCAACACTCAATCAGCATTGATATGGCCTGAACAAAAGACCACAAAACTTAAATCTAATCTTACTCCTAAGATCAGTTGCTCAACACTCAATCAGCATTGATATGGCCTGAACAAAAGACCACAAAACTTAAATCTAATCTTACTCCTAAGATCAGTTGCTCAACACTCGATCGGCATTATATGGCCTGAATAAAAGACCACAAAACTTTAAGGTCATTACTCCTAAGATCAATCGCTCAAGACTCAATTAGCATGATATAGCCTTCTTAAATGAACAACAGATCACAAAACTTAAAACTAGGATTTTATTTTTTTATTTAGCGTAATTCCTTGCAAACCCCTGGTCATAAAAATTGTCATAAATCTTTATTTCCAATTCATAATAACTAATCTCTTTTTTTTAACATTATTTTCCTTTGTTAAATAACCGAAAAAATATTTTGTTTGTCTTTTAAAGCAGTGGCAAAGTGAAACATAACCATTGCCAATGCTACAGTATAGGGAAAAAAAAGAACCATAAAAAGACGAAGACAGCTTATTACCCATGAGAAACGAAATATATAACCTTTCACAGATTTAGGTTGGTACCTACTCAAAAATGAGAAAATTTACCATTAATTTCCACCCATAGAGCAATTTTAACACCTGAATAATTATCATTTTGTCTCTAATTAGGATATGTTTTCAAATCAATACATTTATTTTGTTGATGTTAATTAAACTACTTAACAATATATTGCAACACATAGAGTCCAATTCAGAAAGGTTTTATCTCACATACCCTGTGAAAAACAAGAAAATATTGTCGGCATAGAAAACCTAAGCTATGTACTGTGTATGTACTTGTATAAGTTAAAGCCAACCCCAGGCATTTTAATTTTTTTTTTTAAACAAAAATTTAAATGAACTGCTGTTCGTTGGCAAGTGGTTTTTTTTAAGACCAACTAGACCTAGTTTTAAAATGTTCATTATAGATCGAATTTTGAAATTATTTCATAAGTTATTGACCTTGAAAAGTTTGTATTTTTAGGGCAAATTTTGAGGTGACTTCGTACGTAAAAAAATTATTTAAAAAAACAAAAAAAATGTAAAATTACTAACTTCATGTCTCATTTTACTTTATAATCATTTCAAATGTTCTTAGTTTGTGAAAAAAAAGTGTTTTCTATTGCTAAAAATAGGCATAATTTCAAACGTCGATTTGCAATTCTCACGTTCCGTTTTAGGCTTTAAAAAAAATTCTTATTTGGGAAAACCTGAATGTTAGTAAAATTTGTATGAACTCAAGACTATAAGCTCACGACTCAAGCGATGGATATGTATAGTACCCCTTCTATGTCCATAGGCAAAGTTATCAGAACAGTTGAGAGAATAAGAAATATTACAAAAATAAATTCTAAAAAGCGTACTCTAAATAAGTACAAGATGACGAAGTTGATCATTCGAGGCATCATTTCGATGCTATTCCGCGGTGTACTATCAATATATTTAATTCATCTTGCACGTCTTGTTCTTCTGAATGGACCAACTCCTTCCTCTTTAAGGCCAACATTAACTATTGGTTTTCTTTTCATTTTTCTCAGAAACGAATTATGTAGTTTATTTCAACCATATTTCTGAAGCTGACCGAATATACAATTTAAGATCTCTCAAATCTTGTTTGCAAGGACAAAAATTAAGCTTTATTATCTTATTGTACTGAACTAAAAAGCATGAGTTTGAAGTATTTTGCTCTTATGATACATAGAATGAATACATGCATAGAATCAGGAAACCGGTCCTATCGTTTTTTTTTTGAACAGATTATGTCCAAAATCTTGCCTAAAATTAAATTAATCAAATTGTTTACCTATGAAAATAGAAGTATAAATATAATACCTATAATATTAACTCATATTATCATTACTTTTACTTACGTTAGGTAAGTACGTAAGGTTTCTTTCCTAGGACGAGTCTACATTAGGTATGGAGATGTATACTATGTCAGTCAGTTTGTTCTTTATATTTAAAAGAGAATAGATTATGGTGTCTTAACACGTACGAGTATTGAATTATATTGGCAAAAGAGAGTCTGACAACAAAAAATGATTGGAGCCACTGATTAAGTAATGTTAAAAAAAATCGCTTCTGCCTTTTTATGTACAAAAAACTAAAAATAATAGTGAACAAAACTAATCACGTAGGTACTTGTAAGCGTGTGACATTGTGAGTTCACACCGCAATGGAAATACTAAGAAGCCTTTAAAAACTAAATATTTAAGAATGAAATAAAAGCGTTGTTCATTTATATATTTAAAAAAATTCAAATCATTAGATTTTTTATTATTATTATTATTATTTTATTTTGCAAATGGTTTAGTAACTTCTAGGAGCACCCAATTTCACAAAATATACCATTTGTATACGACATCCTACCATTCCCGCTACTATATCAATGTTACCTATCTTATCGAACTTATCGAACAGACTTAGTTCTGCCGCATATGCGGTAAAAAGATTCGCCAGTTGACAGACATAGAAACGGCGAGACTAGTACATTTTAGTTACTTTCACAGCATTATGTCATATGGTATATTATTATGGGGTAGTGCTGCTGATATAAATTCTATTTTTGTGCTGCAGAAAAGGGCTGTTCGAGCCATATATAGTATGGGACCACGAGAGTCACTGAGAACTAAATTTAGAGAAGTTAAATTTATGACTGTGCATAATCAATATATTTTTGAGAATTTATTGTACGTCCATAATAACATAAATAAGTTCAAGAAAAAAAAGTGACTGTCATAATGTAAATACTAGAAATAATAATAAACTTGTAATGCCCACCTCCAGGCTAAGTAAAGTTTGCAATTCATTTATTGGAAAATCTATAAGTTTTTATAATCAGCTTCCAGAAGACATATTGGAGATGTCTCTCAACAAGTTCAAAGTTTTCATAAAACGTAAACTAATTGAAAAATCCTATTACAATGTACGGGGTTATTTAAATAAGCAAGCTTGGTAATGAGTTGCTTAACGGATTTGTATAGTGGTGATAATAAAAAGAATACCCGGCTGAGTTTGTTGTGGGCTCTTCTCAGACCTGGGCGCGTTTGGAACCCTCGTAGCTTTAGTTTTAAGTCTGCGCAATAACTATCACCACTATATCTTAGAAATCCAACATCTGACCATCAAAAAGAGTTATTAATTAACCTATTTTGGATAAATCGTTTAACTTTGACTTTGACTTTATCTTTACTACAGTACTAACTAGTGATAAAACCGAAAAATAACTAAATCATGCTGGCCAAGGGAAAAAACAGATTTCAGTATCCTATATTCAAAAAAAATCAATATTAGTTTTTGGATATTGTTACTTTCTATATAAATATGCGAGTACCATTTTCGGTCAAAACAATTTAACCCATTTACACCCGCTGTTCCCATTTGGGGCCGTTTCCTTAGGTGCCCCCAATTTTTTTTTTTTTTTAAACTATCTTTTCTTGTGTATGTATATTTGCAGTGCCAAAGAGTAAGATTTCGTAATAAAAATTAGAGTTTAGTGATTTACTGGATGAAGTGGATAAACTTGATGGTTTTATTTACTTCTTTGAGCTATAGACCCAAAAGGAAGGCGTTATTTTTTTTTTTAATTTACGTCTGAATTTTTTTTTCCACTCACTTATAGTGTCTAGTAGTAAATAATGTTTTTATGTTAGATATTTTTAAAGATCACAATGAAGTGAGATATTTTAGTATGATGTGGGTACCCAAATGGGTTAAAATTAATAGGAAATATTTGGTTTTTTTTTTTAACGAATAAATCGAATTCTGTAGTGTATCTATCTCTTGACGAATTCAAATACCCAAGTTCGCATGAATTACACAAATTATTACATTAATAACACAAACATTAGTGTCACCAGAATGTAGGTACAAAATAATTGTTACAACAAAGTGATTTTTGCAGCTCGATTACGGTAGAATGACAACTATAACGTCACAACCGCAATCACCCCTGATCAGCTGAGATTCGCTCACTATTGGCTACAATGCCTTATCGCGATAAGATTAAACAAGAATACCCTTAACTCAGCCAATCGCAACAATTACGATCGTAACAATGATTGATTGTTTTCCGGATTGACCTTCTAATTATATTGGTCGACTACTAGCGAATATCAGTATTAAAATTATTTTGTAACTACCTTCAGATAATGAATAAATCACTAAACATTTTCATTGTTCAACAATTAAGCCTTAACACTAAAGCACTAAAATATTCTAAAACTTGGTCAAGTTAATTTTTCACAAATAAATTACAACTGAATTTACCATCATTCGAAGTCTCTTATTCCGAGAGTTGTTTATGAATCTAAGTATGAATACTTATCCATTGTGGCGTTTGCGCTCTTACGTTCACATCAGCGTCATGAATATCCAGCCATCATCACTCGTCGTACGGACCGTATAGCTCAGCATTTTATGAAAATGAGACATAAAAACAAATTAACATATTTTAAAAAAAACAATATTTTTTTTTTATATCCTGGCAAACAATGCTAATAATTTAACATTTCTTATCAACAATTTAATACTTATGGAATTTGTAATTGATATAAAAGGGATCTTGCAAAGCTATTCAATTTTGCTCGCCATGTTATAAGGTTAGCACCATGGATCTATTAGCACACGATTATTTACTAGACTATTACAACATAATTATCTAATAAATCTATGAGGTATCAGTAAAGAATGTACTTAAGTGGAGTTTAAGCCTTATTTAAAAAAAAGTCCATGATCATGGAGTTGTATCAATCAATCCAAGTTTAAATTACTTCTATTTCTAAAGTACACGCAGGTACTCTGCGTTAATACATCCAAAATATTTAACAACAGAACATCAATTCAAGGTTGGCACTTGTCTAAAAATTGTTGCATATACTTAGAGGGTACCGGCAATTAATAAAAAGTTATTGTTTGCCTTTGCAAACCTTTCTATTCTCTAATATCTTTATATTGTGCACCCACATTGACATGTGTTCCGGCATGGACCCACATTCGAACCATAAATATTTCAATTTAATCCACGATTTAATCAAATAAGGCCTCTATACTTTGCAATAATCATTATATCATAATATTTCGACTTCTTATTTTTTTTCTTAACTACCTACACGTAACAGTTTTCATACTAATTAAAGGAGAATGACAGAATATCCTGACTCACTAATTTACACACAATTTAAATTAACGATTATTATCCTAGTATTAATCAACCACTTTAAAAATTAAAAATTGTGATTTTAAACTTGCGGATTTTTTTTTTTTTATTAGTTTCACAAATTATAGGTAAATTGCATCTAACCTAGAATCATAATGTGACTTAGTCTTGGATTTAATGAAAAACCGCAAGTTCTAGAGGTGCTAAGTCCTATGTTTAGTTATCAGTGGTGAAACAGCAACAAAATGCTGCATAAAACAAACGTGCAAACGACTCTCACATAAAAAAAAATGGGTTATAGTTCTATAAAAATTCTGTCATTGTCCCTTACATCGTCCGTAGGTACACTTAAATACTTGCATTTAATCATAAATAGTTTTCTACGAAAATGGATGCTATTTTGTGGGCAAGTTGCATCCAATAATATTTACCATGATGTCAAAAGGTTAACTAATATTTTAATATGGTGATAAAAACCTGATATTTAATATTTATAAAAAATTGTAACTAATTAAAACTAAATTTCACACGTACCTTAATTTTGGCCAAAGACGTGGTTTATCCAACACTTCTGAACTGTTAAATCGTAGCCAGGTTGCTCGATGAAATGATAGACATACATAGCCCGTTTAGTAAAACTTTTATTTCTCTCGAGCACTATTAGTTATTTACCGTGACTTTATTTCGTTTACTTGTTTAGCAATTATTGATTATTCACTTTTTATTAGGTAATTCGTAAATTTACGGTCGTGGACCGATATTAAAAATGCGTCAATACTGACAGCGCAAGACTGGGCGTTAATCCCGCCAAAAGATCTTATTTATAGACGTTATGATTTTAGTATCATGACTTGTAAAAATGTTTATACTGAATTTATTCAAATCAAGACTTATATATTTTTTTATATTTAAATTTAAGTCAAATGAAGACTTTATATTTTCTTTATTTTAGTCAAATAGCCTCAAATATTAATTTATGAAATAAAAGGCTAACAATATAGTACACATAATTGTACTAGGTTCTCTCAATAATTAAGTTGACCTCACTTGGGCAACATTTCAGTATCCGGCATTATTGGGTCACCTCACAGCTTGATCACCTCTACAACTCGTATGTTGAAAAACATATGAAAAAAAAAATTCATATTGTATTATAATATAACATTGCAAAATCAACAAAATGCGTGATTTTAAAATAAACGTTGCTTAATTATGACCTACGATATTCGTACGTCTTCGATGTATCATAATATCTTAAGTACGTACCTAAGTATCGAAGTCAAGCATAACTTGTATTACTTGATATACCTACTTATCAGACACACCTACTCACGTAAAAAACCGTGAATTTGTCGCTACATCACAAAAAAAAATTTAAATGTGTTCATGAACAAATAATAAGTATTTTCAATTTTCAACGATAGATAACTACTTATACCAAGTGTGGTATCATAATATGAAAGGGCTAAGGAAAAACAAACAACACATGCTTATACTGTAGCAACCTATTTACCTACTCGATCACAGGAATTCCATACTTGGTATTCTAATGTACCGTAATCAAATGTCAAAGTGTTCGCTAAAACGGAAAGTTCGCGATCATAATAGCATAAGAGGAATGCTGTAATATAAATTCATCAAATTTCTGATGGATTTAGAGGATCTATAAAATGTAATTTTACCATTTGGAAAGCTACATTTATTATATCTATAATAATCAGTAAAAACCCATTTTTTTTTATTTTTTTTTTTCTACCATAAAGCACCATTATAAAATGGTAGCTTTATTGGTAGCGGTAGCGGTATTAAAACCCATAGCGTGCTTTTAATTGAATATTAACCAATCCAACTCCATAAAATTTTGTAGACACGTTCTAAAAACAAATATTTTTGTCTGTAGTTTGCCGTGGATTTCCGTAAAAATATCCGTAATCGTTTTAAAGTTATATAGGTTTAGAGATTTTATATTATGTAAATCCTATAGCCCGTGTATCTGACTTTGAAGTTAAATATTTTAACTAAAATCTGGCACACCACAGATAGAAATTAGTATCTAGAAAGTATCTAAAAAAAATACTGAGTTTAATCGATTAATGTTCAAATGAGAAAGAAATTAAGTAGACGTACGTATTGTTTAGTAGACGTATTGTCTTCGAAAAACTCATCTATTTTACAATTTACAAGACATGAATTCTATTAAGAAGGCTCAACGTATTACCTTACGATTTAAGTCCAGATTTTTTCAAATCCAAATAATAATCATAGGTACTAACTTAGTTTCACCGGCTCAAGGTAAAGTATTCTTCAAAATCAGAAAGTATAAAATCTGTAACAACTGTAAGGGCCGGTTGTTTCAAACCATTGGTCTTCGTAAGATCCGTTCGTTAAAATTTAACGGACGTAGACGAACTTTAACATCTGTTAATTTAAGTGCGTTGCTTCATTGTACAAAAAACTGTTCGTCATTGTTATTTTGGTTGCGAAACTAACCCTAAAAATTAACTTACTTCTCCGTATCCTTTTCTTATTTCATTTTAAGTATATTAAATTATATACATAGTTATTAATATTGCTACTTCGCATTTTAAACACTTTTTCTTTCTTACAAAATCTTCAAAAAAACTAGCATTAAAAGCTTTGAATTAAATTGATTCCATTATAATTTGTAAATAAAATATTCCGTTTGTAAGAAGTATGAAGTTACGAACTGATTTGACGATCACCAATGGCGCCAGCACTGGTTAACGTAAACGTAACTTTTTAACGAACGTTAGCGCTAATAGATGCTGAATCAACGCTTTTTCTTTACTTACGTTCGTTAGCGCCATATTTAAAGGTTACGTGTCCGTCAAAGTTTGTTGAAACAACCGGCCCTTAGAGTTCAACGTAGGTAGAAGTTTAAACTCCAGGTTGGCCTATCGCCAAACAAGTTTTATGGCAACAAGAGTTTTGGAGGCTTCTAGGCTACTCATATAATAGCAGTGGTAGTTGAAAAGAGTTTGATTCTTTTAACACAATTTTATTTGAAGTTCAGAGTTCGTGAAAATGCTATGAAGGTGAAAGTAGTTTGTTATCTTCCAGAGTATAAAAGTAGTTTTTTTTAAATCTCATAATATTATGAAGATATCTGATTGCCCATCTATACCTACTATTATCTAAATATATAAAATGAAAAGGTGACTGACTGACTGACTGACTGATGATTGGACGGTAAATTAGGTATGCAGATAGCTATTATGACATAGGCATCCGCTAAGACAGAGTTTTTGAAAATACAACCCCTAAGGGGGTGAAAAAGGGGTTTGAAGTTTGTGTAGTCCACGCGGACGAAGTCGCGAGCATTAGCTAGTATACACTATAATATCCATACTAATATTATAAATGTGAGAGTGTGTCTGTCTGTCTGCTAGCTTTTCACGGCCCATCCGTTCAACCGATTTTAACAAAATTTGGTACACAGATAGCTTGCGTTCTGGGGAAGGACGCAAGCTATCTCTACTACTATTTATCACAAAAAATCAAAGAGTTCCCACGGAATTTTTAAAAACCTAAATCCACGCGGACGAAGTCACGGGCATCATCTAGTGTTAAACATGATTCGTCTCCCGACAAAAAAATCCTTTACTACCATTACCATATTTTTAAATATAACAGCAGCCTATAAGCACAGCTACAGGAGGGCGACATATCTTTTTCGCGACTTTTGTCTGTGAAAATTTTACGACAAAGCGTTGTCAGACTGATTGTGCTTGGGCTGCAGTAGCAATATCTTTATACATAGTATAACAACAAAACAAACTAATACGTTATATTTTCCAGGAAAGTCTGGAATACGCTCCACCGTCGATGGGAGAAAGAAACTACGCGGGCAGCGTGCCCTGGACGTACCTCCTCACTGGAGTTCCTCGTGATTCACAGGTAATAATCAATTTATTTTTACATCAAAAAAAATCTAGCACTTAGTGCGTTATAGATTTTAACAAAGATAAAGCAAAGGCAACGACGTACTCCGAAAACGCGCGTATGGGACACAATACATGGCACTGTATTTTGTATGTACATATAATATGTATACGTATGTATACGTGTGCGCGTGCATGAGTGTGCCTGTATTAAGGATGTTTGTGTGGGTGACATAAGCGGTATCTTCTATTATACACCTAATAAAATATTTATACACAGTGTATAGCAATAAAATACTTGAATTATTCCTAAAGGAATACAATTACCTACATGGTTTATAATTGCCATGAATAAGGTTTAATTTATTGCTTTCATAATATACAATTAATCGGTGTCAAAGTAAAAAGGATGCTGCAATTAACTTCATTACTTCGTAAATTGGACATCTTCCGCTTCGTTGATTTATTGATGAACACTCAGTAGCTGTTTGCAAGTTGCAACATAATACACATTTACCTATAATTTTTCGAAAAGATTTAAAAAATAAAGTCGGTCAAATGCGAGACGGACTCGCACAATGAGAGTTCCGTACCTTACAGGGAAATGTATACTAATGTAAATAGTTAATTGGTCAATTAATTCGACAGTCTCAAAGACCTTTCTTTAAACCTCATATTATATTTCTGTTTCTGAATTATTGATCTAAAATATAGTGTGCGGGTCCGACTCGTACTTGACCGATTTTTAGACATATTTTAATTGTGTGACGTTTTCTCTTCTATGATAGATAAATTATCCTCTACTTAAAGATCCTCTATAGTATATACCTATACTGGTTGTATATTAGCGCGTGAACCAAATGTGTGGGTTTCCCATTATAATAATTAATAATGAATAATACCAAAAGTTTATCATACAGAACTGGAAATTATTGTGGATGCGTTGAAAATCTCGTGTACACAAAATGAGCTGACATTTTAAATCCTTTTGAGGCTTTCATTTTCTATGACGCTTTATGTACCCTCGCCTCCAAGGTAGTAAGTAAGGTCAATGTTTGTTTTTTAGGTTTAATTAGACTTCTATTATCAAAATATGAATAACTAGCTTAATCTAACCACGCTTTATTGAGGCTCAGTCTGGAATTTTTCGTTCCCGTGAAAATTTCGAGCAAAAAGTACTTACATTAAAAATACTCATAATATGGATAAATAAAGGCACGTAAAAAGTCCACGTCAATTCATCGACTACTTTCGAGTTTGGCGGACACAAACATACGCAAGCTGAATTTTATGTTTATAAATCATATTGATTTAATTGTTGTTGTTATTGTTGATGATATTGATTGACCCAGATTTTCAAGTTAGTACAAGTGGTTATATAATTTATTTTTCTTATAATTTTCATATAGATCGCACATTACGAGAAGAAGACAGACCGCCGTACTCAGAGTCGTTTAATCGTTACTTAAGATTGAGTTAAACGAGACAGAGCTATATCTCTCACATAAATCTGTCTCGTTTTAATTCAATCTGAGTACGGCGGTAAGCAACACTGGTCAAAAACCTAATGTAGTTTTGAAGTTAACTGTCGTGCATTGAGTAAATGTTATATATGAACGACCAAACGACTTAATTTTATTGATACCTTCATTTTCCATGTGTCACGTTCATTAACTTGACTAATTACACCATACGTTTACGACAGTTAGGGAACTTATATATAATTAAACGTCGAGGCTTCGACGTCACTAGCCGACGTCAAATGTTAGTACATTTGACGCAAGTAGCCCTAACCCTTTTTTTTCTATAATTTTATATCACCATACCCCAATATTTAACATTGTCGTCGATTCAGGATCAAACCGAGAGTTACTACGGACTATATGACTTACACTGCACTGGTTCAGTCGTCACCCGCATTTCTTTGGCGAATTCGAATTTTGAATTCAGTTTAATAAATAAAAAAATCTACGTGGCTAATCTGTGTAAAGCCAGAAGAAGAACAAAAAAAAAAAACTAGGTAACTACGCTTCGCGCGGATTGATTCAGCTGTAATGTGCGATCAGTAGGGGACTTCAGTTCGAGATTTGAAATATCTCAGTTTTGGTAGACCACGTTCCAACCAACCAACCAAATTTAACCATTCCATCTAATAAAATGTGTATAAAGGTTTCGGATAGCAAGAAATTGGTTCGATCACGACGCACCTTTTCCGTGAACCCTGCGGCTGAAGTTCTTCAGCGTGAGGCGTTCAACCAATTCCTAGAAAGGCAAGCCCACGCCAACAGGAACTTTCTCAACTGCATCGGGAAACGAGGTTAGAATAGAATATTCCTAGGATATGTTTAAATGGCATTTTGCGAGTGTTGAGCGCAAACAACTTATGGGTATAGTCCTCCACAAGTCGAGATGGCAATAGGGGTATAAGCCTGGGGGACGGATGCTCCACACACCCTCACGTACTCTCGCTCGCCCGCACCGGGTTAGCGTGGGGGCCATGCGGGTGTGCGGAGCGTTCTATTCTTCATTGCCATTTCGACCTGTCGCGCACTATACGTCAAATGCAACATAATTTTGTCAATAATATTCATACAAAAAAGGTGGATAACTTCATCAGCACCCTCTTAAATTTATTCAGCGTGTGCTGCTGACGCACCTAATTCGCATTTTGAGCACTGAAAAATGTGTTGGGTTTGTAGCCAATGGTTAGGCCTGAATTCTTCTGCACTCTGCAGATGTCGATCACGCCGATGGTGTACAACGAAGTAGTACTTAGAAATTCTTTGGGTGTACATCAATCATGTGAAGTGTCTACATAAATTTTGTACGCAATCAGTAAACTAAACTAAATTGACAAGTCTAAATCTAGTACTGTCTCTTACCTCAGAGAGCGCAATGAAAGGGTACAATACAACAAACCGTAGCAATACATTTCGAGTCACTTTAGTTTAGTTTAGAGATTGTGTAGAGTCTGGCTAACGAAAAATGAGACTGGAAAAGCGCGGCAAGTTTAAATATTCAGAATGGTAGCTCTGAAATTAGTATGACAGACTTGGAATAACCTAATTTGATACTTTAGAATTATTTATTACTTATTTTTATTTCTGTTCAGTCAAATTAGGTTATTCCACGTCTGTCATACTAATTTCAGAGCTACCACACTGATATTTTTTTACTTTGCCGCGCTTTTCCAGCATCATCTTTCGTTAGCCAGACTCTACAACAGAAATTAGGCACTTTTCAACAAAAGGTAGGTAGATAAGGTTCTTCGCAATGTGTTTACGCGCGAGCAAGGTACTCGTACCTACACAGATATCAGCAGAGGAATTAAAGACTTACGCCCTTGATCAATAACGGCCTTTAGCGTCCCTATTAACTTTGTGATCAACATAATATTTGAGACTGTTCAATGTTCTTGCTAATTGAGTCACTCTGATTTTGTACTCAAAAGCCTAGTAAAATAATAATTTTTTGAAAAAAAAAGTTTAAATTGCTTATTAAGTCACTCTGATTTTGTACTCATAATCAGAAGTCTAAAAATAAACTATTTTCATAAATAGAGTTTCGCTTTTTATTTTTAAATACATTCATACTTCCGAGCACATTATATGCACATTCGCACGGGACTAAGTTGATGCTAAAACTCCATCTCAATATTTCACGTACTAGATGCAACTTATCTGAATACATTTGTAGCGAAATACAACATGCATAAAACGTAGCGAACAGAATCTAACTTTTTCTATTAACAAAAATGTGTTTCTAGTGCATTATTTTGTGTACCTATGTATCTCTTACATTTCAGCGCTGTTTGCTATGTAGTATGTATAGATATTTTGAATAAGTTATTCGTCAGTATATAACTGCAAACCTTGATGACCAAACACTTCGTAATCCGGTCAATTTTGGCTCACTAATACAAATCTGAACTCATTTCCAAGCAAAACGTCCTAAAAATGTACTAAAATTGAGTCCAAAGTTCATGATTTCATTCATGGAATACAAACTTGAAATCATTTTCAAGCAAACCAGCCTAAAACTGTGAGAAAATGGAATCAAATTTCGTGATTTCAATCAAATTACAGTAAAGTTTTAACAGCTTTGGTTTAGTTTATTGCTCTGCTTGTAATTTTTTTTTGTCTTTAAGATTACAAGACAATGTAAGGGTTGCCAGGGGTACATACCTAGGTATTTACTATGCATTTTAATTAAGAAGACAATCAACAAGGTAGGTATACTCGCCTCTCGTACTCGTACTTTATAATTGTGGCTACCTATACAACTTGTACCTACAGCAACAATGCTAGAATTACTGTTTTCATTTATATAGAAAAAATATATAAAAAAATTAATATAATATATAAAAATAAAATAAATTATAAAAATAACAGAACGAAAAAAAAAAATTACAAGTTTTTGTTTTCATTACAAATATGCATTTCTTAGTTCAAATGTATAGTACCCATAATATAATATTTCTTGTGTTTGAATATTATTATTTACTGTATTTTAAAACCCAGAAACGTAGGTAATAATTGTTTGTGCATATTTTTTTATAAGCTCACCTCTAAAACTTTTAATTATGACCCTATTATTTTTATTGACTTTTTTTTTTCTTCGTAGATCCTTGGAGCAGTCAAGAATGCACCTTCAAGAAATAATTCGTGACTTTTGAAAATGAGCCAATTTTTGCCGTCCTGCAACTGATTTAATTATTATCAAGCAATGTTGTTGTTATTGTTAATTAATTATGACTATTTATATGTTATTCTTATGAGTGTTGTACGAAACGTAATTTTTAAATAAAAAAAAACAATTGTAAATAAGGTACTTTTTCATTTAATTAATCACCATAATAACCAAGTAGGTGTAACTGTATAAGTTCATCCAATGAACTTCTTTTCATTCAATATTATATTGGAATCTTGAACAATCAAACTACCCTAATGAAATTTAGATGACTTCTATCTCTATTTGTAGGGCTGTTTTATACCTACCTTTTTTTTATGTAGGTTTTCTGTTATACCTAGATTTAAATTTAAATAATAATTATGTATTTACGCTGTTGATTACTTTCAAATAAACAAAAATAAAAAAAATAAAATAACATTATACTGCAATATAATTTTAATAACTCACGATTGCAATACCATAAGCAGTGTCCACACCAATAAATATTTTTTGATCACAAAATTTCATAAGCATGGATATTATGTTTACATGGAAAGAGATGAGAATTATCGGCGAAATTATTTACGCCGAAAGTAGCGCTCAATACATCAACGTTAATTGTTTATTGATGTGGACGCGGTTTTACAAGAAGAACTCCCTGAATAAAAACTTACGATACGAAGAAAACTAATCGGTGAATGTATGGGATGAAGGCTGATGACCGCTTCAAACGACGCATGCCATCCCTGTCCATCGACATGCCGATGTCCGTGCTGCGCCAGAAGTTGAATCTAGAGCAAGAAAGAAAGCAGCAGGCTTTTCGTGCGGCAGCCAACAGGAACTACTTCAATGACATCGGCAAGCGAGGTGCGTATCCCATTGCTTGTGTACTCCTTCTTAATATGAATTTTCACATTTCGGAAACTTTGTCTGTTCGAAGAGTGAAATAAATAGATTCAACAGATTCTATTCGATTTTGGTAACTACTTTCTATTGAGTTATTTACGCCCGAAATTTTAAAAACATTGTCCAAAAGGACGACACAATTTTTAAGACAAACCGATGTTTCTAAGTAACTTATCGATATGTTAACGGCAGATTAGGGTTACTGCTAAGTCCTGGATTTTTGCGATCACGGATATAGACGTTTTCGCAACTCGCATAATATTTGCACCTGTGGGGTGTTCCTCTTATTATTATTTAGGCCTATGATATTTCTAGCATATAATTACTGTACTGAAAATCGCAGCATGTATCCCACTGGGCATGTACGGCGTACCTAACTTGTAATTACCCTATATAGTCTATAGACATATTGGTTATTGATTTCGGCCATAAACACTATTAAATATTTTAAAAATACTATTTACAATATTGTTGTCTCTTTAGGTACATACGAGTATTTAAGACCATTGTTCTTGAAAATTGTGTCAGTATTATTTTGATAAAACTACTTACATTATCAAAATACGCTAATCGAGTTGGACCATGTTGGACAGTGGCTTAGATAATCAAAGTAGATGCGGGTGGTCTGTTAGGTAGCGTTATCATGTCTATTCTAATTATATTATTGTTAACTGTAAAAAATTACATTCTTCTCACGTTCTTATCTTACTATTAAAATAGGCTTGCACTTATTTTTGACTATAATATAGTGAGAAGCACTATTTTTCTTGAGTTTGTGCAAGTGGTTTACTTATTGGTAAAAGGTATTTTTTACCCGAGTTCTTATTTGTAAGTTGAAAATAAGAAACCCGTAAAATGCTAGCCCCAAAATGGGCATTCGCATGACATCTTGAAGGTGGTCGAAGGAAATATATTATAGATGCTTACCATCTGAAACCGTATCATGGTTTTATTTATTGAGCCTAGCAAATATTTGTTCATAGTTTTTAACTCATTACCACAAACTTTTACTGTTATATTTGTAGTCTACAACCACTTCTTCTTTTGAATTTGGGCGGAGTCTGTCTAGACATTTATATCGTCTCCAACCATTTACGTCTTTGGCGACGGAGATCTAAGATCTTCTCTTCCAAAGCTACAATACGAGCATAATATAATCTACATAGTAAAAATGTACCCATGTAAACCAAACATGAAAGAATAATTAACATTTCTTTTATAAATTGCAGGTTCTGTCTGGACTTCAAGCATCGATACGGGTAGATACTGAAGGAAGTCAAATTCCGCTATCGTCTTATGCTGAATAACCGATAATGTTTCAACCGAATGTAACTCGTGAATGTTGTAATAATTTGAATTTGTTGTAAGCATTGTTTTGTAATTTATTATTGCCTCTAGTTGTCAAGTAGTCGTTTCTTAAAATTATATCTAGGTACTTAGCCTAGTAGCTATTTTAGTAGTGTCTATAAGTTTACTGTAGACTGTAGAGTTTAGGCTTTGTCGCATAGGATATTGAATAGAGAACAAAAGTAATTAGGTATCTTAAGTGTGGTAAAATTATCGGAATTTGCATATTTTATAGTTGTTATTAAACATATAAATATATTTATTATTTTATTTACTGTTAGGTGATGACATTTATTGTAAGTGTTCATATACCTCAATAAAGGTTGTTTAAGAACTCGTAGTTTCATTTTTCTATTTATTTATACGCACTTACTTAACAATAACGATATATGTTAAAAATTCGCAAACTTAGAAATATCATTTTTCACTGAATAAATTACCTAATAATTTAACCTTCCCCATTAGATACATAATAATCTAGTAGTATATAATCTCTTAGTTTGGGTAAATTTTCAATAGTAGATGATGTGCTTCTTTGCCTCTTTTCAAATTGATTAATTGAGTAATTAAATTGATGATTGGTAAAATCATCATTAAAAATTATCAAGGTAGAATAATTAGGTATATTTTTAATAAGTATTTAATACTGATTACCTCCAGCCACATAAATGTAGATTTATAAAACCAAATCGTAATTTATGAATGAATGTCGTTTATCTAGATCTTAAATTAAGTAACAATGCTAGCATCATTCAAACATATTATATATTCAACATAATTCAAAGCACCAAGTATTTACCTACGCAAAAAAGTCAATAACATAAAAGTTCAAAGTCAAATTATATTGGAGTATGTATCCACCATTTGTTTCATGAATAAACAAATGGCTGCCTATTAATTAGCTGGAGGTCTTTAGCAAGAAAGTTCCTCACGTAATTTTATAAACTTGAACATCACACAATTTGTCTCCCATTTCAAAATGTATTTCAGTTAGAATTGTAGAACTGTAGAATTTAGATAGGATACACCAATAAAGTTCAGTAATTAATTAAGGAAGAAGACCCTAAATTATACTAGGTATACAAAATAAAAGTGAACAAACAAGCTAACTGATTCAAATTAAGTACTTACATAGACCACGTACCTACGTACGCGTCGAAACTAAGAAAGGGAAATCGTGTCCGCCATATTGTGACGTCCTAGTCAGAATATTTTGATCCAATATATTTTTAATATTATCTATCATTTTAAACTTTAGAATTAGATTAATTAGTATAAGTTAAGAATTTGACCCATAAAATCCATGTAAAATATATATTAAATCAAAATAGCTAAGACGTTAGAGCGGAAACGATTTTCGTTGTTAGTTGGACGCATTATACTAAGATTAAATTGCATGTAGGTTTTATCCATAGATACGTTATAATGTAGACTCTACGACGTAGAATCTACGTCGTGCCGTAGACCGCAACTAATAAATGATTAGAAATTCCACAGTCTGAGCGAGTCGCTAGTTTAGATTTTTTTAATATTGGAGATATTCAGTTATTGATATTTCGTTATCGGCCCGATCTGGGTAAGGAATGGTAATTATGTATTTTTTATACCTTAGGTACATACAAGCCTACTCCGCAAACTTCACTTAATTAGCTATATCTATTACAAAAGCCAATTAATCGGTCGATTTGATCTTTCATCTTGTGGTACAATTGGTAATATTTAACAGATAAAATTTACATTTTACCGTGGTGATAAAGGAAATATTATTAAAGAACATTGTAATTGAGTAAATACCATAAAACGGAAAGGGCAAGTTGCTTTTAGCAACCAGTTAATACACTTGGTTTCGTGCCGAAAGCTCTAGGATAGTTAAAATTTTAATGACCTATCCAATTACAAGGTTCCTAATTTACAACTACTTACTACTTATTTAATTCCTTTTTATCATTGTTGACTATGATCCTACCATAGAGTAAGACATGAAGAAGACCTAGTGCGTGCTTGCAATAAATATGGCATTAATACCTAATGCAGTGACTATACCTAGAATATCCCAAGACTGCCAAATGAAGGCTCAAGGGTGTAGGTGCTACCCTTGACCCAACATTATGTAATTTTTTAGGGTTCCGTACCTCAAAAGGAAAAACGGAACCCTTATAGGATCACTTTGTTGTCTGTCTCTCTGTCTGTCTTTCGGTCTGTCAAGAAATCTAAAGGGTACTTTCCGTTGACTTAGAATCATGAAATTTGGCAGGTAGGTAGGTCTTATAGCAGACATAAGGGGAAAAATTGTGGTCAGGAACTAATAATTAGTATTTTCAATAAGTAAGTATAGTATTTTCATAAAGTAAGATAACTAGGTATATCAAGTGTGGTATGATATGAAAGGGCTTTACCTGAGCATTCTAAAACAGATTTTGATTTATTTTTATGCATCATAGTTTTTGAATTGTCATGCAAAAGGTCGAAAAAATACAACTGTAGTACGGAACCCTCGGTGCGCGAGCCTGACTCGCACTTGACCGGTTCTTATCTATTAATTTACTTATAGAATGAATCACGATTTTAGTTACTTGCTTCTTTGTCCTATAACCGATGGCTCTTACTGTTGGATATATTATAGATTTCCACGATCCTGTGCAGCTGTATCTAGTGGCACCCTGTGACTTGTTAGATGTTGTCGGTTCATCTAGCTAGTATTTTTTTTAATAGAGATAGCGAGTAGATAGATAGCTAGTAGGTGGTCTACCAACATTGCGTTTTCCGGTGTAAGGTCGCATTCAGCTCCTTCGTATCGAAAAGTCCAATTATTGATCTACAAGCTATGTGCCTTGCTCATTGCTACTAGTTTTTCATTCTCTAATAATGGGATATTAATTGTAAATATTCTTTTGCAGAGATACGCAGAAATACACGAAGGGCGCGCGAGACCGAAGCGCAAGATGCCTTCGCTGTCTATCAACAATCCAATGGAGGTGCTTCGTCAACGACTGCTGCTCGAGGTTGCCCGCAAACAGATGCGTGAGGCGAACCAGCGGCAGGCGGTCGCTAACCGAGTCTTCCTGCAGAATGTTGGCAAACGAGGTAATAAATCCTTCATAACTGTCGACAAATCAAATCAGATATTAACTACTGTAATTATCAATTTTTCAAATTAAGTAGTACACTGTAAGTACACTTTTTGAATACCTACATATAGCTGAATTTCACAATTATCTTAATAGAAGCTAGTGATATGTAAATAATAAGTCAACTGAAAATTAAAGTAACAAGGGTTCTATATGCGTCCTGTCCTGTGAAGACGCCTGGTAACAGAATCTGCTTTCTAAACTGGTGGTAGGCTAGGTGGAGGTATTACATACAGACAGTGACGTGCAGGGTTTATATGCAGTGTAAGCAGTTGTTAGACAGGAACCTATTTACTAGCAGAGCCTAAAGGAAAATGAGCATTGATGATTGATCCATTGTAAGCAGTGCTTTAATGCCTCTATGAAATGCACGCCCCTGCATACAGACTGACTTGAATATTAATTATAAACGCTTATAAAGTGGGCCTAGGTACTTATATAAGAATGTTAGTTTCTTTATGCATATTTAAACATTTTTTTAGTTTTGATTAGGTACTGAAAAACATCTTATAAGATAAGAGTCTTACGTTTTCATTTGATGATCACGTGATGATTATAAAATGTACCTGTACCTGTTCTAGATTTTGTCGAAGTACTTACTATACAAATACCGAAATATAAATATAAGTACATTTTTTATTACAATTAGGTATGTACTTTTATATTTAGCGTTTTGATACGATATGATACGAATGATGATTTTTTATTTTACAGGCAGGCCAGGTAATACAAGTTTAATATATGCTAGTTATTTCGCTGTCCTCTATTTTGTTTAAGTTATCTTTGTTTTCATTTAATTAGAAACGTGATGTTGGAACCTTGAGAAAAGCCGTATCTAGGTAACGAAGTTTTAATGTCAGGCCGTAATTGCCAACATTTTTTTAAATATTATCTGATTACATAAAAATATCATATTTTCTGAAATCTAGGATCTAAAGTGTGATTTGCAAGTGTATTTTACCACCGGGTTAAGCTAGAATAATCGCAGAATTGAAAGGACGTTACTAAGTATTATCGAAATCTAAATATATAAAAAGAAAAGGTGACTGACTAACTGACTGACTGATCTATCAATGCACAGCTCAAGCTACTGGACGGATCAGGCTGAAATTTAACATGCAGATAGCGATTATGACGTAGACATCTGCTAACAATGGATTTTTGAAAATTCAACCCCTAAGGGGGTGAAATAGGGTTTTGAAATTTATGTAGTCCACACGGACGAAGTCGCGAGCATAAGCTAGTAAATCACATTCAGGAAGTAGCTGTACGTCAAGTCACATATTTTAAAATTAAACGTTTACTAAAGACATGTCTTCACTTTATATCACAATAATTAAATAAATATTTTGTTCGTACAGGTTTTTGGGAAAATACGGTTCCATCCCGCTACGACAACTAAGGAGTGAAGAGAAAGTTTTGTTTTGTATCACCGCAAATCGACTCCACTACAACCACAACAATCTGCTATACCCAAAAAAACGTCAAAAATTTAAGTAAGGCATGGTACAGCATTCCACTATTATTAACCCCAGTAATTTTGAGTCATGAATACACGAGTACTAAAAACTACTCGCTAGGCTAAATATTAATGAAATTCTTTGTAGTCTTTAGAACGCAGGAAGCAAAGACATTTTTACTACAACACACCTTTTGAAATGGTACCTACCTACTTATTCAATTTTACAGAATTCGCCGTCCTCATTTCTATTCGTTATAAATCTAGTAATTATCTAATGACTTTTTTTATTTTATATTCTTTTAATAAAGCCAGGGATGTGAATGCTACCAGCTCAGTATTCACTGGTTTGGTCTATTTGTTATTATTTCGAAATTCGAAGGTACCTACTTGAAAGAATTGACAGAATTCAACGTCCTTATTTCTACTCATTGTAAATCTAGTCTACTTATTAAAATTTTCATTGTATATTATTTTAAGATAGCGATGGATGTGAATGCTACCAGCTCAGTATTCACTGATATAGCCTATTCTCATTTACCTACTTGTTAATATTCCCAATTTTATCGCTGTAGTAAAAGTTAATGTGTAAATTATTTGTGCCAAATGACTTAAATAATGTAACTAATATCGATAAGAGGTATTTTACTTACCTAACCTATATTTTAGTATAGTCCGTAAAAAATGACTCCTCACGCGCCATTTTATCTATATGGGTCAACTGTCATGTCAAAAATACGGTTTTTAACGGAAACTTGACACAAAAAGTTAAAATGGCACGTGAGGACTTAAATTTTACGCATTGTAACAATGTCTAAATAAACTCACTATCCTCTTCCTACAATGTTCAGTTTTATGTTAATTATAGATATGTACAGAGTAGCTGATACATGTAAACTTTTGGTTTAGAATACCTGTTGATCTCTATTAGCTTTTAACGTAGGCAACTGTAATAGTCTATATTATTGAAATATGAATTACGTTCAATAAAAACGTTAAATTATTACTTGGCATTTTTTTTGCAATTCTATCTATCAAAGAAGCACAATTTTTACGTTTAGACGTTACACTACGCTACGACCACGCTACGACGCGACGCTACGCATCTAAGCAGCTGTTGCTACCTACTTCTCCTAATTGTATTTATATATTTTATTCCACGGTTTACGCTTGAAAGTCATTTTAGTATGGTACAATACGTACTAAAATAAAAAAATCTACAGTAAATCGCAAGATCTAGTTAACAAAAAATATATATAATTGTTGAAAAATTAATAAGTTACCTAGTTAGTCATCAACCATTAAATAATTTAAATATCCTGACCTATACACAGTTAGGTACCTAAATAAATTATACAGTTTTACCTAATCTTTATATAGCATCATCTTCTATACGTAACTAATCCTATCGTGATAATTCATATATGATTGACGAAAGGAGTTTTTCAAATCTTGTTAACATAATATATGCTAACCTAGGTAGGCGGGAAACTATGTACCACATTGTGGCTAATTCCGTTGTATACAATCTCTAAACTAAACTATAATGGCACGTCTAAATCTATTCCTATCCTTTTCATAATTTTGCTTGCGGAAAAGGATAGCACTAGATTTAGACCTGTTAATTTAGTTTAGTTTAGAAATTGTGTACAAGAGAATCGGCCCCATTGTCTTTGATATTATCATATAAGTTCGCTTCCATAAATAACGCCTCTTCGTTTGCTCTATTTTTGTAAGCGGCAAAGAGCAAGTGTCTCGAAATGTTTTTTTATTAATGAAAATATTACAATGAAACTTAAAGCTAGGCTTATCTAATTAGGTACTATACAAATCATGCCCGCGTGGAATGGTGCCAAGAATATTGGCTGCATTTTCGCGCTGGGTAATTCATCATTAATTTTTGATGTTAAAATTATATTTAACCTATTAAAACCACTCTTATGTATTCTAAGAACAGATAACTAAAATTACACCCTGAATTTTGGTTATTATACCCTTACACGTATACACACAGCACACAGCATACGGATATTATAAATGCTAAAGTGTCTCCCTGTTTTTCTGCTACCAGTCTGCTAGTTTTTCACGTCACGTTGACGTTTCGTACAGAATACTGGCAGCTCGCATCTGGGGGATGGACGTAGGCTACTTTTATCCTAGAAATCGAAGAGTTCCCTTGGGATTTATAAAACCTAAATCCACGGAGATGAATTTGCGGGTATCATCTACTTAGTCATCTACAAACGACGTTCTGCAAAATTTCACTTTTGTCTTCCAATATCAAATACTACATAATCGTACTACCCCCCCAAAAGGTAATATTGATTTAAATGAAAACGTATAAGTAATTACCATCGTCAAGCAGTATTAAAAAATCGTACTAATTACTACTTGCTACGCGGCGTACGTAGCACTCCACGAACCCTATTCTACGCCACAGCTGCTCGTACTCTTACTCCTACTATACTCGTATCTTCCAATTTCGAATACCACCTTGCCTTATCGATCGATCTTATTTATAAAAAGTGTGAGTTCCATTTGACGGTAATTTAGGCAAACTAATTTAGCAATAAAAATCTACACTAATATTATAAAGAGGTTAAGTTTGGATGTAGAGAGTAATCTCCGGAACAAATGATCTGATTCTGAAAATTCTTTTACTGATAGATAGCTATATTATCCCTGAGTAAGTGTTGAAGGCTACGAATTATATCATGCGGATCAAGTGACGGGAAAAAGCTAGTGTTAGTATAATCTACAATTGCTGTCATTTCCATCGCTATTACTCGACAAACCCAAGTCGTCGATTAAACAGAGGCAATGTTCTCCATCATCACCAAATTGGGATGCTGTAATAAAGAAATCAATCAACTTTCGAATCGAGTATTCTCTTTGTCGGTGTATAATTAGCTTTTTCGGAGCTTCTGCACACTACGGTTCACAAATATAGAGAACTCTGAAAGAGATCTGAATGACGGACTATTTAACAGACAGTGTATGAAGGTAAAATGAATTAGTACTGGGATGGGTTTTCCACAATTCCGTTAAATTCGAACATAACATCTATTTATATTTTCTTGCAGTTCCAATTTTCCGTAAAGCGATGCTAAAATCTTAAGTATCGACAGTAAACTTCATTACTCGATTTAATGTTTAAATTTTGTGTTTACTTATAGGGTTACTGAGTTTGTTGCTTTCATTAAAAGGAAGCGCAATTTGAAGTGCTTTAAGTGTTGTTCGCATAGAACATGAAAGCGTCATTTTGTGTGATAAGATAAAAATGCTGTAAGTGGGAAAGCAATTTTCATAAGCGGAATTTTTCCTTATGTATTCGCATTTAATCTTGAGAACGTCAATTATTGAACAAATAGCAAATCCTACTACTTACTACTTTTGGCAAGAGAGGTAAGGTAATTATAGGTATTACTTATGTAGATCATTGAAATTTTGGTAATTATAATATCTGTATTGTATTTGTGTAAACTGCGAAATAGTTCAATCATTTAGTCGAACTGCTTACATTATATGAATTCACCACCAACAGTAATTGAATCAATTAAACCAGTATAGTTTATGGGACCTTTTAGCAAATTCCTTAGCAAACTTAACAAACTTATTAGGTTACAAAAACAAATCGGTTTAACATTAATTTATTTAATTAATTTATTTATATTATATTTATCTATTTATTTTGTACAACATCTATTTATTTAAATTTATGTCCCCAACATTTCTGATATACATATCAAAAATATTGGTGACATAAATATACATAAATGCGTATTACTACGTGTACATAAGAATGATACGCAGGTGTATTATAGGTAGGTATACTAAAACCTTCCTGAAGGTGCGTAAAGTAATTATAGTGAAAAAATTATCAAAATCAGTCCATTGGTCTGTGTGTTAATTGCGACCTTACATACATAAGTTGAAGTGGCAGTGGGCAGGCCACGTCTGCCGCAGAACCGATGGCCGCTGGGGCAGACGTGTTCTGGAGTGGAGACCGCGTATCGGCAAACGCAGTGTGGGACGACCTCCAACCCGCTGGACTGACGACCTTAAGAAGGTAGCGGGAAGTGGATGGATCTGGATGAAGAAGGCAGAGGATCGTGTGTGGTGGCGCGCTCTAGGGAAGGCATATGTCCAGCTGTGGACGCAAACAGGCTGATTGATTGATTGATTGATACATAAGGTTTGAATATATAACATTCTTTTTTTGAAGTCGGCTGAAATTACCTGAATAGGTACATCATATTTTTTTGATTCCTCGTCAAAACTCAAGAATAGTTAAAGTTGTCAAATGATATCTAACATTAAACTTAAGTACAATAAAACGAGGTATGAGCTAGCTCGGCTCCGTTAAGGCTCGTTCTGCCTGTAGGCGCGATAATTAAAGTGATTTAATTTGAAGCGGCGCGCGCGCGAGAGCCACATGATTCCATTACCCACTCCTCGACACATTTTCGTCACAGACTCCTTTATGGACTAAGAACCAGTGCGGGCCAGACCTTCGTTATTTTATAAAAGCTGAAAATTTCTCTGCGTATTGTCCCAAACACTGGGAGGAACGTTTGTTTGGACGTTTGTGTGGATCATGGTGGCTTTGGGAGATAACAGGTAACAAAGGTGTAAAAAATCTTACGTCAAAGTATAGAGTCTAATTGTTTTATATTTTCTTCAGAATAGTATTAGAAATCACGTCATGGATTGCCAGACACTTAGTGTCATGGCCAACCCCTGCCGGACGCCCTTAAAGTTTAAATATTTACCGACGTGTAATTTGTCGACAACCTAGTCTGCTGATACTAGGTAGGTACCTACTTAGGCAAGCATCTTCTTATAATACAAAAATGAATCACTAAATGTGTTGCTCATCGCAAATCTCGAGAACAGCCTAACCGATTTCGCTAATTCTTTTTTATAATAAAAATTATCATTAAATGTGTTGCTCATCGCAAATCTCGCGAACAGCTGAACCGATTTCGCTAATTCTTTTTTTTTATAATATTCCTTGAAGTACGAGAATGGTTCTTACGGAGAGAAAAATTTAATTTAACCTACCCCTCAATTTTCTAAACGCCACCCGAGCGAAGCCGGGGCAGGTCAGCTAGTTTAATATAAAAACCCTATAGTACACTGTGCACAATATAAACACTAGGAACCACAATAAATATTAGGAAAAAGCTAATTATGAGTAAAAAAGCAAGTAAGTACGTAACTACTTTATGTAAGCTGGTTTCCAAATCTTTCATTTTAATTCATACTAGCGATCCGCCCCGGCGTCTCACGCGTAGCTTATTGCAATTTTCGTAGATCGTTCGTTAGATCGCAAATTTTTTGAAAATCAGTAGGTACCCTTATTATAAATGCGAAAGTGTGTTTGTTTGTTGATTTGTTGGTTTATTGGTTTGTTGGTTTGTCCTTCAATCACGTTACAACGGTGCAACGGATTGGCGTGATTTTTGCATGGGTATAGATAAAGACCTGGGGAGTGACATAGGCTACTTTTTATCCCGTAATATCAAAGAGTTCCCACGGGATTTTTAAAAAACCTAATTCCACGCGAACAAAGTCGTGGGCATCAGCTAGTTAAATATATACTATGTCACTCATGAATAACGTAGCAGGTGAAAGAATTTTCAAAATCGGTTCAGTAGTTCCATAGATACCTCTCCCTACAAACTTACTAACTTTAACTCTTTATAATATTAGTATAGACGAAAAAACTTCATTGATAAAAAATACTAATTTTAAGTAACTAAAATAAAAATAACAATATGTACAATATGTACAAAACAATATCTAACGTTATATTTTATGTAATTACTCATTAGGTAATACTATGTGGTTTATTAATTGGAACAGTGTGGGAATTGATATTGATATTGTAAAATGAACTAGGTATATGTTTTTATTCCATCAAATTTCTCAGAATGTGCATCAGTATCTAACATATTGTTTACCAGTAGGCAGTAGGTAGTAGTACTACATAACGCTATTAAATAACAAAAACAATTAGGTACTTAGTAGGAATTCAAAACAACAAATAACGGACCTAATTAATTTAATAGATGCTAGCCCAGTGTTGACCGTAGACATAATATGAAAATTGAGAGATGTCCACTACATCACATCTCTTGTGACAGATTTGACCCGATCCATAGGTATGTACTATGTACTCGACCTCATTTAATTCCAACGTATGTATGTAGGTTTGTCTGTTCGTTGAGGATCATCGAGTTATTATATAGGGCATTAAAATGGAAGAATCATCAAAAACTCGTACTGCATCAAACAGGGTCTATATGTGGTTTTTATGACGTAACTGCCTCGTTGGGGTAGTGATTAGCATGTTCAACCTTATACCTAATATCTCCTGCGCAGATGGCTAATCTCTAAAGTAAATTATTTTTCATTCATAGACGCATCGTAAGGGTTTATTTCTAATAAGAGGTAAATTATTTAGAGATTTTTTTCATTACTAAGAACTCCAGCTTGCTTTGTGAAACTTTTCTCATTGATGTGAAAGGGCGACTTTCTGAAACTGTATTTCTTGTTACAGGAAGTTCCATTATTATCTTTGCGTAGATGCCGGTGTACCTACTTATTATTATTTTATATTTGTTTTCATCCATTGTAATTAAACTATATTGAAGCAAAGAATATGTAAGAAATATTGCTGCTTTCATAAGCTTTAAATATCTACTCACATTTGTTCAGCCTCAGGCCTCTGGGCCAGCAGCCTCAAGTTGAGCTAAACTGTTTCTGCTCAAAGCATCGATGTACCAAATGAATCCGTATACCTTAGCCTACTCGTTTTTCTCCATAAAACGTACGGTTAGGAACTGTGGTCAGGGCAGTTGTATGTTTCGCGGAATTTACTTATATCACAGCGAGCTTTTGATTGAGACCGAGGTCTACACTTGAGCTGCCATGTGTCGAGATTCTGTCTTTAATGGATACGAAGCTATAATAAGTGCAGTTAAGATAACGAATGCTGCTGCCATGAAAATAAATCTATATACTTAAATACCTACTTCTTTTTAATTATCAATTGCTGTATACGTAAGATCATCAATAATTGAGAAAGACTCGACCGATTTGGCTGTTTTTTTGTTGTGTTCGTAATTGCAAGGACAAAGATTGTATGAAATTTTTTTTTTGGAAAATCCACCGGAAAAGTATTTTTGTATAAAAATCTCACTAAGCACACTTTTTTTAGTAGTACTTAATTTGCACACGGGCGGATCCGGGGCGGGTCGATAGTAACATAATGTTTTGTTTTTAAATATTAAATACAATGAGAGTTAGGAAGATTTTTCAAATAAGTATAATAAATTTAATTATGTATCTATCATAATCGATCCTCAGGGGGTAGATTACCCAATTAATAACGTTTAAAGATAAGGAACTGTTAGATTGTTACACGTTACGCATCGTTACATGAAACTCAGTAGGTAGAATACATGTTGGGTTTTCAATTCAGATGATTGATCAAATATTTAGTTACGTTGCTTAGCGATGGCTTCAGAATATCCTGTAATGTAGTTGAACCGTAATAGAGAAACGTAATAAACCAAAATTACTTAATGTTATATACATCTACGGCTTTGTTGAAATTGAACTAATATAACTAATATGGAAGCAATTAAAAGGTAAGAACAATCTTCTTGTAGGTACAATGTTAAGTCGTCGAATTAATGTTACTTGTATTAGAACATACCTAGACACTTTTTAAACTAAGTAAGTATACTAATTAATATATAAACTGTACTTTTATGACTATAGGTACTAAAGTTGATAATAATAATTATGTCAAAAGCACTTGTAAGCTTATTTGAATAAAAAAATCTTTCTATTTCTATATCTAAATAAACAATAATTAGTACGTATATTTTCCCAGAATTACACGGTTTTTTTTTTAAAGAATATTAGCCATATTAAATGACTAATATTCCCCTTTCCTCTCCAATTAGGCGTCAGGCTTGTGCTAGGAGTAGGTACGACAATAGTGCAACGGGCGGGGTTTGAACCGTCGACCTTACGGTTTTCAGTCCACTCCTATACCGGTTGAGCTATTGAGGCTCAAATTGAATCCGGGAGGGATACGTTTAAAAGGAATTACACATAAAAGTAGAAACTGATCATCTGACACACAACGTACAGCTGAAACCGCTGCAACGCTGGATATAAAACATACCACTTAATATATTAATAGCAGAAACTCGAAATTTTTAATTTATTAATATGTTGGCTCTGCAGATCGCTGCCTATTAAGAAAGAATTTGAAATTCCGGCCGTGCAAAAATGGGACGGGTTATCTAGTTAAATAATAAAATCGATTACTTATTAAGTAAGGTATTACTTTATGTTTAGGCACGTTAATTAAAAAAAATATTTTTTAAATCTTGCGATCAAATAGTTTTTGCTTTTAATTAAGTATACAAATACAGACTTTCTGCAAGTCTGACAAGTCTGAACTATTTTCAAATGTTCTTTTGTTGAGATTCGGACAAAACAAATTTTGTAAAAATACTTTTCCCTTTTCTCAATTGACTATATGCTAATCCAAACAAATTCGTTTACATTTGTAGTTTACTTTGACACTTTGTAGCAACCGGTTTATTGTGAGTGGGATAGGAGAGACGCCCGTTGAAATAAAAATCTTTCTTAGCTAGTTAGGTATAGAAGGCGAAGAGTATGTACTTAATACTAGGGGCTTTAAGCTTGAAACAAATTATCGAATGCGGCTGACATAGGTATCTAGACAATACCTACCTACACTGAACTGTGCAAACTATAAGTATAGACGTAAGTTGCGGGTGTAAACTTGAGCACTCGGACGTCCACGGACTTCCGATAGATATCTCGTAAGCCTCGTTCCATATTACTGTGCATACACTTATCAGCCGCGGCTTACGGCATCCCAAAGTTTGATTCACGCTTTATTTGCTTAAGAGCATGCTATGACTCGCAAAATAGCCTCAACATGATAAAAGGGTAATAACCTATAATAATAATAACAAATAACCCATGATTTTTCATTAAATAAGTAAATAAATTGGTGCTGGAACTGTATTGAAATTATCTACTATTTTTGTGCTAGTCATACTTATTCAAAAGTAAAAGAGACATATACCTACCTAACGTGTGTTTACGTTACTATATAAATGTTGACTTATGATTATATGTTGACCCCGAACTAGACTTCGCGTCCTATATCCATTGACACAAAATACCTTCCAGCTATTGGCGAAGGAGAAATTTTTGCAGGGAAAAAGTGTAAGAATTTGATGGGTATCTATGTAGGTATATAAATATCTTAGACGCGATCTCATTAACTCAAAATCGCATTACATACAATAAATACATCATTAAGAAGTAGGGTGATTTTTATTCAGTATTGGAGCCCTGGACGCACTGCTACTGGCCATCAATTTGGAAGTGATGCTGCTCCAAATGAGGATTATAGGCAAGAACAGTTTTATTTATACTGAGTAGATAAATAAATTCAACTAACGTTTCAATAAGTATAAAGCATTTAGAGCATTTACGTATGTATTTACATATTTACGGTTTTGATGGTTTTTCCGTTTTTAGGGTTCCGTACCCTTATAGAAGAATCACTTCGTTGTCTGGCTGTCTGTCAAGAAACCTAGAGGGTATTTCCCGTTGACCTATAATCATGAAATTTGGCAAGCAGCTGGCAGGTTAGTCTTATCACACACGTAAGGGGGAAAATTCGTGATGAAATACGAAAAAAAAATTAAAATTTGTTCATGAAAAAATAATTAGTATTTTCAACTTTCAAAGTAAGATTACTATACCAAGTGGGGTATCACATATGAAAGAACTTACCTGTACATTCCAAAAAATATTTTTATTTATTTTAATGCATGTGTTTTTGATTTATCGTACAAAATGTCGAAAAAATACGACTGTAGTACGGAACCCACGGTGCGCTAGTCTGACTCGCACTTGGCCAGTTTTTAGGGTTCCATACCTCAAAAGGAAAAACGGAACCCTTATAGGATCACTTTGTTGTCTGTCTAGAAACCTACAGGGTTCTTCCCGTTTACCTAGAATCATGAAATTTGGCAGGTAGGTAGGTCTTATAGCAGACATTCGAGGAAAAATCTGAAAACCGTGAATTTGTGGTTACATCACACAAAAAAAATTAAATCGTGGTCTTGAATTAATAATTAGTATTTTCAATTAATCAGGAGTTAACTATATCAAGTGGGATATCATAAGAAAGGTCTTTACCTGTGCATTCTAAATCAGATTTTAATTTCTTTTTATGCATTACAGTTTTTGAATTATCGTGCAAAATGTCAAAAAATACGACTGTAGTACGGAACCCTTGTTGCGCGAGCCTGACTCGCACTTGGCCGGTTTTTTTCAGTTTCTGTTACTGTAAACTCGCAACGTAAATTCCGCTTAGGAAGGTAAAGGTAGGTAGGTACTATAACGCCATCCTGTGTCTATTTATAACATCTGCAGAGACAAGCGCCGAGCGGTTTCCCGAAGTCAGGCAGGGAAGTAAAAAGGAAAAACAGATGCGCGAAAAGCTTTCAAAGGACCGGTGAGTTGTGCAGTACTTTTCAGAGATGGAGCTAAGTTTATGCTACAATAAAGCTTGTTTCAATAGATTTAGGGATTTTTTAGATAACTTATTATATAGCCTTAAATTTTATAATTTTGCTTTTTAAAATTTATAATTTTAACAATTTTTGTAAGTATGTTATGTTAGTTTGTACTCGTAGTTTAATTAGTGTAATTGGCTTTATGGCCGTTCTAATTAAATAATAAATAAATAAATAATAATAAATAATAATAATAATAGCCTATAAGTACTTATTGTTAGCCAGGCTATTTATGAGTAGAGAACGGGGCATAAGTACGTAAAAAGTAATCGTACATATACTTATACTCTAAAAGCAAATTCGCACAACGCACCAATCTCGCACTGCACCGCGTGCTTTTTCCGCAGAATTCTATGACCTAAAAGTTCCTTATATGAAGCCGTTGCATGTATTTTTTCCGCGAGTGCATGCGGCTTCATACAAAGACACAGATTTTAATGGAAAAATCGTGCGGTGAAAATTTTTGGTGTGCTGTGCGAGCTTACACTAAAATATAATATATAAAAATATATAAGCTTAAGTAAGTAAGTAATGACGTTTCAAAGTGTTGTGCTTAGATCCCCTGAGGATTTACTAAAGTTCTTTTTACTTCAGTCGAAAATCGAAATATTTATTATGTGAGTTACATTTTTTTTCAGGTGCATTTTAAAAGAAGTCATCTTGAGAACCCTCTTAGAGTTAGCGGAAGGCGGGGAATGGTATACTTTGAAACAAGCAGTCGACATGTTGGAAAAAAATGCCGCCTCCGTGATATCGCTCAAAACACACAATCAAAAACTAAAAATGTTAGTACCTATGTTACACAAAACCACAGTATGTGTACAATGGTAAGTATTATGGTCTTCACACATTAGGAACACAGGATAGATAACGACTCGACTCATAGTAAACCATGGAAATGTTGAACATCGTGTTACTTACGATGGTTTTTTTTAAAATAAGTATTTAATTGAAAGAAGTGTACGACGCGTGGACCACGCGTCGTACACTTCTTTCTGCTTCTTTCTTGAAAGACTTTTGGACTTTCTTGAGGCGGAGCGTAGCTTATTACGATTTCTAGTTTAAGTACCTACCTATTATTACACCTTGTACACCTTCATCTTGTAACTTAGAATATTTTTTGTCATACGAAAACGATATACTTAATATTTCAGAATTCTGGAAATTCCAGAAATTACTGTAAATATTCGATTCTGAATTCTGATTCCCATTTGGATTGGATTGGTATGTAAGTTTAAAATCCAGTAGGTAGGTAGGTACCTATTATTTGAAAATAATTTGTTTCAGATCATTGGAAGCGCTTTCCACGGAGTTACAAAAGAATCGCCAACAGCGAGCACTTGAAGTACGCAACAGTGACTTAAATGCAGCTTCTCTTCGCGATAGAATAAAGGTAATGTGATGGTACGGTCGTGATCGTCGCTGCTTGAGATTTGTGATTACTATAATGAGGAAATTCTTAAAAATAAATCGGCTGAACCTAGACTCTAGAGACACTTTGATAATTGGAGTCATATGTTATTACATGTATGGCCAAGTAAATGGCTGGTACAATTCGTTGGGTGAACACGTAGACCGAGAGGTCTACGTGTTCACCCAACGAATCTCGACCATCTACCAGATTTTCGCGAGTTGAATCATGAAACTTATGTTTTCTTCTTATCACGTCTTACTACGCTGCGAGCCAACCAAGAAGTGAGTCTTGAGTCTGTCTGATCAAATAAACAGACCACGTCTTGATTTCTGTAAAAGCGCGCCGGAAAATACAATTTTGTGTTCTTGCCACTAGGTGGCGCATTTCCGTTTTGTTTAATGTGCATCCTGTTATAATTTTAAAAAAGGCTCTGCCGTTACATATATACAGGGTTACAGGAAAAGAGGACACGATCCCGTTAGGGGGTTATAGTACAGGACATTAGCTATCAAACGACCCCTAAAATGCTTATGCGAAAGTGTATCGTTTTCGAGTTATTCATTTTTTTATTTTTTTTTAGGTAAAGGGGTGTTTGCCACTTTAAAAATTAGTAAAAAAAAGAAACAATTTATTTCATCAGATATTTTTTTATTTCTTGCTAGTGCATATCCTTGTTAATTATAAACAGTTATAAAACAAGAAAAATCTTCAAGCATTTTAAAATTATAGCCCAAAAACTGTAAAAGTTTTCGATTTTTAAATTTAATACTTTGAATAACTTGCAAATTTTCTGTAAAAATTACTATTCCACTTATTCTGCGGAATATTTTAAAAACATCTACGTTTCGTTGGCTATCCATTGGTACAAAAAGATTACAAAAAAACCATAAAATCAAGAAAAAATTACACAACAAAGAGACCAGATAGAAAATTTTAACAAATGCTATTGCCAAAGAATTAAATTAGAATCAATGTAAAAACGAGTTTAATGCAAAATCGTTAAAGATTATTTTTCAAAGGGGTCAAAAGGTAAAATAAAATCAGTCAAGTGCGAGTTGGGCTCGCACACGAAGGGTTCCGTACCATCGTACAAGAAATAACACTTTTTAATTTTTTTTAATTTTCATGGCGGCTATTTTGTAATTTTTAGTATTTGTTATTATAGCGGAAAAAGAAACACACATTCCGTGAAAATGTCATGTTCGTCCGACCGTCCGTCCGTCTGTCCGGCCGTCCGTTTGTCTGTCAGTGGACTGTATCTCGTGAACCCTAATAGGTAGAGACTTGAAATTTGTACAGAATGTGTATTTTTATTGCCGCTATAACAACTAATACTATAAATTACAAAATGGCCGCCATAAAAATTAAAAAAAAATTAAAAGTGTTATTTCTTGTACGATGGTACGGAACCCTTCGTGTGCGAGCCCGACTCGCACTTGACTGATTTTATATTACCTTTTGACCTCATTGAAAAATAATCTTTAACCATTTTGCATTAAACTCGTTTTTACATTGATTCTGATTTAATTCTTTGGCAATAGCATTTGTTAGAATTTTCTACCTGGTCTCTTTGTTGTGTAATTTTTTCTTGATTTTATGATTTTTTTTGTAATCTTTTTATACCAATGGATAGCCAACAAAACGTAGATGTTTTTAAAATAATCCGCAGGATAAGTGCCATAGTAATTTTCACAGAAAATTTGCAAGTTATTCAAAGTATTAAATTTAAAAATCGAAAACTTTTACAGTTTTTGGGCTGTACTTTTAAAATGCTTGAAGATTTTTCTTGTTTTATAACCGTTTATTATTAACAAGGATATGCACTAGCAAGAAATAAAAAAAAATCTGATGAAATACATTGTTTCTTTTTTGTACTAATTTTTAAAGTGGCAAACACCCCTTTACCTATAAAAAAATAAAAAAATGAATAACTCGAAAACGATACACTTTTGCATGAGCACTTTAGGGGTCGTTTGATAGCTAATGTCCTGTACTATAACCCCTTAACGGGATCGTGTCCTATTTTCCTGTAACCCTGTATATGTAGGTTATAGGTACTTACTTGTTTTGCGCGCACTATGCCTTCCCATGCCTTCCTCCTTTCTTTCTTATTTCTTCTCTCTGGGCAGGTTTCGTCTATTGTGCGTGTACCTACTTATACCTATGCCATTTTAATACCTTTTTAAATGTACAGGATACACTGCTCAACGCGCGTATCCAGTTCGACTATGCCGACAGATGGCTCTGCGCCCGTGCCGAGTCTCTAGATATGCAATTTCAAGTAGCGCATGCACTGGCGCCAAAACCAGAGCACGAAGACTGCGTGCATAAGGAGTTACTCCAAGCTTACGAGTTGCAAATCAAGGTTATTAATAACATGACAGGCTTTTCAGGATCACTAAAATCGATCAGTGCTTATTTAAGGTAGTTTAGCAACCGCCTGAGGCCTCGCTCGGCTCCCTAACCTGTGGAAATTTCGAAAAATGCGGCCCTATTCTTTGTCTACATTATAAAGGGAATGTTTGTGCAAAAATGATTTACTTTAAAAAGAATGCATATAGGCTTATATATAACTAGACCGCGCCCGCCCGCGACTTACGTACGCGTGGATTTAGGTTTTATAAATCCCATGGGAACTCTTTGATTTTCCGGGATAAAAAGTACCCTATGTCACTCTCCAGGTCTTAAACTATACTCAGGCAAAAAATCACGCCGATCCGTTGCTCCGATGCGACATGATTGAAGGACAAACCAACAAACAAACACACTTTCGCATTTATAATAAGTGTACCTACTGATGTCTATGTTTACTTTACACAACTTTATGGTACTTTAGGAAAGAGAAGAGTTGCTGCAGTATTGGAAAACACGATACGCAGCCGACACAGCAAACATAGACAGGCGACGAAAAGACCAATGTGAAAAACTGCGTGTCACTGTCGGTCGCCGTGTGGAAATGGAACAATTGGTGCAATTTTTGTATTTCTTTACACGATTAATATAGAACAACTGGCTAATCACCACGACTTCATCCGCGTAGACTACACAAACAAACCCGTATTTTACCCGCTTAGGGGTTGTATTTTCAAAAATCCTTTCTTAGCTGATGTCTACGTCATAACAGCTAACTTTATGCCAAATTTCAGCCCGATCCGTAGTTTGAGCTGTGCGTTGATAGATCAGTCATTCAGTCTGTATTATCTGTAAATAACTATACCAAGTGGGGTATCATAATATGAAACCTGTACATTCTAAAACAGTTTTTTATTTATTTTTATGCATAATAGTTTCTGATTTGTCGTGTAAAATGTTGGAAAAAATAACCGAGTACGGAACCCTCAGTGCGCGAGTCTGACTCGCACTTGATCGGTTTTTATTCATAGATTTAATTACAGTACAATCTGCATGAAGGTGAAATACGCGCATGGTTGACGTTCAAGAGAGAGCGCGCGGCCAGGCTTGCCCGCGAGGAGCGGCTGCGTAAAGCTGCCACGCGCATACAGGCATGGTGGCGCGGCGTTATGGTGCGACGAGCCTTAGGAAGCTTCCGTTATTTGCGGAACGTTAAGAAGACAGGGGCTAAGACAAAGAAAAAGTAGATAGTAACTAATACTAAATACAGCTGTGCGACAAGGCTCTCTTGGCACTTGATTGACATTGACAGGGGGGCGCTGTTGGCGAACAAAGGCTTAGAATATTCAACCGAGTTAGCGCGGGAGATGTGCGGGTGTGCGGGGCGTTCCCTCCCCGATACTTAGCCATTTCAACATGTCGCGTACTATATAGAATGATAATATACCCAAGTAGGTACCTACTTATTAAGTTCGTGCCCAATTAGTTTATAATATAAAATACCCTTAAATTAAGGACAAAAATAAAATCTATACACAAGTATCTATACATAAGTTTAATTTAATATTATTATCAGTTTAAAATGTCAATAAATAACTGTTTAAGTTTTACTAATAAAATTAGGCATGTATTTAAACGAGTGAAAATAAATTCAGGTTTCAAGAAAACTGATTTTGGAGTACCTGCTGAAATGTGCGAAATCTTGAAATGTGTGTGTGTGTTATTATAAATCCCATAAAATTATTCTCATTATACAGGGTTACAGGAAAAGAGGACACGATCCCGTTAAGGGGTTATAGTACAGGACATTAGCTATCAAACGACCCCTAAAGTGCTTATGCGAAAGTGTATCGTTTTCGAGTTATTCATTTTTTTATTTTTTTCTTGGTAAAAGGGTGTTTGCCACTTTAAAAATTAATAAAAAAAAGGAACAATGTATTTCAGCAGATTTTTTTATTTCTTGCTAGTACATATCCTTGTTAATAATAAACAGTTATAAAACTAAAAAAAACTTCAAGCATTTTAAAATTACAGCCCAAAAACTGTACAAGTTTTCGATTTTAAAATTTAATTCTTTGAATAACTTGCAAATTTTCTGTAAAAATTACTATGGCACTTATCCTGCGGATTATTTTAAAAACATCTACGTTTCGTTAGGTATCCATTGGTACAAAAAAATTACAAAAAAAGCATAAAATCAAGAAAAAATTACACAACAAAGAGACAAGGTAGAAAATTCTAACAAATGTTATTGCCAAAGAATTAAATCAGAATCTATGTAAAAACGAGTTTAATGCAAAATCGTTAAAGATTATTTTTAATGAGGTAAAAAGGTAATATAAAATCAGTCAAGTGCGAGTCGGGCTCGCACACGAAGGGTTCCGTACCTTCGCACCAGAAATAACAATTTTATTTTTTTTAAATTTTTATGGCAGCCATTTTGTAATTTTTAGTATTTGTTGTTATAGCGGCCATAAAAATACACATTTTGTGAAAATTTCAAGTCTCTACGTAGCAATTTTGAAGTGGCAAACACCCTTTTACCAAGAAAAAAATAAAAAAATGAATAACTCGAAAACGATACACTTTCGCATAAGCACTTTAGGGGTCGTTTGATAGCTAATGTCCTGTACTATAACCCCTTAACGGGATCGTGTCCTATTTTCCTGTAACCCTGTATATAATACTAGCTTATGCTCGCGACTTCATCCGCCAGGACTACACAAATTTCAAACCCCTATTTCCCCCCCTTAGGGGTTGAATTGTCAGAAATCCTTTCTTAGCGAATGTCTAGTGTCTACGTCACAATAGCTATCTGCAAGCCAAATTTCAGCCCGATCCATCCAGTAGTTTGAGCTGTGCGTTGATAGATCAGTCAGTCAGTCAGTCAGTCAGTCAGTCACCCTTTCCTTTTATATATTTAGATAAGTTATCCGTCACCACTGCTCTAAACCATTTTACCGCCAACTCAAATGAGGTGTGCTCTGGCCAAGCTTGGTCCTTTGGCGGGGTGCCCAGTGTGCCCCATAAAACGCATTTCATTTGACTATAAACTAGATCAACTAATATAGTTGGTACTTCAAAACGGTTGCTCTTCAGCTTTATAAGACGTTGACAAAAATTATTTTTCTTCTTATTTTGTTATAAGGCTTTTAATAGTATATTCCATGCGTACAACGTAACGTTAAATTCAACAAAATGTCAAAGTCAAACGTCAAACGCAACGTGGTTGTCAAATGAATGTCAACTGTCAATGTCAAGTCAAGTAAATTCAGTTGAAATTTTGTTCCGATGTCGGTTGCATGTGGTTTTATTGGACTGTACTTTTATAATAAATATCGTCAATTTGTTTGTTATTACAGAAAAAGGTCACTTATTTTAGTCACTCTCAATTGAAAAATTAAACAACTTTATCAGAAAAATGTGCAGTGGATAAACTGTGTCGCAATTGTTTTAGGTTTAAGTTTTGCACTCTTCTGGGAAATTTGGATTTTATCATCTTAGGAATTGGTGAGTAATCTTTTTGTGTTATATACTTCTTATGTCTCTTTTTAACCTTAATTAGTATCAAGGAATCGGAAACTTTCGTAGCTGGGCTTCTTTGAAAAATCTTGGGATTCAGTTCATCAGAAAACTGTACCTGAGTAGGTATGTCCTAAGTTTCTATTTACTTTGTCATACTAACTCAACTAAAGTTTTAGTGATTTTTTTTTCGCTTAAACATTCTTTGAAGAGGCCATAACGAAACTAATTTTTAGAAAATATATGTGGACTAGCACTAGCGACAAATAATCAAATTATATAGTAAGTAAGTACTTTGAGTAAGGTGTAGGTCTTTAATATTTTTTTAAATATTGAGTAAGTAGTATATATTCTTGATGATATTTTACTCAAATTCTATCAGCCATACTAAGTAATATTATAAATGCAAAAGTGTCTGTCTGTTTGATTTTGATGAAATTTGGTACAGAGATAGCCTGCATCCAGGAGACCGACTTATGCTACATTTATCCAGGAAAATCATGGAATTCCCACTGAATTACAAAATATACTTAAATTCAGTAAATCCACATGTACAAAAATGTGGGTATTATTTAGTTTTCTATATAATAATATAAAATACCAATTTAATGAGTATTTATTTTGCATAATATTATCCATGTTCAATAATGTAAAATTATTGACCCACTTGCTGAAATAACCACAATATTTAAAGAAACATAATAACTTAAGTAAATAATACTTACTAAATTATGCAGCAGAAAACAGAGTACTAACCTAAGCTAACCTTTAGAAAGAGTTTCATAGAGCATTGTCTCTGTCGTTGAGACCGACAAAACGTCACGTAGCCGTAATCTCATTCTAAAGGTTGATGTACCCAACCGACAGGGATGTTTCTTCCCAGCTACTGTATGTACTTAAAAAAAAATTTTAGTTAAACAATTCCTTGTTGTTTTGTTTTATGTATTCACTTAATATTTCATAAAGCGTGTCCACCTGGATCATTCAGTTTGTGCAGCAGCCTTGTTATTTAAATGTACGGATGACTTGTGAAACTGTATGTCTGTATTTTAATGTAGATAACGGGTACATATATTACATAACGGCTCCAGTCGTGACCACAACCCATGCAATTGGGTTGAATTATCGACAAATAAAAAACCGGCCAAGTGCGAGTCAGGCTCGCGCCATGAGGGTTCCGTACTGCAGTCGTATTTTTTCGACATTTTGCAGGATACTTCAAAAACTATGATACATAAAAATAAATAAAAATCTGTTTTAGAATTCACAAGTGAAGTCCTTTCATATGATACCCCACTTCATATAGGTATCTTACTTAGAAAATTGAAAATACTAATTATTAGTTTATGACCACAATTTAATATTTTTGTGTGATCTAACCCTAAATTCACGGTTTTCAGATTCTTTCCCAAATGTCAGTTATAAGATCTACCTACCTGCCAAATTTCATCATTCTAGGTCAACGGGAAGTACCCTGTAGGTTTCTTGACAGACAGACGGACAGACAGACAGACAGACAACAAAGTGATCCTATAAGGGTTCCGTTTTTCCTTATGAGGTACGGAACCCTAAAAACGCCAAATTAATCGTGGTATGTACCCGTTATCTACATTAAAATATGTCATTAAACCATGAAATAAGCTTAAAACCAACTTCAAAAAAGGAGATTCTCAATTCGTTGGAATCTGTTATTTTTGTGTATGTTCGCCGATTACTCAAAGACAACTGAACCGATTTGGAAAATTCTTTTTGTTTTAAAAGAGATACTTCCCAGGTGGTCATAAATAAATTTGGTGGAGATCTGATGAATATCTTCGAAGATAGATAATGGAAACCTTAATGGATAAGAGTAAATTGCTCCCAATCAGTGTAATAGCTTAGTAAACAGTAGGTTTTTAACCAGACATAGCATAATTACATGGGGCCACTAAAAATTGTGAAATAAATAATCAAAAAAAAACCTGACTTCAAATTCCAACCTCGTAACACTAAAAATTAAAAAATAATTCAATTTGTGACCGCGTGTATTGTGGATACAGGAGTTAATTGTAGTGCTATAATAATATTTTTTGGAGGAAGTGCCAATTATTAACTTAACAGCTGCGCAAATCGTCTACATCTATCAACGCACAGCTCAAGCTACTGGTTGGTGGGTTTAAACCACCAACCAGTAAACCAGTAAAGTAAGTAGTAAGTAGTGTAAAGTAAGGTACCTTTACAATTTTTCAATATAAAACAACTTTATGTATGAAGTTGTAATCTGGTTGTAGTACATCAAACCAAAGAAACGAGTCCAAGCCCAGCTCCCATATTTACTTACGTAGAGAAACTAGCTGTGTTTTTTTTTGCAATTTGTGATTAGGGTTGCCAGCGACTAAGTATAATTATGATTATTGTAGGTATCCCGACTAATATTATAAAGGCGAAAGTTTGTATGTGTGTGTGTGTGTGTGTGTGTCGGTGTGTGTGTGTGTGTGTGTATGTTTGTTACTCCTTCACGCAAAAACTACTGGACGGATTTGGCTGAAATTTGGAATGAAGATACAGGTACTCTGGATTAACACATAGACTACTTTTTATCCCGGAAAATCGAACAGTTCCCGCGGGATTTTGAAAAACGTAAATCCACGCGGACGTAGTCGCGGGCATCAGCTAGTTTCACTATATATTAGAAGCTCGAATAGCTCGTTAGTATAGGTCTAAACAAACATATTTGTCTCATCGAGTTACTTTGATACAGTGCAGCGGTTTGACTTATTGTACATTTATTTCTTGATTAAAGTCTAGAAACTTGATATTTTCTATGTAGGTTAATTTTCTAATTAACGTTTAACCCCTACTAAGAAAGGATTAAAGAAATTCCACCGAGTGAAGCTGAGGCGGGTCAGCTAGTCACTACCTAAATACCCACTATAAACGCGGAGGTGTGGTGGTTTATTGGTTTGTCCTTCAATCAAGTTGCTACAGAGCAACGGATTGACGTGATTTTGCATGGGTATAGTTAAAAACCTGCGGGGAAATGCGCTAATAGTGATCAACACCAAACTAATTTGACATTTATTTTAAATCCTCAATGGATTGGTTGTCTACGAAAAATTATTTTAATATCGCTCAGTGAAGCAGCAATGTAGAACCAACCAATGTCAAACGAGTTTCGTGGCAATCATTTAGTGTTATCACTGAGTTCTCAATCATCCCGCTGGAGAGTGACAATAGGTTTACAACATTTTATCCCGGAAAATCAAAGAGCTCCTGCGGAATTTTCAAAAACCTAAATCCACGCAGATTATACGCGGGGATCAGCTAGTTTATAATAATAAGAGTTGGCAGCCCTGGCTGTGATATACAGCGAAGCGACAATGTGCGTGGTAATTAGTGCGTTAATCGCCCTTGCGGCTAGCGCTCACTGCGACTGCTTTTCCGAGAAGGCGATCAGCAGAGCTTGCGGAGGGGGCAAATTGCCGACAGATATGTGCCGCTTGTCGGTAATTGCAGAAATCACGAGCGGACAAGCCTGTGCTCCTCCTTGTCTTACAAGTCGTGAGTAGACTGTCGACATTGTTGATCCAGCTCGAGTACTTAATAGAAAATTATACATATTTTGAAACGAAGTTGCAAGGGACTTGTCCATTTTACTAGGTAGGTACTAAATGTGAATAGGTTAATAGGAACAGACAGTAACATAATTAGTTATGCACCCGTCATACCTGATATACCTATTAGACAGAGACATAATAACCTCTAACCTAATAAACAATAGCATCATTCATACATTGACCCTTCTTAGCATTCCTTAATATCTAATTGGTGTTTCCTTGCTATTTAATACTTGTTGTAATCGTGAATTCATGCTTCGAATCAGATTCCAACATCTCCCAAGTGAAAGTTATTACATCTACTAAATTAGACCTGTATTTCACCTCTGATAGATTCCAAGTGATCCCCTTGACCCCGAAAACTTTCATTAGGGTTTAAGTTAGGGCGTTTAGAGGGCCACTCAATAACTGTGTTACTGTGTGGCCACTCAGTAAATTTATTTCTTGGACAGCCAATTGATCGTAGAACAGTTCTCCTCTGGGAACAAAAATAAAAAAACTACACTATAGCAAAACACTAGCTTATTCCCGCGACTTACGGGCACGCACCTTTAACTCTTCGGAGTTAAATAGGATCACCTGCTTTAACGGAGAAGAAAAACGTCGTGAGGAAACCTGCATACCTGAGAGTTCTCCATATTGTTTAAAGGTGTGTGAAGTCTTCCGAAACCCTTTTCATTTAGTGTGTTTAGAATTTATACAAATCGGTATAGTACTACGGCAATTTCTATCAGTATTCTACTAATATAAGTAAGTGGTTAGTATGAGTACTAGGTATTATCTATAATTTAAGTACTTAAGTCCTTAAAAGAAAAAGGAAATTACAAAATAACCGGCACGGTGGCAGGTGATTTGAGCTTTGCTTGATATTCTGTTTAATCTTGGGGAGTAGGGTAGGGCCTACCTACTGTAAAACAGCAAATACCTATGTAAAACAAAATTAAATAAGGTTAATGGTTCAAAATCCGTTGAAGTACCTAGTCCTTCCCAGGGATGCAAGCTATCTCTGCACCAAATTTCGTTAAAAACGGTTAAACGGATGAGCTGTGAAAAGCAAGCAGTCCGACAGACACACTTTATAATTTTGTATACTTAATTAATTATTGACACGAGAGGTTTATGGTAACTGAAATATATGAAAGAATAGGAAACGCTGTATAATGTACTAGCCTTTTTCTGAGACTGTGCGCGTGGACTACACAAGTTTCAAACCCCTATTTTACCCCATCAGGGGTAGAATTGCCAAAAATCCTTTCTTAGCAGATGTCTACGTCATAATCGCTATCAGCATGCCTAATTTCAGCACGATCCGTCCAGTAGTTTCAGCTGTGCGTTGGTAGACCAGACAGTCAGTCAGTCAGGCAGGTTTTCCTTTTATACCTACATAAATAATATATTAGAGAGATTCCATCTCGTTCTCTCGCAGGCTAAATCATATAGATGTATGTGTTTGTCTCTTTTTAGTGTCGCTTTTTTCTTTCATCGAGTTTCAAATCACAACGTTACTAAAGAAGTTTTCACATCAAAACTTAATTTGTTACAAGTCTATATTTCGTATTAGCTATTAAATTGTACCGTGTTCTTGTGATACAACCATTAGCCTTTCCAGGTATGCTATTTAACTAGTCATTGGTTAAAACTAGAGTTCCAAGAATGAATAGTCATTCGATTCGGTACGAAAGTATTTTGTCCAAGCATCTAGGTTATTATATCCTGTTCATTTAAGCCTTTTATAGATGTTGTTTTTGCAATTTATTTTTTGTGCGACAGGCGTTACTAGAGCTCCACAGAATCCTTCGGTAGAACTACTCTTGCGTATTGCGGTCACCCGTAATTCGCAAGTTCTTACTTACTTCTTACTTAAAAGATACCTTTGTAGATTCCTTTATGAGCGGTGATTTATTTATTTATTATTTCCACAGATAAGAGAATCACAGGGATTTAACATTAATTCCGCCCAAATAATCATCTGGCTCCATAGTCAGGACTAGGTATGATATTCCTTCTGAGTATTAATATGTACCTACTATATTTTTACGTGGTGTCATGAGAGGCTTATGCCAAAACCAGTCCGATAAAAATACAATTTACATTGCTAACAAAAAAATGTTAGGTAGTAAAATTAGTAGTTTAAGCTGTAATAGCCTAGTGGTTAGGACGTCTGCTGTCTAACCGTCGTCGGGGGTTTGATCCCAGGCACGCACCTCTAGCTTTTCGGAGTTATGGGCGTTTTACCGGTGAAGGAAATCATCGTGAGGAAATCTGCATGCCTAAGAGTCCTCCATACTGTTCTCAAAGGTGTGGGAAGTCTGCCAATCCGTACTCGACCAGCGTGGTAGACTATGGCCAAAGCCCTTATCACTCTGAAAGGAGATCCGTGGTCTGTAGTAATTCGGCAATGGGTTGATCATGATGATTAGTAGTTGTATCTTCACTTTGGCACATTTATGTGCCAAACCTTCAAACATAAATATGTACACAATCAATAGTAAGTAAGTAGGTAGTATCACCATTAAGGGGACTCAGTTCGGTGCTTTCTTCATACAAACGTAGGAGGGAAATTACAACAATATTTGATATTGTACGCACAAAACTAAGATTTATATCGATTTATCTCGTCATTATCTAGGTTTATTGATATATAAAACATTGAAAAAAATATTGATTTAAAAGTTACGAGGCTCAAAAGATTCCTATTTTAACACTAAATTAATGACAACTTTGGGCGTAAATAAATAAGATTAGGTATATGAAAATTCTAAAACAATTTATCATTAGACGTAGTTTATTTATTCATTAGTTGAAATAATTTTACTTTGCAAACATAAGTTCAGCAGTTTTTTCTCAAAAATACTTTTCCTGAACCCTTTTCGCGCGCTTGATTTTGGTGAAAATCATCGTGCCTCTCAACTTTCTCATACAATGTCAAGTGAAAAGCAAACATGTTACCCACGTGCGCTGCCAATTTCGGTCGAGCGTCCTGCGTCACCTTAAGTGTCAATACTAAAGTATGTCTGTCCTGTCTGCTAGCTTTTCACGGGTACAAAGCTGGCATCCTGAGGCAAGACTTATAATATACCACAGTATCATATAGGCACTTCCCATGAGATTTAAAAAAAACTTAAATACACGTCGACAAAGTTGAGGACATCATCTATTTGGTATAGAATAGAGATAGCTGATAGCTTGCATCCCGTATACGGCTAGAGGATACTTTTTATTCCGGAAAATCTAAAAATTCTCACAGGATTATTAAATAAACCTATACCTGGATGAAGTACCTAGTCGCAGGCAGCGTCTAGTCTAGTTTTCTTCTAAATGTAAAAAGGGAAAGGTGAAAGAAGGAGAAAGGAAAGGTGAAAAGGTTTGAAAATTCTACCCCTAAGAGGGTAAAATACGGGTTTGAAACTTGTGTAGTCCACGCGGATGAAGTCGCAGGCATAAGCTAGTTGTTTATAAAATTTTCTTTTTATAGGATGTGACTACACCATGTGGTTGTTAGTGGCGTTGGGCGTGGTGGCGAGCGCGGCCCCAGCGCTCTCCGCCGGATACTGCTCAACCAACACGTTCGCCACGAACACTTCCTGGATGCACTTTAGCAAGGAACCGATCTCCTACGAATACGGCTTTCAAGACAAATTCAAGAGCATCCACTGTTGCGTCAGAGGATATAGAAGTATAGAATGGTGAGTTACTCATTTATTTACCAATTTACAATAATCTCCAAAGAACTGAGTACATGACAGGAAGAAAAAATTATGCGGGCTGTAACATGTTTCTGCTTACAACTTGATCTCCAGTATTATTTTAACTGCTTCGTTGAACACGATTTTTATAATATGATATAGCCCCTCTATAAGTACCTACTAATTTATTTCTATGCCTATTTATGTAATTCAATTTAGGTATCTATAAATAGCACATTTTCAATAGAAAATAACTTAGTATACATACTTAGTTATTTTATTTACCACATAATATAGACCACCACCAGCAGATCATCTATCTGCAACATCATCAGGAGGTGAATCTACAACAAGCTCTAAATCACAAAGATTTTTGAATAATGTTTGAAAACGCATATAACCCGGAATCCGCCGCATAGGAGGTCAATGTCTTAACCACTAGTTAGTTTATCTATCAACATCTATACTAACATTATAAAGAGGTAAACTTTGTAAGTTTGTTTGTAGGGGGTAACCCCTACAAAAAAACTTAAGTTCTCTGGAACTACTAAACCAATTTTAAAAATTCTTTCACCAGTAGAAAGCTACATTATCCCTGAGTGACATACGCTATATATTAACTTAAAAAAAATTAGAGATCCTTACGAAAATTGTAGTAAGCTACCCGTGCGAATCCGGGGCGGGTCGCTAGTAGTAGATACCTAGACAATAAAATATATACCTACCACCAATTCACTCATCGTAATTTCGCTCACGTTGGTGTGATTGCCATGGAAATTATCTTCGATGAACAATGCACAGGTGTGTTGTCCGTCTGGCATAAAAAATATATAATCGCCTTCACTGCGTAAACGTCTCGGCGCCTTTAGATGCAGTAGGTATACTTACTATGATTATTCAAATTCCTTTTAATAAGTCTCGATCATGTCCTGATGTGGACACACTTCCAAGTAATTACATAAGAAACGTTCGTGCTAATTTTTTGTTTAAAAAATAAGACTTCGTTTGGTCGTAATGAACTTATGCAAACATCTAGATTATTTCCTATTAGTACACAGTGGTCTCTCCCATTTTCGGGAGAACGAATTGCGAGGCGTGTTAGAATATGACAGCAATTCGTGATCCATTGAAGGGTTACGCCTTGAAGGATAGTTATCTGTAGCCTACTCATGTATTCTAGTCTCATTCTTATCCTTGAAAACGAACACAAGTATGAAACCACCAAGGTCCTATCAAAGATATCATTTTACTGCTTTGTAATTACTTACTAGTTACTTTAAAGTTAGGTCACACCTACGATTCCAAATACCAATAGGTCAGAGGCTTCGTAGTTCCATTATAAAAGCAATATACAGCTACGTTTTGTAGAAGCTACTAGACTCTAACTTCGCTATAAATTAATAAGTTTTACCAACTTCAAAAAAATGCAAATTGATTCAGATATAATTACAATAATTTTCTGTTTTGTTTAGGTTTTGTCATTTTACTTAACTCCTTGGGTCTGTTTTAGCGTTTAAACTGCCGTGAGTGATTTCCATTATACATGTCTCACACTCAGCTTTACTAACGAGTTTCGTCGACGTTAGACCGACTCATTTCGAACCCATCAGTGGTCCTTTTTCCTTGGGTCTGCATTGTTTCACCAACATCATAATTTCTTAGTCGCAACGCACACTGGCAGAGTAGATTTCCACTCTGCCAGTTCCAGTCGAGGGACAACGTCTTTCTTGATGACAAACTATATTTATTTGGCTTAAAGGTCCTTTGAGTCTCCTCCATATTTTTATTTATTTTCATTGTAACAATTTCAACCGTATACGATAATAATAGGCTCTCCACTTCGTCTGTATGATCTCGCCCTTATACTATTATTATGTTAAAATACTTACTTTATTCTTTTTCATTTTCATACCTTATAATTTTATTACAAAAGTTTGCATTACCTACTAGTTCGAAGTAAAGAAGTACCCCTAGACCACACCACTTTTTGATAAATATTTTTTGCTTCAATCATAGTAATGCATACGTGTTGAGTACCTACTTACTGTCTAATTGTTTCCTGGACAAGCTGCAAATAGACATTTAACTACAACCTGTTTTTTTAAATAGCAATTACATACGTATATTGATTGTGAGTTACTAATGGATATATTATTATGTATGACATACGCAGTAGCTACGCGGTATTTAATACGCCGGGTTAATTTATTACCAATATTAATAAGATATTTCCCTAGCGTTAAGGTTGTCTGGAAGAGATCGCTATTTAGCGATAAGACCGCCTTTTTGTACCTACTTATTAAGATTTCTTTTTGTAACCTGTCATTTGTGTTTCTGTGGTGTACATACATACTTACATACATACATATTTTTTCTCAACGTGCAGACAAACTAAAGCGTATTCAGTAGTGTGTTGTGGTGTATAGTATGTTGCAACGACATCGATTGCCCCATCGGAATTGTTTTTTTTCCCCAAAAATAAATAGTGTTGAGTTGGGACAAAGAGGGACTTATATGAATCACTAAGGTACGATGCGGTTATATTATAGTTGTACTTGCTGACCCGTCGAGAAGCCGGGGCTTCGCTCGGGCGGAATTTAGAAAATCGACGTGTGGGTAGAATTTACAAAAACCCTGAAACACGTATTTCTTAATTTGTAACAAAAAACTCAAATACCAATTTTCATAGAAATAACTTGAAAACTGACGGACTTTCACTCAAACTTTTATCCCCTATTTATTTGACTCGACGTAGGAACCTACTGTCAAAATTTCATGTTTGCGGTTTAGACTGTGCATCGATAGATCAGCCTGTCAGTCAGGACAAGTCTTTTTATTTAGGTATAGATTAAATATAGGATAAATTGAAAAGTATATATATTGGAGTATTATTATGGACTGTTAGTCTATAGTGGTTAATATGTAATAACTGAGTTGCGCCATGGGTTGGATTCCCACCCTGGAAAAACCTTGTGATGAAGACATTTTCTGTTGTTTTTCCTAAGTCTTGGTGTCACTTTTCTATGTACGTATTGTATAAAAAGTATATGTACGTACGTATGTACAACGTACGTTTTATATAAAAATTGTGTGAGCTTAATCTAAAATAGAGAAATAGCAACTGGTTCATTGACAATTACACAACCGAATGAACCACATCACATCACTACTTTTTATTTTGAATATGGCATCATTGTTTATAATTTAGCATTAATAAATATAAATAAATACATAAAATAGCCTTTATTATTCCTTACATGTTATAAACAAAATTTTTAATTAAAATCTTTTCTTTAGTGTGTGGATTCTAGTATAAAATCTATGACTCCGATCTGCTTCTGTCGTGTCACGCTCACAGCACATCATAATATTGTGTTCGCAACTTATGAAAGCGCAAACAGGTACGCATAAGTCTCGCAAATTGCTAATGAGCGCGGCCGCCATTTTAGTGACGTAAGCCTAGACTGAAGTTTCGAGCTGATGGTATATTTTTATTATGGCTGACGTCAAAATGACGTCATTTCGATGTTTATGAGACATGGTTCCAGCGCAATAGCAATTTGCGGGACTTAAACAGTAATGTGTTCGCGCCTTCATAAGTTTGCCTTTGCACGACATAGAATGTTCTCAGTAACATAACATACGTAACTAGTTAGCGTTGCCACTTACTTTTGTCCCTGACAATATAGGCACTCGTAGATCCTGTAAGTTATGTTGAACTTTAATTGATTTTAAATAGGATTTAACTAGGGTTGTTCTGAAGTTTTCCATTTTGTTCTACTTACGGAAATAAATTAGTTATTAGTTTATCATCATTCATCAACATGATCAACCCATGACTGAAGTACTGTAGAGCACAGGTCTCCTCTCTGAGAAGGGTTTTGGACATATGTTACCACGCTGGCCAAGTACGGATTGGCAGACTTCAAACACCTTTGAGAACATCATGGAGAACTCTCAGTCATACAAGTTTCCTCACGATGTTTTCCTTCACCGTTAAAGCAAATTAATTACTTTCACATAACTCCGAATGTTAGAGGTGTGTGCCCGGGATCGAACCCCCGATTAGGAGGCTGATGTTATAACTACTAGGCTATCACGACTTGTAGTTAGAGTTTCTTTATTACCATCTCTTTCTCTTGACACTACAGTGGATAAATCTATCCTTTAAATATTTTTTTCTAAAATCTGAAGTCTGTTGTAGAAGATTTTCACAATCGCGTCGCCGCGCGGTCATCACTGGCAAGTAATAATAAAACATGATTTGATTGCACCTGTGCAAAAACAAACGAGCTTCCCAGAAGTGCTGATTGCTACTCCACTCGACATCGCTCGATTCGTCGCCCACACCTTCTTCTATGGAGATATACATACGTATTCCATCTGTGATATTACTTAGTACATACATAGTAATATTCTTTAAGTAAATATTCTAGAGACCATGCTAGAGTATTTATAATTATCTTGGAATTTGATAGCCTCGGTGTGCTCTGGACGCGTCCGCTCGCTAACAATCGCCCTCGCCCCTTTTCTTCCAGGTGGATACCTAATATCCACCTGGGAGAAAAGGGGCGAGGCCTTTGCCCGCGTTTGGGATAACCTCTGAAAAATTTGTTAGACATTAAATACACTTAGAATAGATACGAAGATGAATAATTTCTTTAAAAATATGGTATTGATAATGAAAAAAATACTTAAATTACCTACTTATTTAAAAAAAATTACAAAAAAAAAATTGAGGTAGGTTTATTAATTAAGTAGCTTATTCCCGTGACCTCGTCTACTACACAATGCGTGGACTACACAAATTTCAAGCCCCTATTTTACCTCCTTAGGAATTAAAATTCCAAAAATCCTTTCTTAGTGAATGTCTACGTCATAATAGCTATCTGCATGCCAAATTTTAGCTCGATCCATCAAGTAGGTAGTTTGAACTGTGCGTTGATAGATCAGTCAGTCAGTCAGCTTTTCCTTTTATATAAGGGCAAGGCAACTGGATGACACTGTAAGGAACATTTTGTTGTCTGTCATGAACTATAGGTATTTATTAAGAGTGTAGTTCCATTCCAATGTACTTATTAAATTCATTTGCGTGACTCACAACACTTGTGATATGAAACTCTAGGCCGGTGCGGCGGGCCAGTGGATTATGTCATTATGTCCACTTGTTTCAAACAGCTAACTAAATTAAAGTCATGAAAAAGTATCGACAGTTATTTAACATCGGACTTATGCTCGAATAATCGATTTTAAGTAAATCAAATCAAATGGCTTATTCAAAATAGGTAATAAATTACACTTTATGAAAGTCAGTTGTTGCATTTGTAAGATGATAATTATAGTGGTGATAATTTTTACGCGAACCTAAAAACTAAAGCTACGGTGTGTAAATGGTCACATTATACCAGTTACCACTCACAAAGGCATATAAAAACTAAAATACCAGGATACTGAACGTGAAAAGTGTGAGTCAATAAAAAATTCTGTTTACCTCCTCGGTTACATAGTCTATTTTAAAACCATTGAGGTTTTCAGACAGATTTTGAAAAAAACTACCTACCTACCTAGGTAGGTAGTTAGGTACCTAATCCAAAACATTACCTAATAATGTTTTGGATTGAAGAATGCACTTTTCTCTAATGCGCGACACCCACAGACGGAGTGGAGTGGAGCAGCGCCCAGGCGCATCTTTTTTTTAAATTTAATATCAGCTTTTTCCTTTGACTTTACCTGCGTTTGAAATCGGTATAATAATATGAGTGCAAAGCGTCTTTCGTCTACGTTCAAGTCTTTCCCTAAATTGTATTTGTTTACCTTAGTCATTGTATATTTTCATTTATACTTAAATGTATAGGTTTTTGACTATCTTATCTCAGAACTTCCAGTTAGCCGAATTTAATATTTGAATCAAGGAAATTCACCACATCACTAGTAAATTGCAATCTACGGTTATTCGTATATATTGCAATGTATGATATAAAATCATCATGCACATTTAAAAACTTCTTAGAAACAGTGTTCATAATCTGGGAGTTTTTTTATTTAAATTTGAGTTCCGGGGTCGATAGCACACGGTCGAGTCGATGGCTGTTAGAAATAGTTTTTAATCTACAATAGAACTCACTTTATTAAATACATTTAATTTTCCCAAGAAGGCTACATCCTTGAGTTCTTACAACTACATATTTATATCTACTCGTCATATAAAGTTTAAACCATAATAGCTGTGATTTCTTGATACTTGTGATTTCCTTAGAAGGCTGTGCTTTTTTCTGTAAGACAGATAAATCCATACTAGAGTTATACCTAAACGCGATATGTATCTGTCTGTCTGTTAGCTTTTCATGGCCATCCTTCTAACTGATTTTTACATCCCGAGGCGTGGGCTACAACATAGGCTACTTTTTGTCTCCAAAAACCAAAAAGCCCCTACGGGATTTAAAAACTAACTTGAATCCACGCCAGTCGCCGACGAAGTCGCGGCTATCATATTATGTTTGGTCCAGAAATTTCATCCCAGAGACAGATATACCTAATATAGGCTACTTTTTATCCCGGAGAATCAAAAGGTTCCCACGGAATTATTGAAAAACCGAATCCCATCTGGACTAAGTTGCGCGCACGTAGCCGGCAAGAAATAGTGTACATCGACCTTTAGAAAGAGGTTTCGGCTTCGTCGAGCGTTGTCTCTGTCACTCATTCCTATGTGACGTCTTGTCCGTATCAACGACAGAGACAAACTCCTACGAAACTGCTATCTCTTTCTAAAGATTATTTATTGCCGGCTACTGTAGATAGATATTTGAGACAACAAAATGCACCTACAGCTTTATATAGAGCATCAGATCTTGTCGCTCTAACGTCATTATCCACAATAGGTACACATTAACTCGCTTACGCACGTGTCCGCTTATTTACCGGCAGCAATTCGCAGAAACGCCGCTGCGTCTTGTTAAACGTTTCTGTTTAATCGAATCCCTTATCTAATCCGTCAAGAACATTTTTGATCAATATTTTTTTATTTGTTATCGTGGCTGTGACAGTTTTTTTCCTGCTGGAAGGAGGAAAATTGTTGGATGCAGTTACATACTTCTGAAATGTAGACCTCCGACTCCGATATACAACTAGATTTTGCCCGCGCGGTACATATGTAATAAACAGCGGTACATAGTATTATGTACCAGAGCCAAGCTGCGGGGAATAGCAGCTGGTAGAATTTCTGAACATCTTGTTAATGGGGATCAACGTTATAGAGAAAACTCTCTAACTCGACATGTCTAAAACATTGTTTAGAATTTCATACAAATCCTGAAAAGTAAGTAGGTATATATTTTTTATAAATATAAAAGGAAAAGCTGACTGACTGACTTATCTATCAATGCACAGCTCAAACTACTGGATGAATCGGTTTGAAATTTGGCATGCAGATAGCTTAATAGCTACCTTTCTAATTTCATATTGTATTGTCCACACGGACGATGTCGCGGGAATGAGCTAGTAAAATTATAAAATCGATTAGCAATAGGCATTTCAACGTACGTACCTAAATACGCATACCTACACATGCATCAGGAGGTAATAAACATCACATTCAAAATACAGTGAGCGATGAAGCACAGTCCTCATAAATCTAACACCGCAGCCGCTCCGCGTCGCCTCTGAACGAGTTGCTAATGCCGATTGCCGCTCAACCCTGGAATTCATTTTATTACCCCACTTTTACTTTCCTGACGCATATTGATTAAAATACATACCTAATATGTGTAATATCAATCCCAGAAAGTTCAAATTTTTTTATATCATTAATGATAGTTATAATTAAAGTTCGACGTAGCTTTATATGTATAAGTAATTTACGTAAAGCTAAACTGATCGTAAAGTTTACGGGTTCCTTGAACTAAGTACAGTACCTATCACAATTTCCTATTAGTTACGTGAATTTTCGTGCTTCTATTTTTTCCTTTATAGGAGTTTATGTGAAGGAGGGCTTAGTTCTATACTATTTTCCACCAAGAAATTTTTTTTTCTTCTCCTTTTATGGGATTTTTTAAAGAACTGGAGGACTTTAGTTCACTTCTATTCATCAACATCTTGCGTTGACAATTTTTTAATGTCTAATCGTTTTATACCTTATTATTACACATTTGATATTGATAACGTAATTTGAAAATAATATTTTACTCAAGTGACTGTATTGTACTGTACTGTATTGTATCCACTCTTTTTCTGTAACCCTTGACTTTTAATTTGAATAAAGCTTTGTCGAATTCAGTCGATGATGCCATCACGTTCCACGTTCGAACATGTTAGTATTCAAAACACTTTTTGCGTTGACTTATCAATTTTCTAATCTATCAATATGGGTTTTTCTTTTTATATTTAAGTAGGTACTTACGATCAACGAGCGAATTGGTTTACTAAATTTCCAATAAGTACAAAACTCGTTTGTGGTGACTGGTGTAGCAGTAGTACCGTTGTGTCGTTATTTGGTTGACAAAAGGGCTCGATGAGAACCTGGCCGGTCGCTCGTATCTGCGAAGGTATCGCACGTCGCCGCAAACCTGTATTGTGGCGGTTCCGGGAAGGCTCTTTGTTGAGCGCCGCGTCCCCCTCCCGCTCTACCCTCATATCCCCTCACTCGCCTAGCGGACTGCATCGGCCTCTCAGCCAGCTTTACACCTATGTACTCAGTGAGTACCTCCCGCGTGCCTTCCTCCTCTATCATTGCACCTTGAACATCGTTGTCATTATTCACACTTTTGTTATGTTTTTACTAATAATTTTAAGCAAAACTTTTAATTCCCTATCTATCTATTTCATTCTGTCTTTTTAGTTTTTTGACACATTTTCCAGTTTTTAAACTTCTTTAGGTAGGTAGGTAGGTATCTAATGACAAAACTATTCATCCGACGGAACGGCTACCAACCAATTTAGAAATCAAGAGTCTAATCCAAATTCCTCTTATTTATGAGTCTATTTTCCATCAATTTTCCATATCGCAGTGCCATAGAGGTGAAAACTGTAAATAAAACAAAGGTATTTTATCAGTAACATTTCGCGTTCGCGCTAATCTCTGATGTGTCAATAAAGGTGTTTCAAGTGGTCGTTTCAAATTCAATGCACCTAATGAAGTGGCCATAAAATATACAAAACATCCAATAGGCGTCCCACTGTGTCCTCGACTCCTCGCACACACAAAAAAACAAGAGCTTGTCCTGACATGTTAAAACGGCTCGATTTGTAGGACCTATTATTTTTTAAAGCCTCCTTTACAAGCGGCCACTGCCCGCTTGTGTTACAGAAGGGTCACATAACAGATTGTTTTACAAATTCATTGATTGGGTTTTTCTTAAAAAATGTATCAACGATGTCACAGTAGATTTTTATTTAGTAATTTATTATTGCAACTTTATAAGTAATCCACAAGGTGATCGGTAAAACCGATTAAACCGTTGGGGGGTTAGCTGACACCTACGTCCTGGAAAGAACCTACCTTCCAAATTTCAAGTTTGTAAGTCTTGAAATTTCATGATTAGTCAGTCAGTCAGTGAGTGGATGGTACATATAGTGGGTATAATACGGTTGACATAAACAGTTGCAGCTTTCTCAATAGCACCCTAGCCCCTTATCTCCCGTATCTTTCATCTTTAGCAGCTTACTATTCTTTTTTATTATATTTGAACTCGAATACAATAAACATAATAGATTGCCGAGGAGATTCTTGAATATTGAGGTAGGATTCTATCTTCAGAAAGAATAACGATGAATTTCTCATAGTTTTATTAATCACTGTTACCACTTTGGATGTTGGTATAGGAATAAATCGGTGTGTCGTAAGACTAACTATTATAACTCAAAATAAACGAAGCGAATGCAGGCAACATTCGTTCTATAGCCTACCTTCACATCAATCCATTCCTACACTCACAAAATATAGATAAATTAACACTGTCAAGTCAATATTTAGAATCTACCTACAACTGTGTACATTATTTTATAATAGGTACCTGCATTTATTTATAATATCTAACATTCGGGCATTCTGACTACATTAAGTTTGTCCTCAAACTTATTATACAAAACAGTTTTTACCTATTTTCATAATATTATACCTATACCTAACAATATCACAAAATTTCAGCAATATGTACATTATAATCCAAATACATCCAAATTTAGTAGTAGACATAATTTTGTAATAAGTATTAATTTTTTTCATTGGAATATTTAGGTTTACGTGTTTTATATCTTATGTACTAACTATCCATGTACTATAACTGTTTGTTTCCACAAAACTAAATAAATAAAATTAAAGTAAATTCGTGTACAGCTTCTGAAACATAATCTGGATTGCATCGAGGACTTTACCCACTTTGGGCCACCCTCGCTTTCCAATCCAATTAATCGCATCTGCACCGGACCCCTCACCGTTAAGTCAAGAACTCATCGTGCTACCAGACATCACGGCCGTGTACGACTTCCAGATGTAACGACTCCACTACTCATCTGCACCGGACCCCTCACCGTCAAGTCAAGAACTCATCGTGCTACCAGACTTCACGGCCGTGTACGACTTCCAGATGTAACGCGACTCCACTACCCATCTGCACCGGACCCCTCGCCGTCAAGTCAAGAGCTCATCGTGCTACAAGACTTCACGACCGTGTACGACTTCCAGATATTGTAACGACTGTTGTTAACACATCAAAAAAAACAATAATAGCATCACCCGTTTTATCATGAGTATCAGATCAAATAAGTACTATTCATTAAAAACAAGACACAAAAATATCAAAACACATAATAAGTATCATAATTGTAAAACTAAAATCAAAGTATGTAATCATTCAATAATATAACTTCAAATATCACTACATATAATTAATATCAAAACATCATAACAAAGTATGATAATCGTACCTACTACTAAAATCAAACTAATTGTTTATCCACTCATCAAATACTATTACACAATAATATCTAAACATCATTATATAGTATCATAATCGTATTACTAAAATCAAATTAATTGTTTAATCATTCATCAAATACTATTACACAACAAAATCTAATCATCATAGTATGGTATCATCATCGTAGTACTAAAATTAAAGTAATAGTTTTATCATTCATCAAATCAAATACTATTACACAACAATATCTAAGCATCATAATATAGTATCATAATTGTTGTACTGAAATCAAAGTAATCGTTCGATCATTCGTCAAGTACTATTACACAAAATATCAAAACATCATAATAATAATGTATCATATTTGTGGTAATGAAATCAAAGTAATCATTTAATCTTATATAACATCAAATACTATTACAAAAAAAATCATATCATCATAATATTATAGTATCATAATCTTACTTACATTAAAATAATCATAGTAGTCTTAATAAGCTTACAAATCAGTTCAATCTTTCATCGAGCCTGTCTCATCATCTAAGAATCACTCTGATTACTCAAGATTGTGATCCATGATCAACATGCCAATTGTTTGAATATTTTACTCTGATCAGAAGTAGCCCATTTCCTCATCATGAAATCAATTTTATTTATACCCAGGATAAAGTCGTAAGTTACTCTCAAATAACCAATTTTTCTTCTCACTAAATACCTAAGAATAATGAAAAGGGATATCTGATGGATATCTGGCTTATTTATTGGTTAAAATCAAAATGACATCAAAAACGTCACCATGGTAACGCAAGGCAAGCTATAAGACGATCAATTTCAATCGACATTGACAAATACCTATTTATACTTCAAACTAATGTAGGTATAAATGAGGTATAAGTAATCGGAGAATCGGAGTACTCTCAGTTTTTGATATTCACTAATTATTTGACTTATTCAATCGTTCTGGTCATTCCAAATTTTTTTTTGTAAGCAAAAGTCTAACTACATATTTTGCACGCGTAAACATAAATGGCAAAATGTGAAAGAGTGGTACCATCCATGAGGGTACCATCATTTATTTCGTTACTCACATTTGGAAAAATAAATCATTTCATTTTATTTCATTTCGTATCATTTCAATCATGCCATGGACAGCTAACAAAACTCTATTTCAAAGAATAACTAATTTAAGATAGGTAGGTATAAATTGGTGAAACGCATTATAAGTCATCCAACAGCAAATGTAGCGGTTAATTTTATTCTTGACATAGTTATTCTCGGACAAAGCCACCCTTGGTGAAATTGGGCCTTAGCAATATTAGAGCCATAAATACTAGAGATATCGTACTAATAATTTATCTAAAATGCTAGTTTCTCTAAGAGAATCCGTTGTGTTATTCGGCAAAAGTTTCTCTTTCAGTCTTTAAACTTTTATAGAGATCTCATTTCGGTATAACCGTTTTTTTTTTAGAACTAAATTCTATTTATATTGACTATTTCATGTATTGAGAGCCTTCGGGCACAGAACAGATGTGTCAAATGTTGGGATCAGCAGTAGACGTTGAAATCAGACATTATTTTTATTGATCAAAAGATGAGTTCGTTAATAATTCTAAATCGACTTTTAATCAAGCAACCAGACCACATCAAGAGTTTTCAAGCCATTTTTCATTTGTAATGACTATTCTATTTTAAATTATGGAATTTGTTTCAAATATGAATTAGGAGACTAATTTTGGAAAATCCATTATGAAAACCCCCGGATAATATTGTACAAAAATCAGCGTTGGATTTTTTTTTTTTCTTTTCTTTTAATATTTAAATAATGCCACCCTCTTGTTGTTTGTAGAATCGTCCGAAAACCTGTATCAATCACTATTACAATCGCAATTGTTGTGATTGGCTGAATTTATGTCATTCTTGTTGCAACAATGCATTGTAGCCAATAGTGTGCGAGTATCAGTCGATCAGAGGTGATTGTGATAGTCACCAATAGCTGTCACTTTACCGTAACCGAGCACCAGACAATAGCCTAGCTATTGCAGAAAAGTCCTCAATAAATTGTTTCAAGTAACCTGCCCCCATTTAGTGGAAATTTCAAACCCAAAAGTTAGTGTCGGTATCCAAGAAACGACACTAATCTTGATATTTAATTGCAACTGGTTTCTTTTAATAATTACTCGTAAGTATACCTAATATAAAAGTTTGTTCGAGTTTGACCCTCATCATAATCTTTAATTCCAGCCATATTCAATGTTCACAAACCGCGTTTTTTTTTTTCTACTTCAATACTTTACTACTACTGTTCTGATAGTACACCCTTCTATATACAATACTCTTGGCTATTTACATTTCATTTTAATTAAGTAAATCACTTCACTAATAACCTATAAGCCTTTACCTGACATAGGTATGATCTAACATTTCCGCTATTAAAACTACCTACATCAATATTGAAGAGTAGGTATTACAGGCATTTAATTGCATGACAAACTATTAAATGACTTATCAGAGTTGATGTAATAATTAAATCAGGTAGTTCTGTAAAATGTTACCATTATGAAATTGAAATATAGGATACGTGCACATGCGGATAGTCAATTAAGTATGCGGTAATATTTGCTTCAACCCAATCAATGCATAAAGAGAAGGTACGAGTAAGTAAGTATGTAGTTTAAATCGGAATGACCACGTCAGCCACGCCTCCTATAGAGGGCAAACTTTTTTTTTTTCTTGACGACTTAGACCATTAGTAATGTGCAAAGAGGCGCTGCCCAGATTAATTAAATACTAAACCCGATAATTGACTACAGCTTGTTTGTAATATTCCGAGGTTATTCGCATTTTTATTTATTTATTTAAACTACTTCATCAATTAACTCATCATCACCATCATGATCACCCCATTACCAGCCTACTACTGAGCAGGGTCAATTAATCCCTCAATAATTATCTATTTATGGTTAATTGTTGTAATGCATAAGATTCCTTTTTAAATCAGAGGAATACCTACGCATTCGCGCTAAACTATAACTATTCATTTCTTTTCTTCAAGCAATTCTTTTATCGATTTTATTCTTACAAAATTCGTGTCTAAAAGTAACTCATCGACAATGTCACTAGCAGAAAATTCACTACTTACAACAAATTCTTACTAAAAATAATAAAGATTATTTTATTTCTGTTTTGGTTTATGGTTATATTACAGGTTAAATTACATACCAACATTGGGTTAAATGGTGACTATAGACCACAAACTACGGACGAATGGCGTAAGTAAATAATAAGTGGGTGAAATGCACCCAAAGCATCGATTAACAACATAGTTTCGTGATTAGCAAGGAATAAGTAGGTACCTATTTTGCAAACAAAACATTTTTTTTTTCCTCGTTCTTATTAAATTATCATTTAATATTGTATAAGAACTGACATTATTTAAGGTTATATAGAAACTTAAAGCACGAGTACCTATTAGTCTTCACGCCTAAATTAATTACACTAAGTAAACACAAACACTTTGACCTTGACTTTGCATCTATCCATGAGTAATTAGATAGCAAACAAATTGCAATCCCGAAAATTAAGCCAAATTCGTGTTCATTTTCATTTGAGATCAATTATAATTCTCGTGTAAATATTTATATGTTGGTAACTAAGTACTTTTTTTTTTAACCCTTCCTAATATGATCATATTGTTTGCTACAACGACACAATATGGCGAACCGACTTCCCTTTCTTAGCTTGTACCTACCTACTCATAATAGCTAATATCATTGCGAAATAAGATGAAACAAAATCAATTAAAAGTTTACGATTACGAAAATATTGATATCGGACTTTTAACGTTAAAGTAGGTGCCTACCTGCCATTCTTGGTAATTACGTATGTAATATGTATCCTGAATCCTGATACCCTCTTTTTCTTTTGTATTATAGCTACAAGTTTCCTACCAGTATGCAATAATAATGAGCTTCATGGGCTGTCGTTTTTCTTTGATATCCCAAGTCAATTGCATAATTATTAATTATTTACCTACATTTACATTAATGATTTAACCAGGCTTTATAAAAGATTGCAATAATTGCGCAGTCCCTATAATTTACCCAAAAAAAATGTTTTATTACCGACCTGATGTATCTTCGTGCGATACCTGTACCTACTTGATGCTCGGACCCTCGCCAGCTCAAACGGCGGCGGCCGTATGGTGCCGCATCTATAGTCGCTCCAGGAAGGCAGCCTGGTGCCCGCACAATCGCGGCGGCGCAGCGCGGTTGCGGCGGCGCAGAACGGTCGCGACGCGCGGCGCGGCGGTGGCGGTGCCGGTTCCGGTTCAGCGCCCGCCGCGCCATCACTCGCCTTTACCGAAGGTAGTTAGGGTATATCTCGTCCAGTCGCAGAACCTCTTGACCGTACTATATCTCTTCTTTCGCCTTCAGTACAAATTTCAACTCGTCAGGTCGCAGAACTTCTTGATCGTTCCATTATTTCGCCTTCCTTCAGTACAAGTTTCAACTCGTCCGGTCGCAGATACAACGTCGCTCAATAATAATTATTCTGATGTAGCAGCAGCGGTTCACTATAGGATGAGTCACTCGTCGTTTCTTCGTGTCGTCGTCTTTGTTTGCCGAATTATTGTGAGCATTTAGATTGCTTCGTACCACTTCTGATAATAGATTGCCGAGGAGATTCTTGAATATTGAGGTAGGATTCTATCTTCAGAAAGAATAACGATGAATTTCTCATAGTTTTATTAATCACTGTTACCACTTTGGATGTTGGTATAGGAATAAATCGGTGTGTCGTAAGACTAACTATTATAACTCAAAATAAACGAAGCGAATGCAGGCAACATTCGTTCTATAGCCTACCTTCACATCAATCCATTCCTACACTCACAAAATATAGATAAATTAACACTGTCAAGTCAATATTTAGAATCTACCTACAACTGTGTACATTATTTTATAATAGGTACCTGCATTTATTTATAATATCTAACAAACATTTAATATTTTTTGTCCATAAATTCAAGTTGTTGAAGCGGGACAAAAGGTGGATTGGTGTGTGGAAGGACACTCAATTATAAAAGCGTTATTTTTGTTCCGATGGAGGTACCTATAGGTAAAAACGGTCCAATTTTTGTCAAGTATAGAAATGAGTGTTCATGTTACGGTTCGTCATTTTTTTAACGGTTTTTATCGTTCCGCTTTAGATAAGCTCCCACTGCAAAATTTCACCGCGTGATTTTTCCGGTAGAATTTCGGACATATACTCCGATATACGCACGTATACTCTAGAAACAAGCACGCACCGTCGAGTTCGTACAGTTTCCGTATGTTGCAGAATTTTGCAGAAAAATTGGGCGATGAAATGCGGCAGTAATCTTAAAAAGACTTATCTTAAAAAAATCTACATGAACTTTCTTCGAAAGACTATCTATGGTAAAAACTTTAATAAAAATATCACAATTAACATTTAGGAAAAATATTTTCAGTATTTAAGTACATAGTTGTTTTATCTGTTGAATTTTGAATGTCATTCGAGTCTGAATCGTATTTCACGCGTTCTGGTGAATTGAGTCAGCACTCAGCAATAACAAATTTCCAGCTATTGCTTTCATTTTTCAAACACAAGGTTGGTGGTAAAATATCTATACTTATATAAACATAGTACACCTGTCTGTGTGAACAAAATTGGTGAAATGTCTGCGATTTCGTTCTCGTTGAACTTTTTCCCCAGGAACTAAAATTTAGAATTTTCTTGAAATCCTTTTCAGCGGATGTTTACATCTTGTACCTAAGGAATCCACCTGGTTTGTATTTTATTTGGTGTATAGTTACTGAGATTTCGTGACTTCTAAATCTATCTGATTACGAAATCTAAATTTATTTACGGTCTATATTAGATCTAAATTTATTTAGTGATTTTGTAAAATGTATACTTAGTTACTACGGCGTCAGTTTATCCATTCAAACTCACAATTGTCGTATAAGTAGTTACTATTCCGTTTACGAGGTAACTTTCAGCGTTGCTAATTTTGGAGTCTATGATGCACCGAACCTTCGTGCACCCACATACAAATCGCAGTATTACTTCCATTCATGGCGGCCAATCAAATATTATCACCCGAGGCTTGTATCTATTTGAATTCCGAGACACCTTCTGAATATCTTACGAATTAGATCACAAACATGTCCATCTACCTGCCAAGGAACATACAAGTTTGCCACACTAATGATTTAATGTATTGTTATATAGATCTAAAAATATCAAAATTTGTAAAAATCCGCTGAAAAGGATTTCACAAAAATTCTAAATTATAGTTCATATGTATGTATGTGTGGTGGCGTTCTCTAGGGAAGGCATATGTCCAGCAGTGGACGCAAACAGGCTGATTGGTTGATTGATTGATGTATGAAAGAATTTTCAGTCACAGTTCACTAATAACAAATATAAAAAAAATCTTACGGAATAATGGCTGTTAATTAGACAATTCAACGTTTCAATAATAGTTACTATGAGAATAATTATTTAGACTTCGCTCATTGACTTATATATTACTTCTACGCTCTATATTATGAGATCTCAGAACATTTTACGTGAGAGAGAGAGGTTTGTGAATAGCGATGCGAGGCTTACCGTAGGTATATTTTAATGTTTTAATGGGACCTATATTTTGCAGACACAGTTGAAAGGTGTTTATTTTCATCAGCTGATTTTTTATTTTTATAAAATCGATGACCATAATTAAAAATGTGTTATCTGATCGGTGCAGTATGGTTGCGAAGTAACACTTTTTTATTATACTCGGAACAAATACTCACTTGACCTATCATTCTCACTAGGTAACTGATAAAATTAAATATAATTTTTGATTTAAGTTTAACCGGAGGAAGCTTTCTATCGATAAATATGGAACCCAACAAAAGTTCCAAAATAGTATTTCTTAAAGTTTTGTCAATCAGTTAAGTTTGGGTTATCGTTGCTATAAAAACTACCACTACACAAAGTTTAAAAAATTGAGCTCAGTAAAGCCAGGGTGGACCAGCTAGTTAGGAATATGTTTACATTAAAAAAATCTTTAGTTACTATTCTTGAGGACATTTTTTTTAGCTAGACGATATTGAGTAGATTTCGTAATTAGTAAACCATACTTCTTTCCTTAAACAAATACTCAAACAAAACCTTCGTATTGTTGACCCAAAGTAAATACGATGCGTTACGAAAGTTAATGAGAGGCAATGATTTCAAACGGAAATGTCAGTTAGCTGAGATCGGATGCTCTGTGCAGCCTCCACCGGTTCACACGATTACCTTTCGCTTCCAGACTCTTGTGTAGGATGCGTATGACAACATTATGTAATCCGAGACGAATTTAATGTTTTGCTATTGATCCTTTACATCATTTTATCGACCCCTAGATGAGGCGAGACTTGCTAAAAGCTGCAAGTCTAAAGACGATAACTGCGCTTTATATGTATTACATGTTTTATATTTGTAAAAACGCGACTTTTCAGATATTAGTTGAACTGCGTTTGTGCAACTTTTTTCAAAGGTAGATAAGTATGTACATAATTTAATATGTATTACATAATGTGTATGTTATTATGTATGTGTAGACCGTAAGTAATTTTGAGGAGATAGTGGTTTCATCATCAACCTATCAGAATAAAATAGACCATAGTGCACCACGCTGCCCAATTAGTGACTCGCCAGACTATAATACATGCCTTTAAGAACATTATGGAGATTTTTCAGGCATGCAGGTTCCTTCACAATTAAAGAGCAAGTATTTACTTAATTGGTTTAAATCATGCATAATTCCAAATAGAGAGGTACGTGCCTGGATCGAATCCCCGATTATCTTAACCACAAAGTTTTCACCGTTTTTGGTGTACCTAGTAGGTACCTACGTATTAAATTAGGATCAGGACAGCAGTGTGGTGTGGTGCCCCTATTGTAGTCGTTGGTGTACCTCACTTTACAAACAAGGCAATGGGGCCAATTCTCTTGTACACAATTTCTAAACCTAAACTAAATTAACAGGTCTAAATTTAGTCTATCCTTTTCTGCAAGCAACATTGTGAAAGGGATAGCTATAGATTTAGACGTATCATTTTAGTTTAGTTTAGAGATTGTGTACAACGGAATTAGCCACAATGTTGACATAGTAACTGCTCATCTAGGACCACTCTTCTAATAAACTAGTGATCATATATAGAGCATTTTATCTTTATTCAATACAATGCTAATACTACTTACTGAGAATAGTTACCTAAGTTTTGCAGGTGTTACTAGCTAAATAGAGCACGTACTCTACAAGATATTATCAGGTGACATAAAATGCGCGCAAAACAATTAATCCTTTCTGAAGTTGCAACATGGTAGTTTGCGCAGGTCATAAACGAAGAAAATCACAAGTCTGGCATGTTTTTGTGCAATGGCGCAGTCATAGGCCTCGTATTCAGATTGGTCTACTTGTTTTGCGGTTACTGTACTTACTATTTAGAGAAACATTTAACGGCATCTTATCATGGAATACGTATTAGAAAGTTAAAGGTAAAATGAGGAATGTTGGATAGAAGCAGGCGTTAAATCGCTGAAGTCCAAGATATACAAGGAACCGAAAAAGGAACCAGAAAGAAGATTAATTCAAATCCATATACATAGCACAACGTGTAGTATCTACCTATAGGTCGAGGGTCGACAGGTCGAGATGGCCATCGGGGAGGAAACGCCCCGCACACCTGCACAGCCCCCGCGCTAACCCGGTGCGGACGAGCGCGGGTGACGTGCAGGTGTGCGGGCGTCCCCCCGCCTCGTGCCCCGATTGCCATCTCGACCTGTCGCGTACTATAAGTATACGATATGTATTATGTACGCAGCCCGCCGTTACGTGAACAGACACACGTTCGGATTTATATAAAGTGTAAGTCTCAAACATGATGAAATCTTCAAAACACCAACTTCAAAGTACCCACAAAAAAACAATTGCAAACCAACACAAAGCATTCATTAAACATAATATAGATGCAAATACTGCAATGTCATAAATCTGTACTGGTATCTTGGGCGGACCACCGTGCTCGGCGACTGACTGCGAGGAATGTATGGGAAACTGGACACCGCTCGAAACAACCATGAATGGAATCACGCATGTCATCTTATACCTACATTATCAGGAATTCTCGTATAAGGTATCGCGACACGTAATTAGATATTAATTTGATGACTGACGTCTGCCGCATATTTTTATCAGTAGACTATATGGTGCCATCACAGTGCCATGTTATATCTAAACCACAGCTTGTATATTATTTAACTTAGATATCTATGTAATTATCCATATTCCTTATCCATGCTACCTACCATTTATCTGTTTGTTTTTAGGGTTCCGTACCTCAAAAGGAAAATCGGAACGGTTGTCTGTCTGTCTGTCTGACCTAGAATCATGAAATTTGGCAGGTAGGTAGGTCTTATAGCAGACATTCGGGGAAAAATCTGAAAACCGCGAATTTGTGGTTACATCACACAAAAAAGAAAAATTGTGGTCATGAACTAATAATTAGTATTTTCAATTTTGAAGTATATAAGATAACTATATCAAGTGGGGTATCAGTTGAAAGTTCTTCACCTGGACATTCTTAAACAGATTTTTATTTATTTTTATGCATCTAAGTTTTTGATTTATCGTGCAAAATGTCGAAAAAGTTCGACTGTAGTACGGAACCCTCGTTGCGGGAGCCTGACTCGCACTTGGCTAGTTTTTTTTTTATTACTATTATTACTGGAGCGCTAACCTAGCGCTTGAGGAAAGCAATGATGAGGTCGAAGTTGGAGCGCGCTTGCCTCGAGGTAAGGTAAGGTTAAGTACCTTCAAGGCAAGAGTGAATCACATCTATTCACTCTTGCCTTGTAGGTACTTAACTTATGTGGCAGGAAACATGGACGCCGGAAGAGCGATCCATTTTCGGTTAGCGGTTCGTATCAGAAACGTTGAGCAAAAACTTTTCGTGCGAGTAGATTGGATGTCGAGCACATAAGAATGCCAACGCTCACGGTTTGTCTCTGTATTAGTACGGTGAAGGAGGAACAATATTGTGGAGTTAGCTATTAGAATGTTGATTCCAAAATCCAGATATAATGATCCAGAAAAAAAGATGAACCTACCTTAATTATGGTTTATTTTTTAAACATTCCATCTCAGGCACGGGGTAGGTATTCTAATCTAGTGTCTCATGGCCTTTATACTTACATGTCTAAATCTTGCAACTTCAATAGAGCTGATAGATTTATTTGTATTCAGCGTTGTCAGATATACTGCTTTATGCACTATTGGAAACTCCCGCTGCTGTCTGCCTACACATGAACTCATCAATTGCGAACTCTCCGAAGCCGAACACGATATCTGAAATACTAATTCTGGAATATCGCATAATAATTCATGCAACAATAGGCATTGCACACGTATCGTATGGGTTTCGAGAAATGTAGCGCGAGTCCGTTTAGTTGTCCGTGCACGTCCGGCGAATGGCTTCATCGTGAAAATTAACATTCGGCCAGCATCTCAGCGGGGCGACACTCCCCTCTTGTGGTCACGTATGCCCACCTCTTAAATAAATATCGAACTTTGCTCTAGACCTCTGAGGTGTTCGCAGAATTGTTTACATAGTAATTGGTTCATAACAATTTACTTTCCTAATCTGGAATTTTATGAAGACTTGCTTCATTCAGCGTCTTTGTTTCATTTATAAGCAGTAACCTCGGTATTACTACGTTGTAATTACTACACATTGCTAGGTTTTTAGTGAGTTAGATTCGTCCTACATCAATGTGAGTATTGATGTCTGATTAATTTGGACAATGCCGAAAGTTGGAGGAGGCCTATGCCACCAGGCACACCGAATTATACATTATTTAGAAACAAAAATTCTTAAGTCCTACCTTAAATATACCTACTTAGTTATAATGTACAAATTATTATTTACAATTATTAAGGACTACTGTGTATTAATTAGGTTAAGTTCGGGAATAAAAGGCTAGTTTATTATTTTTTAGTATCCTCTACACCTCGTAAGTCGTAGCCTATAAAGTTTTAAGGCTTGCTTTTGACAGAGTCATCCTTATCATCACTGCATTGTTATAGGCACATGAATGTCTCAATTCTCAGCTCTTAGACTCTGACACCTGCCTTTCGTGTCCTTGTAAGTTGCTTTGACAAGGCAATAAGCAGAACCTGGTAAACTTTTGTGATATAGTGACAATTACCAATAATAATTTAATTACCACGAGTCAAGGAATTGCAAAGACATAACAGTGGTTAATGTTTCCGAGTAAAGTAACAACCGTTTTAGCTCAACTGCAATATTTTTTTGACATTTAAATTATGGGTGTGGTTGATTCACAGTTGCTCTGTACATCGGCAGCCCATTACGACTGTTTTTGACATATTCTGTTACAGAGAATGGGACACTTTCCTTATATCATACCTAATCATCATTAACAACAACTTATCACCCTCCCACTACTGAGCTATGATATCACCTCAGAATAAGAAGAGTTTGGGCAGTATTCTACCACGCTGGCCAAGTGCGTATTGGCAGACTTTGCACACATTTTTGAGAACTGACAGATTTTCCTGTCTGAAACACATGTAAATCTGAAAAGTTAGAGTAACGTCTATCACTAATCGTATTTTCGAAAAATGCAAAATGAAAAAGTAAAGTGCGAAACAAGAGAGAAGTGAAAAAAGTGCATAGAAGCAAAATACAAAAGACGAGACAAAATAATAATAATAGCGACTACTAAAACACTTTAAAATTATAAATTGCACTGAAATCTATACTGCAACAATATGCATTGCCTTTTACATTTTTAGCGCTAAAATGCGACTAGAAATTCAGTTTGATTTTAACCATCCACGTAAGGAAATTATTTTCTCCACATTTTATTTCTTACTAGTAAGCCTTAACAAATCAAAAACCACTTGCGAATACATAATATGTACCTAAGTACTTACTATTTTTCAATCTAAATATATAAAAGGAAAAGGTGACTGACTGACTGACTGATCTATCAACACACAGCTCACACTACTGGATGGAGCGAGCTGAAATTTGGCATGTAGATAGCTATTATGACGTAGGCATCTGCTAAGAAAGGATTTTTGAAAATTCAAACCTAAGGGGGTGATATAGGTCGAAGGCGCAGGCATACTAAGCTAATTAGGTAATATGAAAATACGAATAGATAAACGAACCGATATAGCGTGTAAAATATTTTAATTTAAAGTGTTCTGCGAAAATAGCTTTCACATACCCACTTACCAACAGCTAAATGCCGAAGTCTTCATAAGGAATCCATGTTAGCGTAACTTACCAAAACGAAATTCTAATCAAATAAGTGTCTCTAATAACGATGCAATTAGCATCTTTCGATACATTAGTACGGTTTGCTACCGAGAAGACTAATAATTGCTCGAGGCTGGCGATACTTCGAGCGATTAGCTGGAAGATCTTTGCGTGTTCCTAAGATCCGCCGTCCATAGGCCCTACGGCTGGACACATACACGCGATCACGTGTAAAGCAAATATCTCTTGCAATTTGTCAATTTCTATGCTCAAACATAATATTGTAGCACGGTATAAGGAGACACAGTAGTCTGACGCCTTTGATCTTGTGGTAAATGTCCCGGCTAGGAGTGGGTAATATCGATTTTTCTGAATATCAAATCGAAACTATATACTGATATTCGATATCGGATTTCGAAACGCTATATTTTCTCAAACTATATATTCAGCGATATGCCGTTATAATAAACACCTCGCGATGAAGATCGACTCCTTTCGATACCGATTCGCAATGATTTATGGCAAATTGACAAAGTGTATACTGACTTGATACTGGCAGTATCTAGTGTATGTAGATGATGCTTACTTAATATCTGTGTAGTTTGGTGTCGCTACACGTATGTCACACACGCAAGCGTACAAAATCTTCACTTTTTTAAATATATAATTGGAGTATCTACCTATCTGGAGTTTTATAATGTCTTTTACTATGTAAACATTGCTATCTTTATCATATTAATATGACGCAACTTTTATAGTAACGTTGGAAATGAGGTTTTTGGTGTCTGATGTCTGCTGCTCTATAGATATGTGTCTCGATACTTATAAAACCTCTTTGATGCAAATCATATAACATACTTATATTTTAAATCTACCGTTTCCTACATGCTATTGCTTGGTTAGGTTAGGTTAGAATAGGAAAGCCACCAATCCGCACATGGCCAGCGCGTATGGCCAAAACCCTTGTCACTCTGAGAGGAGACCCGTGCTCCGTAGTGAGCCGGCGATGGGTTGATCGTGATGATGAAAGGAAAGCATTGATCTAAAATAGATGATGATAGATTTGTAAAATGTGAACAAGCTTGTGCAATTTACGACTGCATGCCGTAATATATTTCGAATAACACCAATAAATAAATTAACTACATAAGACTACTCTTACATTACTTGTTATTAAGTATTGTTTTTGAACTTCGAACAAATAAAGATCATTCAAATAGTAGGAACATCAAAGATGGGTATATGAGTAATTTTACAACCTCATTTCCTAAATGAATGGCATTGCGCCAACGACACGAATACGAAGTGCACTATTGTTTATTCGTTATAATTTACGGACCTACTAGATGATGCCCGCGACTTCGTCCGCGTGGATTTAGGTTTTTTAAATCCCGTGGGAACTCCTTGATTTTCCGGGATAAAAAGTAGCCTATATCCTTCCCCGGGATACAAGCTATATCTGTACCAATTTTCGTCAAAATCGTTTGAACGGTTGAGCCGTGAAAAGCTAGCAAACAGAAAGACAGACAGATACACTTTCGCATTTATAATATTAGTATGGATTATAATTATAGTTCTTGAAATCGTTTAACAGTAGGTACCTCCATTATTTAAGTATAGAATAAAAAGACTTATCCTAACTGACTGATCTATCAACGCACATCCTAAGCTGTTAGAAACTTAAAATTTTGGCAATAGGTTTCATTTACATCAGCACGCACTGACTAAAAAAGGATTTTTTGGGAATTCTACCCCTAAGGAATAGGGGATGAAAGTTTGTACGAAAGTCCTTCACTTTTAAAAATTGGTATTAACTATTAACGTCATTTTTAACCGAAAGCTCAAATACAAATAAATGCATGTTTCGTGATTTTGGGGAATTTTCCACTCCCAAAAGGGTTAAATAGACGAAGAAAGTTTATTTGAAAGTCCATTAAAATTGATATTTGAGCTTTTAGTTAAAATAAAAGACTCAGGATTTTTAGAAAATTCCACCTCTCGCCGATTTTCAAAAAACCCACTCAAGCGAAGCCGGGGTGGGTCGGCTAGTTTCAATATAATGTCATCAAACCGCCATGTGAATCGAAATTTCTATTGAAGCGCTCCTTATCGCACGCGCATCTTGACATCGAGCCTTTATGGTGCCTTCATTATGCGGTCGCTGTAACGCGTAGCCGTCCCCATCCACCGCGGTGGTCACCATACATTACTCTGCACGTACACTTCGGAATAATTTATGTAACTCCTCTTAAGTAATAACGTTTACGTGATCTGCAATTTTCGAAATTCGGGTACTTTCTTCAGATAGCGGCTGGAATATCAAAGACTATCATACTAACTTATTTTTTCTGTGCCATCATGCGATTGGTCTTCCGACTATGACCGGATGTCTTGAATATTATTTTTGTGTTATAAAATATCCTATAACTAGCTGATTTCAACCCCCTTAGGGGTTGAATTTTAAAAAATCCTCTATTAATGGATGTCACAGTAGCTATCTGCATCCCAACAGCCCGATCCGTCCGGTAGTTTCAGCTGTGCGTTGATAGATCAGTCAGTCAGTCAGCTTTACCTTTTATATATTTAGTTAAAGTAAAATATTATCTATAAAATCAAAATTATCTTATATCCTTCAAATGATATTAAGAGATCTAGATTTCAGCTGCCCCCAGGCACTAAAATATTTTTTTCAGGATATAATTGTATGGAAGTATGTATTTTTTCGTGAGCTATACCTACTCGGTCACGCAGAATCTATTGCAATAAATAAACTTAAAACAAACCAGTTTACGACCGCATAAAACCGAAGGACCCATGTCCCCGGCTCTAAGAACGATGTTATCAAAGAATTAGAAGAAGATCGGCGGCGCCGCAGCCCCCATCATCCAAATCGATCATTTCACGCACCGGCCGCGCATAATAAAGCAGCCATTTCCGGCCAATTCGCGGAATTTAATATTTTATATTTCGCACAATCGAGCGACCGACGCCGGGGCACCGAACACGCACGGACGACACTGCGGGTGCTGCCTGTTTAGCATTCGTCGCGTGACTTATAGCAATAATAAATTCCTGTGCACTTGCAGTTTCACGTAGTGCCAAGAAACCGCGATCGGCTACCGAATGTTAAACGTCCATTGTTTGATATTTATCTTCAAACTTGAGTTACCTACTCGTCTTTTTAAAACGACTGGCGTGAGTTAATGCAAAATTCGCTGTCTAAAGAGGTTGAAGTACATCCTGTATTTATTATCCTAGGTTTATCACCAAAAGTTGCTTGGAGAATGGTTCCTGTTTCCGACTACATTCACCTCATTTAAATACAAAGGCTTTGTTTCAATACCGGTAGCGTCCAGCACAATTATGGCTAGCCACGTCCGCCCAAACATTTCCAGTACAAAGAAGGAAAACCTAAAAAGCATTTATGAAAGCTCATGGATCGTTCGATCAATTTTCTTTCTTATTTTCATATTATTTGGATATCCTAACTTTTCTGATACTATTTCAAACCAGAAAGTATCATTTTAAAAATGACAATAATAGAACTATGAAAGCCGTTATCACGTACATGAATCAAGTTTTACAGATGTATCTATAGATTAGCGATCAGTGCGAGCTGACGAGCGTCGTGTTCCCAGGCGGGGCCCAGCGGCATTCCTTGCCCATACGCAGTCGCGCGAGCCACCTGTCTGTTCCGGGACGTGTCATTACGTACCTCTAGAATACATTCCCTGGACACCAACGCAGTAATCACAAAGTGCCCTCTTCCTCTTGGCAGTTTTTCATCGCGTTTCCTGCGAGCTTCCGTCCGCAGAACACGGCTCTCGTTTGCGTCCAATCAGCTTATGTAACCCGCCTTTACCTTTTTGTATAAAGGCACTCGTATTAGGACCGTCTGGCAAGAAAACTAGTAGGAAATGTTAATACACACATCGCGTAAATAAGCTATTCAGAAAATACCTGTCTTCTGTGTCAGTTTACAGTGTTACCTTTTGCAACATTGCAATTTTCAATCAAAGTTGCAATGCTAATGTAAACTGATTTTTTATTTGTAACTAAAGTCAATACCAAATACGGTATTTGACAACTGGTCAAATCAGTAACTTTTTATCAAACGTCAAAACGCGCACTTTATGCGATATTCTATGAAATACTGGAATGTGACGTCACATCACAATGACGTACTTTTTTAGTTTTTAAATGGTTTTTACACTTAAAACTAACAAAGGACGTGGATTTTACGTATTTTTGAAGATCCTCTTTTTAATAGTCACTGAGAAATAATTTATTTTTGATGTAGTCAAATACCCAATTAAAGGTAGTGTAGATTAGTTAGCTGCAGCTCTGTGTATAGGACAGCTGTGTGTACCTATAGGATCCTTGATTATACGTAATTGACAGTAAATGACGCATCTGACGTATACGTTACCTAAATATAAGAACGATTTGGGGCAAGGCAGTCACGAATGCTATTTATTACAAGGTTTTACAATAATTACTACGAGATACCTTATTTCCTTACTATTATAAATTGTATTAGATTTTAACTATAAATTTTTCTTTTTCAATATTTTTATATTTTACCTTCTTGCTTTATGACCGTTGCTTGCTCACAGACATTTTGATCTGAATAATATTGAAATATAAAATGTCTGAATCAATGTTAGAGAAATGCATGTTGTATGGTTCAGTTACTCGTTCGGCTGTATCATGTTTTTGCTCAGTTTACACTCAGTAGTTAGAAGTTTTTCTGCTCTTCCAGTCGTCACCGCATCCCTCCCGCTAACTGTAAGAAATTACTATACTCGCTACTGCAGGAACGGTCTTAGGGATGATTTATGCCAACACGTGGTGGGCGCGGGCCGCGCTACGTAAGTACGAGGCCGTGTCCGTGCACGGACGCCACACGGTGAAGCATGAACTGCTTCATATTTGAATTGTTTGTGATGTTTTGAATCCGTGCCTCGTCAACGCCTCGTACCTACGTGGCGCGGCCCGAGCCCGCCACGTGTTGGCATAAATCATCCCTTACCCGTACACGGTCCATATTACTTCTCTTGCTCTGTTATTCATTGAAATGCCTTCATGTAGTTGAACATTCTTTGCTCCTTCTTAATTACTCGTGCCGCCTTTGTGGTCGGTGGCAGCTAGGCGCTTATGATACTTTCAAGTGTGTGTTAATTGATGGACTGTCCACTAAAACACATAATAAGAAAATATACAAAAAAACGGCCAAGTACGAGTAAGACTCGCGCACCGAGGGTTCTGTACTCTACGGTATTTTTTTGACATTTTGTACGATAAATAAAAATATGCGTACAAAATAAATATAAATATCTGTTTTGGAATGTAGATACAGATAAAGCCCTTTCATAATATGATACCCCCCTTGGTATTCCACTAAAACACATAATAAGAAAATATACAAAAAAACGGCCAAGTACGAGTAAGACTCGCGCACCGAGGGTTCTGTACTCTACGGTATTTTTTTGACATTTTGTACGATAAATAAAAATATGCGTACAAAATAAATATAAATATCTGTTTTGGAATGTAGATACAGATAAATCCCTTTCATAATATGATACCCCCCTTGGTATAGTAATCTTGCTTTGAAAGTTGAAAATACTAATCATTTGTTCATGAACACATTTTAATTTTTTCCGTGATGTAACCACAAATTCCCGGTTTTTGGATTTTCCTCTTATGTGCGCTATAGACCTACCTACCTACCAAATTTATTGATTATAGGTCAACGGGAAGTTACCTGCTAGGTTTTAACAGACAGACAGACAACAAAGTGATGCTATAAAGGGTTCCTTTTTACCTATTGAGGTACGGAACCCTAAAAATGAAGTCTTGGCAGCCTCCCATATTTGTTAAATGAAGCGTCCAGAAACTGCAGCATGCATCGCAAGCTGCGTCGGGTCTGGTCAAAAATAAGCCTTCGACTCGTTGTATAATATCACTAAGGGCGAAAGTTTGTATGTATATGTGTATGATTCCCCTTTCACACAAAAACTACTGCACGGAATAGAGATAGATTATATCCTGGATTAACACACAGGCTTCTTTTTATTCCGGAAAATCAAATAATTCCTACGGGATTTTGATAAACCTAAATCAGCAGGGCATCAGCTAGTAAATTATATAAGAGATCTAGTGGATAGGGATACCCGGCGTGTGCTACTACGACTACGCTAAAAAAATGCATTGTGTTTTTTTGGTCTAAAACCATCTTCGCATTATTGCCTTTCTAATAAACCGTCAAACATATGTGTTGCAAACACACAAAACACACCCTCCAAATATCATGTCGCGCACACACAGCCTTTAGGCTGGTTCTGTGCGTTGATAAATAAGTCATTCAGTCAATCAGGACTTTGAATTTTATATATACAGATTAGGATTAAATAAATTAAGGAGTTGGAGACTCGTGGTGTACATGGCGTGGTTGGATCTCCCATCGTACGCATTACGTAGGTATCCACGTAATGCGTGTATATCCGCTCATTTACGCGTTATTTTTCTGCTGGTTAACTTCGTAACCAACGGTGGCACCGTTACAGAAAGTGGAGAATCGCCGACCGTTTCTTATTTCTCGAAAGCGTTTCAATAAAAAACATATGTATAAGTATGCGTTGCAATGCGACTCGCACGACACCTATTGTACGTTTATGGTACTGCAGGCCTAGCATGGGCCGGGAAATTTTCTCCCCGAGGAAAGGATAAAAATTTTATCCCCTCCGATAGTTATTTCCACTCTCCGAGCATGGGCACAGGGTTGGATATAATTATCCCCGGTGATAAGGCGGGGAAAGACTAGTCCTCGGTTAATGTCAAAGTGTTATTATTTTTTATCTGTGCTTTTGATTTTGCTCGTTTTCGTTACTCGTAACTCGTCTGTGGCTGCTTTTTATTTTAAAAGAGCTAGAAGGCGGAGCCGTAAAATAGTTTAAAAAACATTCACAGAAGATTATGCTCGTAAGTATTGTTATTGTTTGTGTTTACCTAACCTAACTCCACTTTTGAATTATCCAAATTAAAAAATAATCGAATAGTTGAAATTCCTAGCTATCACAGTAAGTATCACAAAGACAATTTGTGTTAGTCAGTACACAAAATTGAAGTGATAATATATTGATATTGTTAGCGACAAAGAAATGCATAAATTGTTGTTTTATTTGCAGACATGGAAATATGTACTTGAAGAAGGGCACTGGCCACTGACTGACAAGTATGATGAGGCAGCTCGGGATGTAGGACCACCGGGAAATGTCTCAATAGTGCCGTCGGTCACATATATGAGCACATAAGTGTTCAATATTAATTATCACTGTTGGGCATAAATGCTCAACAGGAATTGGACCTGAAGACTCCATAATGGGCCAGCCAGAGAGATGCGTGTATTAATTTAGTTCTATTAAATGTGTGTCTTGTATAACAAACTCAAAATAACTTTAGGTACCTACCTATTGGAATAGGTAAGTTAGGTACACATCTTATCAACATAAAATATTTTCATTATTGTTTGAGATGATGATAAAACTAACAGTTCAGCACACTGCACTGAGAAGAGTTCAATATCACTTAAAATTGGTTAAGCTGGTATGGTTTGAGCTATTAAACTAACCTAATTTCTTTATAAGCATGTCAAGCCAATGTTTTTTATCTTATGGCAGGAAATCTTTGAAGTGTCGGTGGTGGACTATGGTGAGACTGTCGTTTAACCCACTTTGTACACAGTGGGTACTTTATAAAACCAATAGCCCCGAGTGGTTTTCCTATAAATGCCAATAAATAAATAAAAAGTAAGTAGAGGATATGTACATTTTTGTAATTTGTAAATAGTTATGAATATAGGAAGTTATTCTATGGCAGTGTGGTTTGATTGAACATTAAACTTGTTACTTCCTTTTCTTAAGGATAATAGCACTACTTTTAGATCTGTTAAGTTAACATCAGAGATTTGTGTACATCCAAATAAGCATTGTTTTAATTGGTATTCCTAATATTATGCCTAAGAGTTTGTGTTTGTTACTCAATCACACAGAAAGAGTACTTAAAGCAAAATTATTTTTTGAAGAAACTTATTTTTTGTTATAGCAGCAATAGAAATAAGTACAAAATTTCAACTTTAACCTGTTACGTTTCAGGAGACAGACAGATGGAGAGCTGAGACTGTAATAGGGTCCCATTGGTACCCTACAGAACCCTAGTAGTAGTAGTAGATATAAGGATGGGTTTGCACAAGGTGGTTTTAGGTAATAGGTACTTAAAGAAATATATTTTAATGCAAATATGTATTTATTATTCCATCCCTTTTTCCCTTTTATTGTCGGGCAACAGTTAGCAGTCTGGTTTGATCCATAGATATGTGAGATTTCTTTATTTGTTACATTTTCTAGTCTGTCCTTTGGTTGTTCCATTGGAATTCTGAAATATACAATTTATACATTAATGATTTTCAATAATAATAAATTAAGAGTAAGAGGATATACTGAAATGGTCTATAAAGTATAATAGGCTAACATATTTACTCTTACAAAACACTTATGATGAACCATTATAATTTGTAAAGTGTTATTGTGTTTGTGTATCATTATGTATTTAACTATGATATAGGTGTGTATTTTAATTTAAGAATTGTTTTGTTAAATTAGACTCCTGCCTATTTTGTTCAAATAAATGATTTTATTATAATGAGTCATTGTGTTATTTTATATTTCCAAAAATCCATACTAATATTATAAATGCGAAAGTGTGTCTGCCTGTCTGTCTGCTAGCTTTTCACAGCCCAACAGTCTAACCGATTAAGATGAAATTTAGTACCTACAGAGTTAGCTTACATCCCGAGGATGGACACCGGCTACTTTTTATTCTGGAAAATCAAATAGTTCTCACAGGATTTTCAAAACCTAAATCCACACAGATGAAGTCGCGGGCAATAGTCATCCCATGACCTTGACTTGTATCTCACTGGTAACTACCATCTGCCAAGAGTCTTATAGATGTGAGGACGTAGAATAAATAGATAATAGCCGCATGTAGGACCTATTTGTAGGTACCTACTACCTACCTAAGTAGGTACCTATTCGTTTGCACAAGATGGTTTTAGGTAATAGGTAAGTACTTAGGTACTTACTTTTATGAATCCATCCATCGAATTAATCGGCTTTAGTGCTTCATTAAGCTGCTCGCACAAGTACAGCACATAATATTTGTCCATCCGAAACAAGTGTCGGAACTCAGCGTCGGGAAATTCAAAGGGATTACTTCCATCACTAATTACGTGCTCATGTTATTTTCGTTCTAAATTCTCTATTTCAAACTAATAAAAAAAGCGCGAGACATGTTTTTTGATCTTTTAATAATTGAGTTAAAGTTCTATGAGCTTATACCCACCTCTAATCTCGATGATAAAATTATCCCTCTCAAATGTCAAAAGAGGACAGTTTATCTTCTTTTATTTGGCCCCATGCTATAGACGGTGGATAAATAGTCCCCCGAGTCCCCGTGAAATGTCAAACGGGGATAAACTTCTCCTCTCCCCTGTTGCCGTGCTCTGAGGGGTGGAGAAGTTAATGTTATCTCCTGTGCAGTGGATAAAATCGGGGGATATAATTTTTATCTTCGGCCCATGCTAGCCGTGCTGTGTCAGAAATCTTCCTGCAAGTTCAAACAACAATTACACAAAGTTTGAACGGATGAATAATGCATGAACGTATAGGTGAAGAACAGACATACATTATTTTTCTTTTATTTATATATATATATATATATATATATATAAGGAAAAGCTGCCTAACTGACTGACTGACTGATCTATCAACGCACAGCTAAAACTACTGGACGGTTCGGGCTGAAATTTAGCATTATGACGTAGACATCCGCTAAGATAGGATTTTGAAAAGTCAACCCCGTAGTGGGTAAAATAGCGGTGTGAAATCTGTGTAGTCCACGTGGACAAAGTCGCGGGAATAAGCTAGTTATATATTATAAGAAGATAACTTTGCTGATTTACCGTATACTTCTGAACGTGTTTCGGTTTGTGCTGTTTATAATTTACCTTGATAGCAAATTAGCTTTCTAGGAATTGAATACTTTGCGCAATCGGTGTCTGTTTCCTTTTGTTGGCGCGTGGGCATCTGAATTGCCATTTCTCTATATCTAAATGACTATTGTTTTTTAATCTAAATATATAAAAGGAAAGTGTGACTGACTGACTGACTGATCTATCAACGCACAGCTTAAATTACTGGACGGATCGGGCTGAAATTTGGCATACATATAGCTATTATGACGTAGGCATCCGCTAAGAAAGGGTTTTTGAAAATTCAACCCCTAAGGGGGTGAAATAGGGGGTTGAAAATGTGAAGTCCACGCGGACGAAGTCGCGAGCATGAGCTAGTGAAAAATAAAACTTATATACTCTGACTAGTATAGACATTTGTTTGTCATCATAAAAGACGGGTTATATTTCTGTATATCGTTCGCACTTCGCTCCTATAAATGGCAATCGGGTTGGGAAGTGGGAAGGCCCCGTACACCCGCACAGCCCCCCGCGCTAACCCGGTGCGGGCTAGTGACGTGCGCGTGTGCGGGGCGTCCCCCCGCCTCATACCCGGATTGCCATCTCAACCTGTCGCGGACTATACGTTGGACTAATGTAAAGAAGAATCTAAACAAAACATACTGAATGGTTTATTTTAGTAACATGAATGATTTAATTTAGATCGCAGTGAATTGTGCAATTCTTTGCAACAATGTCTTGTATATGCAACAAATGGATCATCGACTCAGCACTGATATCAGGTTTATTGCTATTCAAACCAGCTCAAAGCTTTTCTTATCGTGTTTTTTATTTACTGTAGTCAGTATTATATCTACGGATACCTATATCTCACAACTATCTGCAACCCCTCGGTAACAATCATAATAACCAACATTGTTAGAGATATTTATTTTCCATTTCCCACTGTTATGTTGATAGTGGCATTATTTGTCATCTAGGGTCGCCAACAGCCGTGTTTTACCCGGATAGGTTGCTATCGTAGATTTCTGGGTAAATTAATAAAAAAGGTTTACTAACATTTTTATTTTATTAAAGTACAATAAACGCTGTTTTAAAATGAAACGGACGGTGACCTATAAAAACCGCCCGCTGCTATTTTATTTTTCTCATGTGTTTCAGATGCTTGTTACTGTAAAAAGCTTTCCACGAAACAGGTTCATTTGCAATAGGATAATTAAACTGAGTTAGTTAAATGTAATGCTTTCAATTTTCGGCAAAAACAATGCGATTGCCAAAAAGCCGACAGATCTTGTAACAAAACGTCACTGGCAGGCGTCGAATGCATGAATGTTACCTACATTTGACGTAGGCTATGAGACAACTATTTTTCTTTGATTTCACGTCACCCATAGCCTAATATTTGACATATGATAGATTTAGGATCAAACAGAGAGTTCCCTCACTGTAGTTTACTCCTTGTGCAAAGTGTCCTTGTGCAAGGCCCAAGATTTTAAGTTTTTCACCTAAAACTAAATTAAAATGTCCTGTTATAGAAAATGTAAATATGGTAAATCTATAGTCATCGGTGCGTGACGGACCAACATGTGATTACGAGTAATGGAAGGGCGATGTTCCACGATTGGCCGCGTGTGACAATCGCTCGCAAGAAGCACCTAATTACCTCAGTTTCGGAGAAACTATCAACATATGAATACGAAGGGAAGTTGCGGTTTGCGTCAATGTTCGAGTAGTTGATTACTTGGCTTGTTGGCTCGTAAATGATGTCGAAAAATACCTTTTTAGAGTCAGCGACATATTACAATAAATATGCGGAATATTATTTTAAATCTATACAAATAAATGACCCCTATTTAGGTGGACGGACGACATCAGACGAGTCGCAGGGAGCCGCTGGATCCAGGCGGCGCAAGACCGTGGCGTGTGGAAGTCCCTACAAGAGACCTATTGTCCAGCAGTGGACGTCTATTGGTTGATGATGATGATGATACAAATAAAAGGAAAAGCTGACCGACTGATTGATTCACTGGTCACTGGTAACTGACTGACTGATCTATCAACGCACAGCTGAAACTACCGGATGGATCGGCCTGTTTGACATGCAGATAGCTATTATGACGTAGACATTCGCTAAGAAAGGATTTTTGTTGATTCAACCCCTAAGGGGGTAAAATAGGGGTTTGAAATGTGTGTAGTCTATGCGGACGCAGTCGCAGGCTAAGCGAGTCTCATTATAATTTTCTTTTTCAAAGCTTTTCATTAGTTTGTTTTGTTTGCAAATTGTCATTCCGTCGAAATTGTAACAGATTTTCCAGCTACATACTTCCAATCAAATTGTCCGATTGTTCAAATTTTGCAGACATGTGTGGTTTGGATGGCAATAAGTCGGTATAATTATTCTACCATTGAACGTCTTTGATAATAGAAGTAGGAGATTGGCTTTGGAACTTTCGGAAGACAATGGTATGATTGTCGTATTTAGACTAATTTGCTTGGTTTTCATTATTACGTTTCAAAAAATACAATGACAAGAGCCTGATAATGGAGATCAGAGATAGAAGGCAGACATTCTCTTAGCATATGGCAGAACAGTCGTGTTTGAACTTATGCTTTGTTTCAGTAAGTTTCGATACTTTTTGATATATTAAAAAAGCTTTTACTTTGAAAACTTTTTCACTTTAAAATTACGTAGTGGGTACCTTTCCAATTTAGCCCGCTTCCAACTTAGACTGCATCATCAATTCATCACTTAGGTACCTACCACCAGGTTAGATTGTTGGTAAGGGCTATCTTGTAATGGAATAAATAAATAAATAGGTAGAAATTTTGCGAAGAGCTGATTTATATTATTCAAATTGTGTGCAGTGAATGCCCCGTTTCTTCGTTTCTTGCAACCGTTGGTGATGCTAGTTTCTTTTGTTCAGGCATCGGAGCATAATAATTTCTCGGAATGTAAGCTTATGAATTTAGATTTACCGTTGAGATTTATATGACCTTGTCAATGCGATAAGAAAACGAAGGTCACAAATAACAGGATGTGATTAAGTAGACGGCTGTAATTGTACTTACTATTCAAATTCTAAGTAGATATCTATTAAAATCTTGACTTGATTAAAGAATTACCAGTTAGGAATAAACACTATTTGAACACATACATAACATTATCCTCGTAATAAAATATACCTACTCGTAGTTACTTACCTACTGAGTGAGTTTTTGGTAAATCTATTGTAGTAAAAACGTTAATCTTTCCTTGGGATTTTCCAAATCCTGTTCGCGTGATGACGTAAGTAACCAGTTGCGTAACAACGTCATCACGCGACAGGTCGAGGTGGCAGTCGGGGAGGGAACGCCCCGCACACCCGCACAGCCCCCGTGCGGGTGACGTGCGGGTGTGTGGGGCGTCCCCCGCCTCATACCCCGATTACCATCTTGACCTGTCGTGGACTATAGGTATTCAAGTCTACACCTAGATAATGCCCGCGACCTCGTCAGCGTAGATTTAAGTTTTTGAAAATCCCTTGCGAATTTTTGAATTTCCCGGGTATATAGTAGTGTATGTTCGTCTCCTTTGTATCAAGTAGATTGTGCGCACAACTTGTCCATTAAGATAAAGGTTTTTTAAGAATACCGTGGGAACTCTTTGATTTTCTGGGACCAAAAGTAACCTATGTCCTTCCCCGGGAAGCGAGCTATCTCTGTAGTCTGTACCATATTTCGTCAAAATCGGTTAAACGAATGGACCGTGGAAAGCCAGCAAACAGACATACATACACATTATCGCATTTATAATATTAGTATGGACCTGGAAGTATGGACACTCCGCTTCAGATATCGACTAGTTTTGGGGCAGTGTGCTTATAGAATCTAATTTAGGCGGCCGAATCACTCAGGCAACCAAAAGGTTAATATTATTAATCATTTCGCCATTTTGTAGGATATATCCGGGAAAAACAGGACTGATAGTTACAATAGTCGAAATACTAGTCAAATTCAAATCAAACTCCAATCCTTAAATGTGGACAAAATCTTTAAAAAAAGAGTACTTAAAGTCGATCTTCCAGGAGCGAGAACAGCCTATGCCAGACGATTTTCACCATATGTTGAAGCTAAAATTTACAACTCTGTTGCGAAGTCTTGTCATCTTAAAAACCTTACGATAAAACAGACAACTGACATTATCACAAAATGGTTGAAATCTTTGACATACAAGGACACAGAAGAAATAATTTCGGCAAAAAAGCTATAATATAATATGTTATTTAAAACTATACTACTTATGCTTTGTAACCTACCTAAATACCTAATGTGCAATAAATATAATATTATAAATGTTTATTTGTTTATTATACATATAATATTATAAATAGATATTTGTTTATTTATTTATCACTCCTCTCATTCATCATCATATTATATTTGTTTGTATCTTTGTAACTGTAATTAGTAATATTATATAAAATATTCTAACCGCTAAACTTTCCTAGTCCTCAGTAAAACCCACTAGGAAATCATATATGGTCTCCACGTCACAGGTTTAACCTAGTGTGAAGACCACTAGTAACCGACGCCAAAATAACGTGTTTTTGTTAAATAAAGATATTTTTTTTTTAATTTTTTTTTTTTTTTTAATTATTACTTGGCACAAATATGTAGCTGAGTTTTACTTGCAATTGACACTTTATCTGGGTTTATATAGAAGCGGTCGGCCTTGGGCTCGGGTCATAAAACCGGGGAAGTCAGTGAATGACGCTTATAGCCTCACGTGTACGTACTTAAATAGTGTCATATTTCGCGCGAAACATGCATCTGTGTATCAAGTATTCGTACCTATTACTTTAACGATTGCATCATCTAAATGATTTGTGCGCAAAGTACATAGGTACGGAGTACTTACTGATATGATATGACACTAAACGAGTTCATGTTTTAATCAGGTATAGTATTGGTGTGCACAGATTCCTACGACGTGGCGTGTAGCTTTTCCGTTAGTCATCATCATCATGATCAATCCATCGCGCCGGCGATCACTACAGAGTACGGGTCTCCTCTCAGAGTGAGAAGGTGTTTGGCCATAGTCTACCACGCTGGTCAAGTGCGGATTGGCAGACTTCACATACCTTTGAGAACATTATGGAGATCTCTCAGGCATACCTACAAGTTTCCTCACGATGTTTTCCTTCACCGTTAAAGCAAGTGATATATTTTAATTGTATTAAAACGCACATAAGTCCAAAAAGTGAACGGTGCGTGCCCGAGATCGAACCCCCGACTTCCCGAGAAAAAAAAAGGCGGACGGCTATCACCTCTATTACCATCGCAAATTATTTTCTAATATTACTACAACTTAATAAAAATCAACGTCGGAAGGCACGGGTAAGATTTTCACTCTTAAAACTTTAAGTGCCTCTTATGCTACGTCTGTGACTCCACCACCGCCGGTTCAGAATGAAGATTCTACTGAGAAGAGCCGGCAAGAAACGCAATTGCTTTTTCCAAATCATAAAAAGTTAACAGTGTAAACAATGTGTTAACAATACAACTACACCATTTTGTGGGCAACTGAAAGCTCAGCTGGTTGCTTTCACTCAACTTTGTCACGAAGAAATTCATTATAATTGTTAATTAATTGTATAATAAATAGCCTTGACTTAAAAGATTCATCACTACCCTACCCATATTATAAATGCGAAAGTGTGTTTGTTTGTTGGTTTTTTGGCTTGTCCTTCAATCACGTCGCAACGGAACAACGGATCGACGTGATTTTTGCATGGGTATAGTCAAAGACCTGGAGAGTGACGTAGGCTACTTTTTATTCTGGAAAATCAAAGAGTGCCCACAGGATTTTCAAAAACCTAAATCCACGCGTGCGAAGTCGCGGACATCAGCTAGTAATACATAATAAGTATTTAAATAATAATTACGTATCTGTACACAATTGTGCCGGTGTCGGATGCACGGTGATTTGTGGCTGGATCCTGACTGCAACCCGGCGCGGGTCAAAGACCGGTTCGCCTTTCGGAAATTCGCAAGATGCATGAGGCCGGCGGACGAGCAGAATGACCTCATCGTGGATCTCTTTTTGTTGTAGCCCTGCCTTTAATTTTTGTTTTATTTATTAAAAAGTTTATATTTTCTAAGAGGCCGCCCCGTTTCATCTGACTATAGTTTTTATAAACTTAAGTCTGTGCCTACATAATTATAAAATGTTATATTACACCTGCAGCGTGTTTGATAAATCATAAATAACATGACTAATGAGGTGGTACCAAATAGTTTATAGATTCTTTCGACTTTCATTGTCTCGACAAACATTCAAATGCCCTTCGAGTTCACAGATTTTTTTTACGAGTTCATTTCTGTGATGAGTTTGCAGGGATGTTGCATTGGAGTTTTCAACAAATTATTACATACATATTATCTCTCACGGATTTCACGCTACGAGGCTCATTTTTTTTTTGGTGCATCTACGCATCGGTCCTTCTAACCTCAGCTTGCCGGGCTGTTACGGACATTATCTAACACCTTGTTTACGGCAAACTAGACATGGTGCTTGTAAATACAGACACACCCAGTACCTACCTACCCACTAATAGTTCACATAATAAGTCATGCAATCACGAATAGAATAAAGGTATTAAGTATAACATTGAGTCGTGATTGCACTTTGTCTGTATCGATGATAATAATAATGAACAGAGCCGCAGGCATCAAGTTTTATGTATCCATTTATATTGTATTTTCGTAACGCTCTCATATAATAAGCTTCCTTTCACACAAAAGTTAAAAGAAAATAATATACTGTCAGAGACAGACTAATCTCAAAATAATTGCCCTCAAGTTACCGGAGTCGTCTCACGTCATGAACATTTGCACCGAGGAACAAAAAACTGCTGAGCGGAGACTACAAAGTGCACCGCACTGCGTCTGCATTCGGCTTTTTTATACCTTTTTCCCCCTTTACTCGTCCACGATGCTATGGATTTCCGTCGGCAAAACCGCGTGCGTGTACCACAACTCGTTTCAATAATTTTTCTTCGAATCTGCATTGTTGCGGAAAAATAATGAACAATGACACACAGTTATGTCGAACAGTGAGTAGTACTATAACGCCTCCGTACATACTTAAAAACGGGCAAAGGAAAATAAATTCCATCATCGTTTCTAAATTACGAAACGGAGTCATAATAAAATAATAATACTATTATGCATTCTGAAGTAATAGTAATTGCGGTACATGCTCCGTTTTTATTATGGTTTGTAGGACTGTGAACTCACACTTTTTCACGAGAAGACTAGATTTTCAATAAAATATGAATTCGATACGTCATGTAAAATGTAGCGTGAATCATTGCCTCGTAACAGATATTAAAATATTTGCAATGCTCTCCCAGGGACGCGAGTGCCGTAAACATACGAAATACTTTATAAATATTCTTTCTCAGAAGCTTATATTGGACTACGCTTCGTAGGAACGTACCTTCTACCTACGGTGCGACGCAGATAATGTGCGATTCGAAAGTTCCATTAGCTCGGAAGAGCAACACAATATAACGCCCGGTACAGTTATAAGCATCGTATATTTGCAAGTAAGCGAATATTACCGGTGAATCTACCCAATGGATATTCAACAGGTCGCGCTCTGCCGCCGATTCTCGGAAACAATCCCCGCGCGGCCTTGCGATGAAACATCGCGCAAATGTTTGTTTAGCTTTCAAACGATTCAAAAACGGCTACCGCAAAATTTTACTGTTCGCGGGAATCGTTGGCTTCTCGTGACGTTTTGTTTGCGCAAGCTTTATTCCCTGAACGGTTTACAGCTGTTACTCGGACGAGTAGTGCGGGCTCTAACCGAATTATGGGGATCTAATATTCAGCGAGCAATTTACTCGAATGAGTCGTGTGCTGGCGCAAATGTCATTGAAGTCGCCGAGAAATATCATTTCCTCGTTTGTGAGAGTTTAATAATGTAATCCCCGTTTCGCGGAACCCTAGTCATCGGCAGCTGCGAATGCATTGCGCCACCGCATGCGATGCAGGGTCCACCGTCTGTCTCACCGCGCCCGTCTCCGAATAATGCTCCATTAGTTGTTCGTTTTAAATTCGCTAAGCGTTTAAACAATAATTGTTTTCTCTACTAATTTAAAAATATAATACCTACCTTCTTACTTTTTCTTGCTGGAGTGATTTCGTTCAACAACCAGTTTGATTTCCGCAGTTAGAAAACAAATTGTACCTACTTAGTCCGATGTAATACTGCTGTAACTATTCTTTAGAATCAAAAATTATAACAAACTAATAGTTAAAAAAATATTAAACGTTTTCAACAAAAAAATAGCCCACATTTTCCAGAAAAAATCGGGATGATGATAAGGATTCTAACGATACCCCATACAGCCAAATCTGTTCAGGCATTTAGAAGTTCGTTGGAATAAAGAAACTCATCTGCATACATACTACTAGTAGATGAACCCTGAAAACAGTACACTTTTTTTTTGGCCAGTCATGACTATTTAAGTTTAACCCAGGCGGAAACAAGAGCAAAAGCCACATGTTTCATGAAGTTAAATGGAGTCTGGATTTATTTGTGTTAATGATTCTCCAATCTGGGAATATCTCTCGAAATGCGAAATCCGCACTAGCACAGTTACTTGCAAGTTTTCTCCGCCTTTAAATAACCGTAGTTATCGCGATTGCAAACATCTAAGAACGCACGCTATCTCATTTCAGTGAATGATTATTATGGCATAGTTTTATCAGTACGATCTTTATCTGTTTTTATGTAAATTGTTCTTCTGACTAATCCATTAGCAGATACCAAATCGGTGCAGTTCATAAAATCAGCATCAAGCGTACCCTTATTTTTAAAACATATTTCAATCGTAATTATAATAATTTCGGTTTTTTAAAACTCCCAACGGAACTCTTCGATTTTGCAGGATTAAAGTAGCCTAAGTATATCTGTATACGGGATTTAAGCTATCTCTGTAGCAAATAGATCATGCTTGCGACTTCATCCATGTAGAATTAGGTTTTTAAAAATGTCGTGGGAACTCTTTGCTTTTCTGGGATAAAAGTCCATTCTCGAAATGCAATCTATCTCTGTAGCACTTCAAAATCTAAACGGATCGGAACTTTAACATTTATAATTTGTTAGTATGGATTATGAACCTATATAATGGAACACGATATATATACCTACTTCTTTATAGTAAAGTACCTACTCAGTAACTATCCACATATTAGCAAAATTCAGCGTTATCAGGGAAATGTTATTTGATGTCAAATACCTACCCAAGTACCAAGCTGAACTGATAACTATGCAAACATGATTTGCGAAGATTTGCGGTTGCGTACACAAAGCTTATATCCCAAATTCCTAAAGCCGCGTATCCACTGTGCTTGCTCACTAATTATGCTCTGCGAATCTGCAGCTGCTTGTATACACACCACAGTGTGTTTTATAAATCATCTAACATGACAAATTGAGGTACAGTACGCGGCAGAAAGTAATGTACGACCTTTAGAAGGAGATAGCAGAGTTGTCTCTGTCGTTGAGACCGATAAAACGTCATATAGGTACGAGTGACAGAGACAACGCTCTACAAAGCCGAAATGTCATTCCAAAGGCCGTTGTACATTACTTTCTGCCGCGTACTGTATGTTGTAACCAAATACTTAGTGTCATAGTCACGTTGTTTTCGTTGTCTTTGCTGTACTTGACAAACGTTAAAACGGTTGTTCGAGTTCAAAGAAGTTGTTACGAACTCATTTCCGCGATCAGCTGTTTGCAGGACATTGGAGTTTTAAAGCAATTCTTTAAATCTCCATATCTCCCACGGATATCATCTCCATATTATCTCCTACGAGGCTCATTATTTTTTGGTACACCTAACATCTACACATCGGTCCTACTCCTAACCTCAACTGCTAAGACGTTACGGTCTACGGACGTTATCTAATATGTTGTATAGTGGTTACCTAGTATCTACTCGTACTCTTCGACGTGAGCATTTCTCGTAGCACCAGCGATATATAAGCGGTTTCTTGTCGATACGCTAAACGTTTACGTCTTGGGAGCAGTTGCAGATCCGTGAAGCTCAGCATGAGTTGGTGTGCGAACGTAGTGGGTTCTTGATTTACAAACGTTTAATTGTTTTAACTTTTCCAGGTTCAAAGATAGCGTGGCGTACCCATGGTCGGCGGGCGTGTCGAACCTGATCCTGTACCCAGAGGCAGCCAACCAGACGCTGTACACGCGGCGAGCAGCTCACAGCGACTCCGGCAACTACACGTGCCGACTCAGCAACGAAACACACAGCGAGACTCATACAGTCAGACTTGATATTTTAGGTAACTAGCTTATCCTCCTAATGCTATGTTTTAAATGCCTATGCTTAATGTTTTGTCTTGTACGTATGCATATTTAAATGCAATGTCCCAATTATGCCAAACCAACCCATAAATTATTAGGTATCAAAAATTGAGTTAAGAGAAGTTTCCCTAGCCCGCTGCCCAGCCCTCTTTTTTATATCCATATTTGGATTTTTGAAACTTTCAAGTTTTATAAAATCAGGAAGGTCTGGCAAGTGGCACGCGCTGGCTCTCGCTCTTATATCTTGTTAAATAGATATTTTCAATCATTAAGACGTTCATTAGACAGCTTTTTGAAAAAAAACCTCTATTTTTCTTGTTACGGATCACTGAATTGTATAGTGTCATGTGATCACGTCGATCTTCGCTTCAGTCGCGCTCCGAAAGTCGAGACGTGTCTATTATCCGTGGACTTTTTAAGTACAAAAGAAAGTTCGGTTTTAAATTGCAACTTTCACTTCGAAGAAATGGCGCGAAGTGATGATTTTCTTGTAGTTTGTAGCAACAGCTAGCAAACGAACAGACAGGACGTCTGACAGGTAAATTGGGTATCAGTTGTATAATGTACATTTAACTACCAGAGCAACTTTGTAATAAGTTGACAAGTTTAAAGATATATCATCATCATCACCATGAACCCATCACCGGCTCACTACTGAGTAAAGAGCTTTCCTCTCAGAAAGAGAGGGAGCTACTTAGGATCCTTCTCATTTTGACTGGAAGACTTCTTCCTATCCGCTACACCTCTGTTAAAGCCTAGGAAGCTGTAAATCTCTTTAGATGACACTCGTCATCATCATCGTCAACCCATAGACCTCCTGCCTGCTGCTGTGACGTCTGCTAGATCTAGGTCTCTTGTAGAAACTTCCATATGCCACAGTCTTGTACCGACGGATTCCAGCAGCACCCTGCGACTCGTTTGCTGTCGTCTGTCTAGTGTCTACCTATAGTGGCTGGTCTTCATACGCTGTTTTCCGGTGCGAGATGGTCATTCCAGCATCTTAGCAAAGTCAATTGTTTTTTTGAACTACGTGCCCTGCCCATTGCCACTTCAGCTTGGCAACCCGCTGAGCTATGTCGGTTACTCTGGTTCTCCTACGGACCTCCTCATTTCATGATTTGATCACGTAGAAAAACTCCAAGCATTGCTTTTTCCATATTATAACACTAGCTTATTCTTGCGACTTCGTCCGTGTGAGCCATACAAATTTCAAATTCCTATTTTGCCCTCTTAGGGATTGAATTTTCAAAAACCCTTTCTTAGCGGATGTCTGCGTCATAGAAACTATCTTTCTTCAGCTTCAGTCAGAAAAACATCGTGAGGAAACCTGCATGCCTGAGAGTTCTTCATAATGTTATCAAATGTGTGTGACGTCTACCAATCCGCACATGGCCAAAGTGGTAGACTATGGCTAGCAACCCTTCTCACTCTGAGAGGACATCCGTGCTCTGTAGTGATAGAAGAAGATTCACCAAAGTCAAGCGTAATAATTAAATCTGTTCTAACGAATCCAATATTTTTTTTAACAGAAAAGCCCGCGGATGCTCCGAAAACAATGTTCATTTCAAAAGATCGGTGGGTGGAGGAAGGGAGTGAACTACGGCTCTTCTGCGAAGCGCTTATTGGTGAGTGTCGCTCACTTTCCCGTAATCAAAATACCGAAATGAAATATTAAGGCTTACTAACACAACGCGCGACGGAAACCTTTCTAACGCGGCTGCTATCTAAGCTGTAATATAATCACTAGTCACTACCCATATTATTGGGCCCTTTCACAATACTTGCGGTGCAACGTCGCATCGTAAAATTCTACGACAACGCACAACGCATCGTGGGAAATTACATGGGAATCGCATTGAGTATTGCATATCGCACCGCAATTATTGTCGAAGGGCCCATTGGTTTGTCCTTTAATCACGCCTCAACGGATGTGCGGTTTTTAACCAATCGTAGCGCGTCATCATTGTGTTTATGGCTTCATACATTGCCTGGTTCTACAAATCTTACACGAGTACGCGCGCTTTCAATGTGACGTCATGCTGTTCAGTTTCCGTCGTGCCTTGCGTAGGTGCACTCCCGCAACTATTAATTGAACCGAAACGCTTCTGAATGTTGCCAGCGATTTCGCAGAAATTAGCTGCTATATTATTTTTAGTAACTGCCTACTGCACTTTGTCATGTTTTCAATTACATCTGAGTTCATCATTTGTCTAAAAACAAAGTGCTCTTTTGGCACATTAATTGTGGGAATATGGATAAATCCATATTCCCACAATTAATGTGCCTTAATTCTTCCCTAGATATACTAGATATGCCCTTCTTACCTAGATATAAAACTTATAATACACCTATTACAGTATCTGGATGATTTCTGGACATTAATTACGAATTTTTTATCGGTGGAAGCATTATTATCGATATAGAGCTCCCAAAACAAAGAAGCTTAGAAATGATTTAGAGATTTAATCTAAATCCACGCGGAGGGAGTCGCGGTAATAAGCTAGTTTTATTAAATAAATAAAATCTCGATTGCTTTACAATGGCGCCGATTCTGTTGTCTGCATCTTTTTAGTATTGCTAAAAAAGGACAGAACATGAATTGTACATTTAAATTGTCTAGAGTACGCTATAAATTTAAACAATAGGCTCGCCACTGGCAGCTAAAGTCACCAGGTTTGACAGCTGTAAATTAAATTTAAAACTGTCAAACTGGGTACATCCGTATCTGTGTGTGTGTCATTTTCATATTACATTAGTAAGAAGAGGATGCGAATACTCTAAAATTAAGTTGTGCTCAGAATCATTACCTTGCTATAAAAATAGAAAACTATGAGAATCACTAACAGTAAAGCAACTTTGACATGTTATGTATTGACTGCACAGATTGACTGGCGCTGATTTTCGCTCCATTCTCAAAACAAAAATACGGGCTTGTCACACTTACACCTGCCATAATATACGCTTCATAGCTTGATATATTTTTTCTTTTTCCTTTTCACCAGGTCGATTGTACTTAGCAGACGCTAGAAGTGACCTGCGCTGGTGGAAGGTGTGGCCGAACGGTACCGAAGGCGATCTTTTACCCACACAGATTGAGATTAAAAGTACAAGGTGAGTTTGTATTTACTACTATAAACTTCTGCCTTTTTGTGAGTTGACTCATTCGTAAACAAGAAAGTGAGTTAATATCGCATTGTCATCCAGTTCCAAGCGGAGTTTGAAATTTCAAGTCTAGCTCATCAGGAAGTTAGTTTGTGCCGAACAGACAAACAGACCAACAAGAAACCACCAAGAAGAAGTTAAGGAAAAACGTACTAAAATCGACCACATGCTGCACACTGTAACAGTATTACGATACGGTAGACTGACAGAAATTTCCCTATGATTTTCTCCTTTCATACCTAACGGTTTCTTTACAAAAGGAAAAGGTTTTCCTTTACTGATTTTTACCTACCGAATCGTAAAACTGAAATTTCCGCCGAAATCAGGAAAGGCAAAGTTATCCCTCTTGCGAAAGTAGGAAGTAGATGCGAATAGCGCAAAGTTTGAGCGAAGCTTTAAAGTCGTGAGCATTTTCCAGTACCCACGGAATACTTAATACTCTATTTCAAAATTCATACAGTTCCATCAGGAAACAAGCAATAAAATAGCTTTGTTGTAAATAATATTGGATCGTATGATGTTTCCAGCGAAGTTCGTGTATAATGTCATCTTGATTAGAGGTTATTATGCCTTGTATCCATTAACCAAATTGCCCGTGCTTCAATTCACTTCTGCTAAGTCGAAATTAGGTATTCCGCGTATTAGCGTTGTTGGGCAAAAGGTCGGGTTGAAATACGGCTTATTCGAGCATTCATTTTTTTCTATTATGATATAATTGTTTTGTTGATATTAAGTGAATATTTGAGGAAAATGTCTTTGCTCAATCGATGGAAGTACGTACGACGATTACTAATAGGTAATTTATTGCATACTACTATGGCAATAAGAACCAAAGGCGTTTTTCGGTATCTTTTTAATATAATAATTTTGATATTGTCCATGAAATTATAAAACAATATCTAAAAATATAAGTTTTCGTGTTTCATTTATTAATATTTTAAGTAAATCTGGTGAAGATTGTTATATAATTATACATAAATATATTTATACATTTCTAGCATTGAGTCTTGACAACGGGCACTATAGGCCTACCAATTAACTGAGATGGTTCCAGAGGTAGCAGTGCGGTGCGGGAGGGGTGTGGTGACGTGACGCGTGAGGTCGTTTCGTCAACTCGTGACAACTGTCACGCCTCCCGCACCGCGCAGCTACCTCAGAGACCATCTCAGTTAAGTGGTGTACGTATAGTTAACACTAGCTTATGCCCGCGACATCGTCCGCGTGGACTACACGTATTTTAAACCCCTATTCACCCTCTTAGGGGTTGAATTTTCAAAAATCCTTTCTCAGCGGATGCCTTCGTCATAATAGCTAGCTGCATCCCGAATTTCAGCCCCATCCGTCCAGTAGTTTGAACTGTGCGTTGATAGATCAGTCATGAAGTGTTTCATTATTTGAAAATATAATGTTAGTTAGTATTAGTTAGTCGGTCAGTCAGCTTTTCCTTACATATATATTCAGATTTCAGTTGGCCTGGCCGCCTTACGCCCCGGTTTCACACAAGTTTGCCCCCTTTACAGAGACGACGTGGAGGACATTATCGGCTCGTACCTGAATATAAAGAGCGTGTCTGCGCAGGACTACGGCGCGTACGTGTGCGTGGTGCGCAGCAATGACGTCATCTCGCGGAACTACGTCACCGTGCACTATAAAGGTAAGTTACATCTCAATTATTTCGACCAATCAACGACTTTTTGCGTCCAGTGAACAAGTGACTTTTGCAGCAAGTGATATTTGTTATTTTATTTGTTTATATTGTAAGTTTCGTACTTTTAAGGCTACACTTTAGATACGTATTACGTTGATTTATAATATAACTAGCTTATGCTCGCGACTTCGTCCGCGTTAACTACAAAAATATATATAATCCCTATTTTACCCCCTTAGGGGTTGAATTTTTAAAAATCCTTTCTTATCGAATGTCTACGTCATAATAGCTACCCTGCTGCATACCCAATTTCAGCCCAATCCGTCGAGTAGTTTGAGCTGTGCGTTGATATATCAATCAGTCAGTTAGTCAGCTTTTCCTTTTATATATATATCGTATTGGGTGTTTTTTCCAGCTAACGGTCAAAGTGGCGACGGCGCGTGGTGCGCGGGCGGCGAGGTGCCGTGGCGCGCGCTGGCGCTGGGCGGCGCTGCGGGCGCCATGCTGCTGCTGTCGCTGGTCGTATTCCACAAGCACTGCACGCCGCGCCTGCTGCTCGCCGCACGACACGCGCGCGCCCGCGCCGCCACGGCCGCGCATCGCGCGAGAGGTACATCATCATCATGATCAACCCGTCGTCGATTCACTACAGAGCACGAGAGTCTCAGAGTGAGAAGGGTTTTGGCCATAGTCTACCACGCTGGCCAAGTGCGGATTGGCAGACTTCACACATCTTTGAGAACATTATGGAGAACTCTTGGGCATGCAGGTTACCTCACGATGAAGCAAGCCTTCACCGTTAAAGCAAGTGATAATTAATTACATAAATCGCACATAACTCCGAAAAGCTACAGGTGCGTGCCCGAGATCGAACCCCCGACCTCCAATTACGAGGCGGACTTCCTAACCACTAGGCTATAATAGCGCGAGAGGTACAGTGACCGCAAAACAAGTAGTCCAATCTGAAATTGCGACCTGGCCATTTGTGAAGGTCATTAACGAAGGATTAGATTAAACACACAAGCCTGGCTGAGATCTATTGCGCATACTATACAATGCACAATCTACAACTACTACAATGCCTAGTGTTCAGGTTAGACTACTTGTTTAGCGCGATAACTAAACTACCCTATCCCTACATCTCGTTTTTCTAAATCACCATTGATAGTTTTGTATTTATCAATTATGCTTAAAACGACAAAATACACTAGTAGTTACCCAGATAAATTATCAGATTAATATAAAAACTGTTTCAACTCAAAAACTAAGAAAACTGATTTGTTATAATCTACTAAAGGTACCTTTCAAACAGAAGAAATTACGTTTTGAAGGTATAAAGCATGGTTACTACAGTTTTATTTCCGTCCATCATCATCATGATCAACCGATAGACGTCCACTGCCGGGCATAGGTATCTTGTAGCGACTTCCACACGCCACGGTCTTGCGCCGCCTGAATCCAGCGGCTCCCTGTGACTCGTCTGATGTCGTCCGTCCACCTAGTGGGGGTGGTCTTCCAACGCTGCGCCTTCCGGTGCGCGGTTGCCATTCCAGCACCCGGAGACCCCCAATCAGATCCGCCAAGATCCGTACGGATATCGGTTTTATCTCCGTCCAGATAATAAATAATTAATTATATTTTTGAGGTGAAACACTTTTGATCTGGCGTTGCGATATGGTGGCCAACTTTTGATAGAAGAACTAATAGAAGATTTTAATAAAACTTTTTTTGCAGTTTTGGAAAAAGAGTTTGACGTGCTAGTATGCTGGACGTCGGTCGACGGCGAGTTAGTTCGCGGCGCGCTGCTGCCCACGCTGTCTCTGAAGTACAAGTACCGCGTGCACACCGTCATACTGTCCACGCAGCCCGACAACTGTGAGTATAGGCCCTTCCACAATACTTGCGGTGTTACGTCGCATCACAAAATTCGTATTTCTTGCTAATTAAAATAATGTGTACTACGTTAGGAGCCAATGCATGGAATCCATCGTTATTTCTCATTGTGGTTATCTCTGTATATAAAAATGAATCGCAAAATGTGTTGCTGATCGCAAATCTCGAGAACAGCTGAACCGATTTCGCTAATTCTTTTTTTATAATATTCCTTGAAGTACAAGGATGATGGTTCTTACGGAGAGAAAAATTTAAAAAAATTTAATCGACTGTTAGGCGGTATGAAGTTCGCCGGGGCAGCTAGTATTATAATGAAATTTAATAAAAAATTCTTTTAAATACGATATTTGATATTTTTGATAATACGGCTAGTGCAGTGTTCGGTCCGGAGACGCAGCTTAATTATATGTATTTGTGTTGGCAGGGTACAGCGAGCTGGTGGGCGAGGTATCGCGCTGCCGCTCCGTGGTGGCCGTGCTGTCGCCCGCGCAGTACTCGCCGCCGCAGCTGCTCACCGCGCTGCGCCAGCTCAGCGCGCTGGCCGTGCCGCCGGTCGTCGTCTTACTGCAGGTACTTACTACTTCACTAGTTCTACCGTGCAGCTCGTAGAAGCATACTAGCACTGCTTTACCCTAGTTGAAATAGTTTAATGATTCATTATGATTGATCACTAAATAGGTGCGTAACTTCTTAATGCTTGTTCTGGTTCTCAACTCATTATTTTATCAGTGTTTTTATAAATTTTTTCGGTTGACAGGATCTCCCGAAGCTGAAGCGCGAGGCGAAGGACGCGGGCTCGCGGCTGGTGGAGGTGCTGCGACGCACGAGGCTGGTGGCGTGGCGCCACGTGCACGAGCGCGCCTTCTGGACCGCGCTGCGCCTCGCGCTGCCGCTGCCACCGCCGCCGCCACATCAGCCCGCCAGAGAGGTACATACACACTTCTTTAGGCGAGTTGGGCGATTTTGGATTGGCTAAAACTTTTAAGGTCGCGTTAGCGACATGCTGATATTATATTAACTTTGATTTGCTCCTGCCTCCTTAACGCAAACTCATAAGGTTTATTTTTTACACTTGTATTGAAAAAGTATAGCGACAACTATAAGAAAGTTAGTCGTTGAAAAGTGTTACTTATTTGCGATTAAAGCAACACATTTCAGCATACCTTCTTGTGAGTATTGAAGTGGGAGGCTTTTGTCATTACCACCCTACCAGCAATGCCATGCCGCCAAGCGATTAGCTTTCCGGTACGATGCCGTGTAGAAACCAAAGGGATATGGGTTTAATTACAAACGGCCATACCCCTTCCAGGTTAGCCCGCTTCCATCTTAGACGGCTTCACCACTTACAACCAAGTGAGATTGCAGTCAAGGGCTAACTTGTACCTGAATAAAAAAAGGATGTTTTTAACAGTACTGATTGGCAGATTGGCTGTACTGAACAATATTTATTAAAATGTGGATGTTTGTTACAGGATAAATTAAGCACCATCGAGACTGACGAGAGTAAAAACTCTCGTTCGGGAAGTTTAACCGCGCTCGTGTGAAACACTCGGCGATCACAAAGTGACGTTTGGTATTATGGACACTCGCACAGCTCTGTAAAGCAATGAGGCAGTTACATATTGTGTATAAAGTAGTGATAGTGTGCGCGGAAGGCCGCGGGACTTGTACGGACATCTGTGCCGCTAAAAAGTATCAAGACTGTGAGTAGATTATTTAAAAAAAACATATTCTGATCACATTAAAAAGGTATTGTAATTAGACGTAGGTAAACTCGAAATCTGTATACAGTTTTCTGAAGATCTCAGTATCTCTCTTGCTGAAGCTACTTAAGAACTTTTTCGTTTCTCTTTCTTGTGCCAAAGGGAAATTTGCGAACATGACAATTAATATTTAAATGTTTGGTTGTATTCTATTTATTTTATTTATATTTAATGATTGTGAGCTTTCGTAAAAAATGAGTATTAAAAGTATTATTTTCTAAGTGTTCTCTTTCCTATTCTGTTAGTCTTTCTTTTATTCTTACTTTACTTTAAAAACTACGAATTACAACAAAACGTGCCGGTTTACAGGTCTGTGATAATCTAAAATGTGGGATGTGTAGAATAGACAGCAGTGTGAAAAGTACCTTAAAGATATAAATCTTAAATACTTACCGAATTAACTTGACACACTGTTGTTTTGTTACTGTTTGCTACTTATAAGAAAACTAGATGATGCCCACGACTTCGTCCGCGTGGATTTAGCTTTTTAAAAATCCTGTGGGAACTCTTCAATTTTCCGGGATAAAAAGTAGCCTATGTCCTTCCCCGGGATGTAAGCTATCGCTGTACCAAATTTCGTCAAAATCGGTTGAGCCGTGAAAAGCTAGCAGACAGACAGACAGACACACTTTCGCATTTATAATAGTATGGACAAGTATTGATGTAAATTGTTACATAGTCTCCTCACTATTGTATTGTGTATAGCTATTTAAACCTGAAGAAGTGTAATTTATCTTTTGTAGTATGATATACTCATTACATTCCAAATTTATTTTCTTTATGATGATAGCCGTTAAGTTGGTAATGAAATTGTAAAAAAAACGAACAGAAAAATAAAGCAATTAAACATATATTGTTTTTTCAATACTACTATTGTTGTTACAATTGCCCCAGTGATGGTTGACAAATAAAAATAAAAATTCAAAAAATGTACTTACCTACCTATACAAAATTTATTTTCTACTAAAGTACATGCTGCATAATAAACAGTTATAGGCACAAAGTTCCTAATATCCTCGACCTTCACTCGTCTGTTATCCAGATTAGCTTCAATGGAATTCCTCAAAATCCTTTTTTCAAATTAACGAGAAATTATACTCTGTCCACGGAAAGAAGTTAGTAAGTATAGGATAGGGGTCTCTATTTTATCGAAAATCGAGCGAAAATCTCAATGGACGTTAACCATTTAGAGTCATCAACCAATCACAAACATAGTTTTCAAAAAACATTCGAAATTCAATTCGGAAACATTATACGTGGTGTATGGTTTTAGATAAGTAGATGTACGCCCGCGACCTTGTCTCAGGCTGAGATCTTTAAAGCGCACTTTGACTTTGCTCAGACTTAAGATTAAGTTAAAACGAGACAGATTTATGTGAGACAGAGATATAGCTGTCTCGTTTTAACTCTGTCTTAAGTCTGAGCTAAGTCAGAGTGCGCTATATAGATCTTACCCTCAATCAGGTTCTCTTTTTATATCTTAAATGCCTTCCAGCACACATCAGAATTTTCCAATCTAATATTTCTGGGTAATTTACGCAAATGTAAAGGAAAAATAAAACCATCGCCGTGCAAATATAAAAATTGTATTTCATATTTATTTGTAGTAATTAACATATTCTCACTAATTAAGCATTCAGGCACTAAGTAAATCAAATTCACTATCACAATGCCTCAATAACATTGGGAATCATCATTCAATAACTTTACCAACAATGTAAAGTTTTACAAATTCACTTATTTATATAGGTAACCAAAAAGATCACAAAAAATTTAGCATTAATTACTAAGTACAGATATATAAGTAAAAAATAAAAATAATCATAATTGAGTGTTAAATTGAAAATAATTAAGTATTGGGGCCGATTCTCTAGTACACAATCTCTAAACTAAACTAAATTAACAGGTCTAAAAATCTAGTGCTTTCCTTTTCCGCAAGCAACATTATGAAAGGGATAGCAATAGATTTAGACGTGATATTTTAGTTTAGTCTAGAGATTGTGTACAAAGGAATTAGCCACATTATCAAATTAAATTGAATGTATCTACTTAAAATTACGTACTAAGTACTAGCACCTTTAAGATTAAAAATGAATGCTTACTTGGCGCTCGTAAAACGTATTATATACCCACGTCACATTGGAGAGAAAACGTCACTGGTCCCAAGTAAGTATAAAGCCTAGGTTAGATAAATATTCAAGGGTGTCGTAGGCTGAGATTTATAGAGCGTACTTTGACTTTCCTCAGACTTCAGAGATAATACCTATATTGGCGGCGATTCTCTTGTCTTTCTCTAAACTAAATTTAGACTATCTGCATCTTTTTCTTTTTAATATTGTTAAAAAGGGACGGAATATGAATTTTACATTTAAAGACTGTAAATTTTAGTGCACGCTACAAATTTAAACAATAGGCTCGCGACTGGCATCTAGTCACGCGGTTTGACGGCTCTAAATTAAATTTAAAACTGTCAAACTGTGTCTGTCCTTTTCATATTACATTAGTAAAAAGAAGATGCGAATGCTCTAAAATTTAGGTGTGCTCAGAATCAGTAGCAATGTTGTCTTGTGTGTGTTTTAAGTTCGCTCAGAGCTCATCCTAAAATTTCTTCCACCAACTAATCTTCGCGGTTGTTTTAAGTAAAAAATATCAAAATCTATTCTGAACATTGTCAAAAAGAAGTATGTAGATACGAAAGTACTAGCAAGATTCATTTTATTCCTATTCAGATTAAATTTAAGCTTTCGGTACCGCCAAATCAGCCTTCATTTAGAATTTTTGTATATTTGTTTATATTTAGGAACAATTTTCTTTTATTTTTGAGCAGTACAGAGCCTCAAAATCATAGCAATTGTGTTCAAGGGCACAAACGTTATCCTGTAAAAATAATAATAATTTATCAACTAATAATAATTACATTATCAATACAACATTAATTTCCTTTGTATAATTCACATTTATCTTTGTATAGTCACACAAACAACTATTCTTAACCAATTAATGTAATGTTAAGCTCTAATCGTTATCATAATTTAGGACATTTAATCAAATTAAAAAAACCCGGCCAAGTGCGAGTCAGACCCGCTCACGGACGGTTCCGTAGCTTGGAAAGAAACGGATAAGTCTCGTTATTGTTTAAATTATGTCATACTGTCTCAGAAACAAATTTATTTTACCTGGAACCGTAAAACTCAGCTTGTATTAAATGTAACGCCACTTAGGTTTATTATTAATAATAAATTACTTGCAGTCTATAAGGTAAATTCACTTTTTGGATGAACTTTTAAAAGTAGTGTGAAATATAAATATAGTATTCGATTCTTTGAGACTATAATCTCATAGACTACGTCTCAGATCACTTGATATTCGATAATTTAGTGACTACAGATCCGATATCAGATCTTCTCCAACAAATAAAGCCTCAGTCGGTTCCTTCAACTTCTTTAGAGTACTTCTTGTTATATGCCTGAAAAAATGAAAAAATATGTATCACGCATCACAGACACGATGTTCGAGTAGTACCAATTGGTTTTGGATTTTTTTTTTTAAATTATATTTAAAAAAAATATTTTAAATACGGCTAAAAAAATACGGCTTTTTTTTATTACGCCGCGTTCATTTGTTTCAGTTTTTGCAAGCAGGCGTTGCTTTGCGGAAGTCAATGATATACAAGGAACCACAATCTTCGCTATAATCCGCCAAAATAGACAAATGTGTATAACACAACGTGCAGTTTGCGAATTTGCGACATATGCTCCCTCCGCCCGTCCTCCCACTAAGGCGCCATTTCCACGGGTGACGGAATCACACAACGAGTCCGACAAACTATCGTCGATGATAGTATCTCCCTGTGGAGATTGGTCTATAATTAGCCTTACGCATGGTCGACTAGTTGCCGGGTGATTAGTCGATCATGCGTAATGGGTCAAAGAGTTGTAACGAATTTGTGGCACGGCGAGACTATCGCCGCGATACTCTCGTCCGTGTAAATGGCGCCTAAATAAATCATATCACAAATATACAGAATATAAAACAATGAAACATGAAAGAATGTTTAAAAAAATTCTTCTCACCTGCATGGCTACTCTAGCCAAGGTTTCCGCCATGGCGCGACCGGTTTGGTCCACCATACTGCGCAGAAAACCTCCCTCCTTCTTCAGCAGTATGTGTGGATGGTCGAACTCCACCATTTGACCAGCATCCATTACCAAAACCTATGACAATTCACAACAGTTGTTTAGGTTATCCAAGCGCTTGTCACTGCGCCATAGAGGACATCGAAATACAACGACCTCCATGGCGCAGTGATAAGCGCTGTGGTCTTATAAGTAAGGGCTTCGATTTCTGACAGGACCAATTTGGGAACTTATTGTTTACTAGCTGATGCCCGTGACTTCGTCCGCGTGGATTTACGTTTTCCTAAAAAAACGCGTGATTGAGTAACAAACATCCAAATATCTAATATTATAAATGCGAAAGTGTGTCTGTTTTTTCTGTCGGCTAGCTTTTCACGGCTCAACCGTTCAACCGATTTTGACGAAATTTGGTACAGAGTTAGCTTACATCCCGCGGAAGGACATAGGCTTTTTATCCTGGAAAATTAAAGAGTTCCCACGGGATTTCAAAAAACCTAAATCCACGCGGACGAAGTCGCCGGCATCATCTAGTTTATAATATTATTAGGATAAATTGTATCTGGTCTGATCTGGTGGGTGACTGTGGTCGTGGCTATTTACCAGCCTAAAGGCAAAGCCATTCCGCCAAGCAATTTAGCGTTCCGGTGCGATGGCGGCCGTGTAAAAACCTATGAAGGGTATGTGTTTAATAAAAATTGCCATATCCTTTCCAAGTTAGCCCGCACTGCATCACCACTTACCACCAGGTGAGATCGCAGTCATGGGCTGACTTGTAATGGAATAAAAGGAATTTTTATGTCAGTCAGATTCAATAGGAATCCGGCCAAAGAATCGTTACCTTATCAGAATCCATAACAGTATGCAGTCTATGTGCAATAGTAAGTACGGTGCAATCGGCAAACTTATTTCGTATCGTAGTTTGGATCAAGGCATCAGTTCTGCAAAGAAAATAAAAGCATTATCTTTTTAGCGAATCTCGTTATGACGCAATAAAGTGCAATTTAGCTTGTACAGCACTGCAACACAAGTTTTACAAACGCCTCTCTTTCTATCGCATAAACTTTTGTCTGATCGGTCGAGCATCTCAGGCCACGTAACCAAGTGAGGCTGGCCTGATAAATAGCAGGTCAAGAGCGGCGGTAGCCTAGAGGTTAAAATGTCGACCTCCTATTTGTGGGGTATACCCGGATGCATACCCGGGATAGCACACTATCCCGGGTATGTTATGTGCGTTTGAAAACTAAATATCACTTGCTTGCAGGAAACCTGCATGCCTGACTTCGGCAAAGTGTTTTCAAATGTGTCAAACTTGGCTAGCGTGGCGAACTATGACCTAAAACCGTCTCATTCTGAGAGATCTGTGCTCAGTAGTGGGCTGGTGATGGGTTGATCATGATGATACGTACTGTGGATCCACGTTAGCGGTGGCCTCGTCCAACACCAGCAGGCGGTTGCGGCGAACGATGGCCCGCGCGAGGCACACCAGCTGCCGCTGACCCACGGAGAAGTTCCCCCCGCCCTCCGACATCCGCGAACTGAGACCCGCGGGCAGCTCCATCACTGCTTCTTTTAACTCCACCTATTACAATAAGGGATCACCCTTTAACAACTTCGTTCAAATTACACATGTCTCCTAAGGTACAAGTCCGAGATGGGCTGCAGCCCACAAACTGCAAGTGACACCACTTGGTTTCTATGAATCTGTATGAAATTGATTCCGAGCGGGGCAACACTGCGGCCTGCAACCGCGGCCGTAAATTGCATACAGATTCATAGGAACCAGTGGTGTCGCTTGCAGTTTGCGGTCTGTAGCCCATTTCGGACTTGTACCTTTATTCCCTTATCCTTATTTTATTATATTTATTATCTTCATCGTTATCGGCATCCCATCACAAACGAGTAGTAATAGAATGTGCCATCGACTTGCGAAATATCGACAGCGACAAGTAGCAGTTTACTTACTTACCTGCTTACGCGCGGTCTGAGTCAAAGTAAGGGAGTTTGTGCACTCATCCGTATTCGGTTCGTATACGTGTTTTTATGCTTAAACACGGCGATCCGTTTTTTTGCCTACAAAAAACACGAATACGAACCGAATACGGATGAGTGCACAAACGCCCTAACCCTCATAACGCAGTTAATAACATTGTTACAATAACGCAATGGAATTAAAATATAGATTCTCTTAGATCAAAATTAATAAATCAATGTGGCTAATTCCGCTGTACACAATCTCTAAACTAAACTAAAATGGCACGTCTAAATCTATTGCTATCCCTTTCATAATGTTGCTTGCGGAAAAGGTTAGCACTAAATTTAGACCTGTTAATTTAGTTTAGTTTAGAGATTGTGTACAAGAGAATTGGCCCCAATGTCTTAATGCTGACAAATGTGCGTTGCAGACTGCAGTAGGAAGTTTCGTACAAAGAATACTGCTGTTTATGAATTGATGTGTGCTAAGTTAATGGTAAGTTACCTCTTCGAGCGCCCTCCAGAGCACCTGGTCGGGGTACTCGTCAAAGGGGTCGAGGTTGTGGCGCATGGTGCCCGAGAACAGCACCGGCTCCTGAGGGATGATGGACACCTGGCTGCGCAGCTCGTGAAGACCGAGCGTGGACGTTTCACGACCATCGATTATGATTTCACCCTCAATTGTGGCTAGCCTAACAACAAATTTGCGCTTTCAGTTGAAGTTATATGGCATTTGGATTATGACCATTGAGTCAATTGAGCTGTTTCCTTCGACTTACATCATGGAACAGCTCAATGGTTATTTTTCATTATGATCTGCCAGTAAATAATAATGCCTACCATGCTTCAAGCCCTGTGCAGCCACCATTCCCTTTTCCCTTCGAATTTCAGTCCACTGTGCCGTTGAGCTTATGAGGCTCTAAATTATTTAATTGAAGGTGCATGCAAAGCCGGGTACATGTCACCTTAGCAAATAGTTTACCTTATTTCTTATTTACCACATACATAATCTTAAAATTGTCTGGTCTGCTCCTAAAAGGACTGTGACCAAAATTTATACCTATAAAAAATGCAGCCCTGAAAGGTATTACGGTAAAGGTACAACTGTTAGTCAAATCCTTGTAAAATGGGTATGCAGAAAAATTGTAATATCTCAATCTTTTTTCCTTACTTTTTTCAAAGGATTATTTTTAACAGACCAATGCAAACAGATATTCGATGCAGAGGCATCTTACCTGAATAGGGCATTTATTAGCGACGATTTTCCAGCGCCGGTCCTTCCTACTATTCCGACTTTCTCTTTGGGCAAGACCTCCAGAGTGAGGTCTTTGAGCACGGGCGGTTCCCCCAGCGCGTAGTACAGGAACACGTGCTTGAACTCGAGTTTGCCGGATTCTGGCCAAGAGGGAGGCGGTTTCTTCTTGGGCTCCGATTCTAGAGGTGGCTCGGATTCTATGTTCGAATATTCTTGTATTCTGTAAAAAAACAGACAATTCAATGCAACTGTTTCATGAACAGATCTGCTTGAAAATGACTATATGGCCTGATCGGATGAACGGTATGCGAGGTACTCACAGGTAATGAACAGACTGACAGACAAACCACTTTTATAAAGTACTACTCTTATAAATTCGAAAGTGTTTGTTGGTTGGTTAGACCGATCAGACTGAGCAATGGGTCAACATATATATTTTTTAAGTGACATCGGCTAATTTGTTCCGGGAAAATCAGAGTTCCGACTGATTTTTCAAAAGCTAAATTCACGCGAAGTTACGAGTAGATACGATTATAGTTATGGTGTACACTGTACACACCTCTCAACACTCGTCATCTGGTTCTCGAGCTCGGTGGACTGGCGCATGCCCCACTGGAACATGCCGGTCAGCCCCATCGCCTGTGTGATGGCCAGGCCCACGTTACCGCCGTACTCCTCTGAAAATATTATTTTTGATGTAAAACTCCTTCAGGCGCGACTTGACAAATTGCTGGAGAGTACCTCAGATCTTTTTTGCTGCTTTCGCGACCAGACGAGATTGATTAAAGATCGTTTGATTTTTACGGAATATTCCGTTTATCCAGCCTTAAAATCCTTATGCTATAGCACTAAGGTGATGATACACATGCCTGTAAATGGCACCCAGATATTGACAAGCTGCCATACCTTATCAAAACGGTATACATGCCAGTTTCGAGAAATGCTTTGTGAAGTGAAGGGAGTCTCCCTCCCTACTACTACTCTCCTAGCATGCTAAGTACTAGTATACCAGCTATAAGCAAAACCACAGTACACATGCTAGTATTTTGCACTGCCCAGCATCCTTTTGCGCGAGCTAAAGGCATGTGTATCACCACCCTTAAAAACAAATAAGATTTAAATCAACGTCACAAATAACGATCTTGAAAGTGCAAATACAGCTCAAATAATTTAAAAAGCATTTTTGTTTTCAAATATTTTTGAATCGTACCATTCCCAAATACGAGGAAGCTGAGTGTCACCACAGCGATGTACACAACACACACCAGGTCCAACCAAAACCCGAAAGCGCGGGAGCTTGCTATGAACAAGTACCTGGAAGAATATGTATAAAACTAAATTATCACAAAAATCACTCGTAAATAGTTTATCGCAGATTCTAGGAGAGCTGTACTCTGTAGCCGATGGCAATGCATTTTTAATACAAGGACGTAAGCACTGTTGTTCTAAGATTAATTCTCCAGTAGTTGTTTCACTAGGTACCGATTTAAGTTGAGTTAAGGGAATGCTATATAAACGGCTATTTGAATCGAAGTCAGCCATATTTCTTATTTAGTGGTGAAAGCAAAAAAGCTTTGCGTTGATCAGTCAGTCAGTCAGTCAATCAGTCAGTCAGTCAACTTTTCCTTTTATATCGGCTAGCTTATTCCCGCGTCCGTGTGGACTACACAAATTTAAAACCCCTATTTTACCCCTTTAGGGTTGAAATTTCAAAAATCCTTCCGTAGCGGATGTCTACGTCATAATAGCTATCTGCATGCCAAATTTTAGCCCGATCCGTCCAGTAGTTTGAGCTGTGCGTTGATAGATCAGTCAGTCAGTCAACTTTTCCTTTCATATTATAGATTGCGGTTGTAATTGTGATCAGCTAAATGTGAACAGTGAAGGGAAGGGAACAGTGACTCACCAAGCAGAGCTGTGTAGATCCTGATGGTTATCGAATTCCCTTATAAGAGCCTCCTGAGCGCCGAAAGCGCGTATTGTGGTGATTCCTTGCAGAGACGCGTTGAGATGGGAGAATACAGGACTACGTGCTGGCAAACAAAGAAGGCCAAACAAATCAAATATATTATAAAACTCTACATAGACAAAGCTCATACATTCCTATTTAAAAAAAGTGCAAGACAAATTAATACTCTTGTGTGCGCGACACTCATGCGCGTAGTGGTAAATACTACTTGGATAATGGCGCGGCGTTTACGCGCCTTTAGGTTTAGTAGGTAGTTAGCTAAGAGCTTGTTGACATATTTTAATGTAGATAACGGGTACATACCACGATTAATTTGGCGTTTTTTATTTATCGATATTTCAACCCAATTACGGGTCGTGGTCACGACGGGACTGCGGTGCTGCGAGAGATGAAGTTCGAGCTGTCAAGGGCAATAGCGACTACCCTCTTTTTTGTTCTTTTCGCTGGACCTTCACGAGCTGGCCGGCAAAGTCCCGTCGTGACCATGACCCGTGCAATTGAAACGGGTTGAAATATCGACAAATAAAAAACGCCAAATTAATCGTGGTATGTACCCGTTATCTACATTAAAATATGTCGTTAAACCACGAAATAAGCTTAAAATCATGAGCTTGTTGACGTTGGCTCGCAAGCAGGTTCGCGACATTGTGACTAAAATTCACAGGTCTGTATCTAGTGCTATCCTTTTCTGCAGAGAGCATTACGATTCTATCCGTTGACGATGATGATGATCTAACATCACAAAGCTATCCCAGGAGCCGCCTCAGTGAAACAGTAGGCCTATAACAGCAAGGGGCACTAAAAGGCAGTCCGCCTCAGAGATGACTCACTCACACCCTCGAGGCGCTTGATGCTGCGGCTGGACGCCAGGTAGAATATCCGCAGCCCGTAGAACACCAGCCCGATGGCCACGGTCGGCACCAGCAGCCAGTAGTTCACCACCGCCACCACTACCACTATACCAATTAGTGATAGCCCAATCTGGAATATACACACATTTTAAGACCCTCCGAAATTCTGCCCCTTGATTGGCTGTGAACAGCGAATTCAACAAAATAATGGATGGCATTACGATTACGATCAATACAAACTTTATGGCCAAAATTAATAATCAATACTGTCTATAATCTGTCCATAGATTATACTTAGCAACATTTACAACGTCGCTAAGTAACTTATTGACGATTACGAATATATTATTGATTTTATTAATATCCGTAAAATCCATGTCATCGTACAAGATTATATATTTTTTTAATTTATATGGCGACCGTTTAGAAATTTTTATTCTTGTTGTTATAGCGGCAATAGAAATACACGCTCTGTGAAAATTTCAACTACCTATTATGGTTCATGAGACTGACAGTCTGATAAACAGACGGTCGGACCGACAGCCAAGGTTTAGTAACAGGGTGCCGCGCCGTTTACATATGGAAACCTTAAAAGACTAACCTGTAATACATCCAGTAAAGCGGACGGCAACACTTCATCAACAGCGCCCATGTCTTTAGAGAACCTGTTCAAGATCCTGCCGGACGGGTTGGTGTGGAAGAAACGCATGGGCGCGCGCGTGATGGCCGAGAACATGTTGTTGTGCAGGCGCGTGGACGCGCGCATCGCCATCGAGAAGAACATGAACGAGCGCAGCAGCGACACCACCACCAGCGCCACCACCATGCCTGTTTCATGAAATAAAGCGCATTTATAGGTCGGTGGCCGAACCAATGTTTAACGTGCATTAAACTGTTAATCTGGAAAATGACTTGTAACGTTACTTTGTAATGTATCATTCGCGGCGAGCGCCAATGGTATAATACAAATAAAAGATACAAGTCAGTCTCCAGCTTTAAACATAGGTTGATGAATACCTTACCACAGACATAACTTGCATTGAATTGTTAAACATCGGTTGACGAATTCGATCCCGACTGATTAATTTAAATGCGCCTATTTTAGAAGCGATTCCAGATCCAGAAAAATTCCTGCGCCTAATAGGAGCTCAAAAATATGTACGCAACGATGTTATCCATAGGGACACCCGGTCCCCAGCCGTGGAGGACTTCGTGCACCACCTCAAATGCACTATATTAGCTTGCGCGGACACGAGCTAACAACCGTTCTTTCCGTGATTCTGTGGGACGTTTTCTCCCAGATCCTAGCTACCTCTGAATAGAACCTGTTTCTTTACATAAAGTTCAGTTCCTTCCTCTCAAGTATTTCATGCCACTAAGACTAACACATTTTATATGCATAAGTTTTGAGAAAGCACTTACCATATTTGCACTGTGTCAAATGTCATGTCGAAAGTACGGTTTACCAAGGGTTTTACTCGATTACGGACTAAAATCGTACTTTTGACATGATAGTTGACACATAGAGCAAATATGTGAGTGAATTATCAAAATGTATGCACTTATACAACCACTTATGCACTTTGTATACCTTGAAAACTCTGTAATAGAGTAAACTATTGCTAATTTAACAAAAAAATAACCGCGGCGTTTATTATATTAAAACACATGAGTTAACTAATTCTTTATTCAAAAAATCGTACCTATAGTATATCAGAAATACTTACCAGTGTAAATGTAGATGCACTGGTATCTAGATATCCCAGATTTGAAATGTGCGTCTTCTAGAAGAGCCCCTGTTAGGTTACCCGAATACATAAGGGGGTCTGATAAATTCTGTCTGTCCAAACTGATCATTGATGAGCGTGGATGATCCTCCTCCTGGTTGACCCTATCAATGAAAATATTAAAATGCTTTGAACTAAAAGAGATTTCAGAGAGTCCAGTTTCTTTACCTCCAGTTGAGGTCGCAGTCAAGGGTTAATTTGAATCGGAATAAAAAAAAAGAGTGTTAGACGGTTTATTTACAATAGTGATAATGCCAACTAGTCAAATCAGCAACTTTTTATCAAACGTCAAAACGCTTGCTTAGGAAGGGAGCTTGTATGAAATGTAGTGCGACAAGGCTCTTTTGACGCGTGGCCAAATAATTTAAATGCTAAAATAGCTAACTGGTTATTTTAAAAGATCTCACCAAAAGCTAGTCCACCAATCAGAGCCCGATCCTAGCAACTGCGCGAGCACGGCAACCAATACCATCAACGTGACGAGCAGGGGATGACCACTCGCTCCCAAGTATGCGCCGTACACTTTGCCCGATACCGCACCCGCTGAGCGCATCTCCGCCTCCTCCCGCCCGCCCTCGGGGGGCGCTGTTGCTGTCAGGTTGTCCACTGAACTTACCTACACAGAATGGATGAAGCTACAGTTAGTGTCACCTGAACGGTCTCGGAGGAACTAATTGTGACACCGCATACCATAATTGAATTGGTTGACTTTGGAGGTTCGAATTTTACCACTTTGTTGCCTCTGAGCCGTCGATCGTTATTATCACAAATCTTCCTAATATATAAAACACAGCAAATGTTTCTACCTGTGTCCGCTATAGACTTTGAACTGGTTTCATTAGAAAGGCAATAATGAAAATATAGTTTCAGAGTTGTTGTTTTTTTAGCGTAGTATTATCACATGCCGGGTATCCGCTCGTATCTAAAAATATTTTAAAACCTAAGAGTCAATATCTCGTTCTCTTAGTCGAGTTGTACATAATTATGCGGAAGGATCCCAGTACCAACCGCATTATTATGGCAAGAATACATGAACGTTTTTTAAAACCTTAATCACTAACCAGATGTTTACCTTAAAATTAAAGTAAAAAATATGCTGGTATGTCAAATAAGTCTTCATACAGAATGAGGTACGCAACCCAAATAAACATACAAAAAAGTAAAAAAAAACGAAATGGTATAAGCATATAAAATTCAAACTTACCGAATGTATGCTCATTTGCCTCTTCCGGAAGCTTCCTTGTAGTACGGATTCCTCGTTATCCAAGTTGGACTTATCCTCAGTAGCTGGTTTATCTTCCTCAGCTTCGTCCCTTGCCAGCAAAGTGGCGAAGTCCAAACCTGACGCGCTGAGGGTTTCAAAGTCACCTGCGGCTGCTATTGACCCGTTCTTTAATATGATTATCTAGGATAAGAATAAAATGTGTTATTTTTCATTACTGATCAGCAGAAGCTCTTCAGGTGAGAAATGCAAGAATATTAATTTGTTATGCAAGAATCCAAAGTTGTTATTTTGGCGCGAGTGATTGTATTGAATTGAGCAAGCGAAGGATTCGTAGGTTGATAAGTAGAATCCTGAGCGTAGCGAGGAATTCAAAGGCACGAGGGCAAATAACTTTTCGGCTGAGCGAAACACCGAGACTCCGTGAGTCCGAGACTGTTGCTGTGTCTACCCTGATAACGAGTCTTCCAAGATTGCTGAACTGCTCGATATTACCAAATATGCAAGATACGGACCTGCTCGACATCCCTCAAGAACTGCAGCTGGTGAGTGACCAGCACTCTCGTGGTATTGCGCAAGTAGCTGACCACACAGAACTCGAACAGGTGCCGGCCGACGTAAGCGTCTACGGCTGATAACGGGTCATCAGAGACTGCTGAACTGCTCGATATTACCAAATATGCAAGATACGGACCTGCTCGACATCCCTCAGGAACTGCAGCTGGTGAGTGACCAGCACTCGCGTGGTGTTCCTCAAGTAGCCGACCACACACGACTCGAACAGGTGCCGGCCCACGTGCGCATCTACCGCTGATAACGGATCGTCCAGCAGATAGATGTCCGCGCGTTTGTAAACCGCTCGCGCTAGGGATATGCGTGCGCGTTGACCTTTAAGTAAATGAACGCAAATTGAAAAAATTAGGTCCTGTATCCCTGGTACAATATTTCTTGCTGGCTACTGTACGAAGAACCTCCACTAACAATAACTTTAAAATAATCACTGTTAAAATAAACTAATAAATATGTAAAATGACGAACCTCCACTAAGACTGACTCCCCGCTCGCCGACGACCGTCTTGTCCCCGTGAGGCAGTAAAGTAAAATCCCGGTCGAGAGCACATCTTCGTACCACTGCGTTGTATCTTGGCCGATCCATCGCTTGTCCGAAAAGAATGTTTTGTCGAACGCTTCCTACAACCAAATAGTGCATAGGTACATCACTTTTGTATGTCATTAAAATATTCTTACACATAAAAATTAATGTCTGTAATGTGTTTGAAAAAGTAATGTAATGTATAGTCCGCAACAAGTTGAGATGGCAATCAGGGTATTAGGCGGAGGGTCGCCTCGCACACCCGCACGTCACCAGCGCTCGTACGCACCGGGTTAGCGTGACCTCAGGTCATACCTGTCGCGTTCTATAATAGGTGCATCAATTTTTTAAAAATTGAAGTTGCCTCACTTGGTCTATAAAATTTAGTTGTTTCAAATGATCCTTTCTAAATAAATATAGTTTTAGTTTAACTATATTTATTATTTTTGGGCATAGAGCCTCAATAGCTCAACGGGTAAAGGAGTGGACTGAAAACCGAAAGGTCGACGGTTCAAACCCCGCCCGTTGCACTATTGTCGTACCTACTCCTAGCACAAGCCTGATGCTTAGTTGGAGAGGAAAGGGGAATATTAGTCATGTAACATGGCTAATATTCTTTTTTTTTTTTTTAATAAAAATTTTGGGCATAAATAATGGAGTGATAAATCGATATCTGGCTTACTTTTACATTTAAAACAAAAAATAATAGAATAAACAGCCTAATTTATTTTTTATCTCAATATATAAAAAGAATAGGTGACTAACTGACTGACTGACTGATCTATTAACGCACAGCTCAAACTACTGGATGGATCGGGCTGAAATTTGGCATTCAAATAGCTATTATGACGTAAGCATCCGCTACGAAAGGATGTTTCAAAATTCATCCCCTAAAGGGACTGAAATAGGGGGTTTGAAATTTGTGTAGTCCACGTGGACGAAGTCGCGAGCATAAGCTAGTAGCCTATATTTGAGACGGAGAAAACACGTAAGAAGTGTAACTTTAAGAACCAACGCCCTTAGAATGAGTCTAGGCAGAGTAGTAAGACATTTTTTTCCATAGACAAACATACCTGCAAACAGCCAAGGCTCCTGGCTGGCGTAGGAAACTGTGCCACCGATGTGTACGCTGCCTGATATTAGAGGCAATTCCTTCAACAACACATGCAGCAAGGATGATTTACCCGCTCCTACTGGACCTATTACTGCTATTAACCTAAAAGTTAAATAAAACGGATATTTGGGTGCACACCAATCCTAATCTGCGATCCCATTTTGATCCCACCTACATTTGTGGCCGTAAACCAAGTCAATAAATTTTTACTAGATAAATTTTTAGGGTTCTGAACCTCAAAAGGAAAAAAGAACCCTTATAGGATAACTTTTTTGTTGTTTGTCTGTCTGTCCGTCGTGTCTGTCAAGAAAACCTATAGGGTACTTCCCGTTGACCTAGAATCATGAAATTTGCCAGGTAGGTAGGTCTTATAGCACACGTAAGGGGAACAATCCGAAAACTGCGAATTTGTGGTTCGAAAAATCGCCAAACAAAATTATAAGTGTTTACAAAAAATTAATATACTAAATCTCATATAGGTGGCACTGTCGTTATTAACTTGCAGTGTTGCACATAAAAATGTCAAGATACGATAGTACGGAACCTTTCGTGTACGAGTCCGACTCGCACTTGACCGGTTTTATTTATGTTCAACGCACGAAATTGTCTTTAAAAATCCCAACAAATTATTTTGCCACGTCGGATTACAAGCACGCATTCAACACACACACACACACACACACACACACACACACACACACACACACACACACACACACACACACACACACACACACACACACACACACACACGTAATTTATAGGTTAGATTATTTTATAGGTTACTTACTTTCCTGGTTTTATCGTGAGCGACAAATCTGTGAGCGTGTTTTCCGAATGCGACATGATCCACTTGGCCGTTGCGTGTTTGAGACGTACGCCGCGAGCATCTTCCTCCACTTTGGTCACCAATTCTTCTTCATCTTCTTCACCTGACTCTATAGGTGCACTGGTTTTACCTGAAAATTTCATGAACTAGCAATTTATTGTTTCGATAATTTCTTTCCAAAAACTAAGAAATGGCATCACTAGGTGGATAGTCGACATCAAACGAGTCGCAGGGAGCCGCTGGATTCAGGCGGCTCAAATCTGTGGCGTGTGGAAGTCGTCAAGAGACCTAGATCCAGCAGTGGACGTCTATCGGTTGATGATGATGATTGCAAAACATACAATCATCGAATCTTGCACACATTCATAATTACCCTTACCATTTCCTCTAGCATTGTCTTCTTTCTTCAAATCTGCATCCTTTTCCAGAAAAGGTTTAGTTCCTTCTTTAATATCAGCCTCTTCTTTAGTTAAAACTGAATCCCTTGGTTCGTCTCGAAATTCCTTCCCCTTTTTAGTAGAAGTCTGAATTTCTGCTAGGCCTGGCACTGGTTTGGTGGTATCTTCATAGAGCATAAAGCTTTGCAGGCGTTTTATTGAGATCGTAGCTTCTGCCACTTGGGCTATACCTAAGAAAGGGACAATAATTACAGTTAAAGCTGCTCAGGATTTTGAGACATTTACCTATAAGATAAAATAAAGAAATGTGTGTTTAGCTAAACATTCTTTTCAGTCCAAGAATTTCACGAATTGCCGAAAGATAAGAAATTAATTGAAAAAAGAATCTACCTACCAGAATACCTACAATGTAATTAATTAAAATGTTTTCAAATAAAAGTAGTCATCCTGATTTGGTATGTGAATAATACATTGTTGAATAACAACAATTTAATCACGTCATACAAACACCTCAGCTAGTGGCAGATAACCACTTGTGGTTAATACATATGTACATATATAGTTGGGAAAATATGCAATGTTTGCTAGCTCATCATTCATGTTCACAGGTAAAAAACCGGTGAAGCGCGAGTCGGACTAGCACACGAAGGGTATCGTACAAGAAATAACACTTTCAAATCCCACACGTAGCCCACCGTGCACTCGTAACCTCGAGCAAGTTAATGACCAGTTTTAGCGCCCATCTATTACGTGGTAAATTATTTGTTCAAGAACACATTGTAATTCTGTTTTGTGATGTTACCACAAATTCACGGTTTTCGGATTTCTTACTTAAATTGTACTATAAGACCTACCAAACCTACCATACCTAAAACTATTTTTGTGATTCTAGGTAAATGGGAAGTTCACTATGGGTTTCTTAACAGACACAACGAAGTGATCCTATAAGGGTTTCTTTTTTCCTACTGACGTACGGAACCCTAAAAATCAAAATACCTTGTGGGAAGAAAACAGTCATCGTCTGCCTCAAGATGTTATAGAAGCTGGTAACCACGAACACTTGCTTGGCGCTTATGACGTTGTTCTCCAACACGAACGCGAGGATTGAGAAGAAGAGGCAAATCCGCGTGGTGAACATTATGAACGATGTGAGGACACCTCGGATGTATGAGGTGGCTCTAATTTGTTTGATTTCTTGTCTAAAATAAAATTGTTAATTATATTAGGTAAATAAAACTACCAACTTCCCGCGACTTTATTAGGGTGGGTTTCATACTTTTTTCATAGGTCAGTGTTTTTCTTACTAACACAGCTTTAGTAACTATCAGATATTTTAAACAGATATATTTAGTAAATATATCTGTAATCGCTGACTTTTGGGTAAGTAAATTTGCACATCATTTTCATGCATCTGTTTATGTTAAGGCTGAATTTTTAAGTCATCTACCTAATCGTTTTAATGATATCTAAAAATCAAGAGAATCGGTCCAGCAATATCGAAAGCGAGGTAAATAGCGAAAATATTAGGTCAATACAAGTTGTACATTTATGCTTCTTATTTTGTATATAAGAATGATTACTATGTGTATACTAAAACCTTTCTGAAAGTATGTACATTACGATAGTGAAAAAAATCATCAACATCGGTTTATTTATTTTCTGAGATAATCACGAATGTACATATGTAGGTAAGGGTCGAATAAAGAACCTCCTTTTTGAAGTCCTTTAAAAAATAACAAATCAGCTTACTTTCTCGCCTTGGCAACTAGATCCGCGAAGGGCTTCTCCCAGGTATACATCTTGATGACCTGTATTCCTGAGAGGATTTCATTCATCAGTCGTACGCGCTCGTCCGTCCGCAGCGCTGTTTTCAGACGCAAAACTGATGTCCGCTTGCCCAAATATGCTGTGAACGAATTGATTGATTTCATTATCACATCACCACCATCATCATCAAGCCATCGCCGGCTCACTACAAAACACGGGTGTCCTCTCAAAATGTAAAAGATTTGGTCCATAGGCCATCACGCTGGCCAAGTGCGGATTGGCAGAACATTATGGAGAACTCTCAGGTATGCAGATTTCTTCATGATGTTTTCCTTCACCGTGCACCGTAAAAGAAAATTATACAGTACACGGCAGAAAATAATGTTAGAAGGAGATAACGGATTCGTAGAGCCTTCTCTGTCGTAGAGACCGACAAAACGTCATATAGGTATGAGTGACGGGAACAACTCTCTACAAAGCCGAAATGTCATTCTAAAGGCATTACATTATTTTCCGCCGCGCACTTTAGGTAATAATAACTTTTAAGGTTTTAAGGTTGCTTAAAACGCACATATTAATATATTTTTTATTTAAATAACTCAGTTCATTTCTCTGGAATCATACATTATTTTTATACATTTGTTTGTTTTATACATACACTAGCCTTGGCTCCGAATGGGCGCGAGTGCAATTAACTGGATTTTCCAAAAAAATATTTCATATTACGAACACAGCAAAATGAAATCCAGAGCCATTGTCAAGTGATGATCTTTCGTACATGCGACCATAGTTTGTTAATTATACTTCTATAGATTTTTTTTTTTTTTTATTATTTATTTTATTTCAGATGTTTCATCCATAATGTGTTAGTAACAGAAGACCTTATTAACTATGTTAGTAACTAAATAAAATTACAATTATTATTATTAATTAATTCAAATTATAATTAATTCATATACCCCCTTGACCACTTGGTGTTCATGTGTGTACATAACACCCAGTGTTTCATAAAAGGGTTTTCCCACTTTGCAGCCAATGTTCTCAGAATACTGTTGGAGCTCCCACGCACCCTGCTCATCACAGATGCAGCTCTTTTTCTCACAATCGCGTAAAAATCATCTGTGTGAGCCTCCGCAAACAACTGTGACGCACTGCACCAGCGCGGTAACCCCATCAGTACTCTGAAACCATTGTTATACTGCACTCGTAAGTCGTTGTAGGCCCTCTGCGTATACGTCACCCACCGGCTACACGTGTAAAATGTCTGACAATATGCTTTAAAAAGAGTGAGCTCTACGTCTCTATTACACCGTGCAAACCTCCGGGCTAGCATATTACATCGGACCGCCAGCGCCCTACGCTCCCTCTCTATGTCTCTAACGTCAGACATATCGTCTGTCACAATGTGCCCCAGATATTTAAATTCAGTCACTCTCTTAAGTAAGACTCCGTTAAGGGTTACGGGCGGAATATCGTCCACAGTGTTCCCTTTGCTCTTAAACACCAGAAGCTCACTCTTCGTTACATTGTATACGAGTCCATGTGCCGCAGCATAGGACTCGCATATCTTGAGGAGCCTTCTGAGTGCGCTAATCGATGGGCTCAGCAAGACCATATCGTCTGCGTAACTTAAATTATTGATTAAAATTCCATCAATCGAGCAGCTGATTCCAGTACTGCCGAGCTCATCGATCAGCTGGTTTATATATACGTTAAACAGAGCGGGAGATGTTAATCCACCCTGCCTAACGCCACACTCAAGACGATATGACTCTGAAAAAGAATCGGCCCACTTAACCTTATTTGTTTGTGAGCTATACCAATATTTTAGAATATTAATTAATTCTGACGGCACATTAAAGCTCTGTAGCTTTTCCCATAGTTTGTCATAACAGACCAGATCAAACGCCTTGGAAAGGTCAAGAAAGCAGCGTATACTGGTGTTTTCCTGTCCGTATAGTATTTGACGGTCTGCTTGAGCGCCAGTATAGCACTTTCTGTGGACAGATTTCGTCTAAAGCCAAACTGTGCATCATTAAGCTCCAGATATCCACTGAGTTGGCGATCCAGCAGACCATCAAACACTTTTCCTAATATCGCAGCCAGGGAGATAGGTCTGTAGTTACTTTTGTCTGAGATATCGCCTGTTTTATTCTTAACTACAGGAACCACTACGCTTTCCATTAGATCTGCAGGAAGGTAGGAGTGACGAATGCAGAACGTATAAAGCATCGCAAGAACACGATAGATATGATGACCCGCATACACAAGGTGCTCCACACTGAGGCCATCATGTCCCGGGGACTTTCCTCTCACTAGGCTCTTTATGACACTCTTCACATCTTTGGCGCTGAACGAGAGAGAAGAGTTCAACGCCCTGTGTGTACATCCCCGATTCAATGAGTCCTGAGTCTGGTTTACTATAGAGCGCGACTCTAAAGTGCTCTTTAAATATATTAGCTATACGCCCTGCATTCGTCTCTCCATCCACGCTCACGGGAAGGCCCTCTCTAGGATTTTATGCTCTCCACAGATAAGGATAGGTTACAATCAGTTTTATTGCTGAGAATGAGGAGTACTCATTGCTGACAGTTGTAAACCCTTCCATCTCATTGCTTGTATTCCATTCTATAATATATTCCTTGATATTTCTTGTACCTCAATTATTATCTAGACGCTTTCTTAATTTAATATTTTATATACCTACACACGTTATTATGTTAATAAAGAATTGTATTCTATTCTATCATTAAGCTGCAAAAAGATGGCATCACATGGCCGAAGGTGATAAGTACTTATACCATTTAATCGCATGTACATAGATAGCTCTACCCAGTACGTTAAGTTTAAATATTGTTATGTACAGTAGATTTCGCGTCAATATCGAGTAACATTGAAGTCAATAACCGTCAAGAGTTTAAAGCTGCGTGCAACAATAATTAAGGGCGCCCTTGTGTGTTAATCAATGTTTATTGTTGACATAGATCAATGCTCTGTTCGACCGGCTTTTATCGCTGTTACGCGTTGCAATTAAGCAATTAGTTTTAGGATACCGTGTCCGAAGGTGCCAACGGGACCCTATTACTAAGCCTCCGCTGTCTGTCCGTCTGTCTGTCAGCGGGCTGTATCTCGTGAACCTTGTAATAGCTAGACTCTAGAGAGTTGAAATTTTCACAGGATGTGTATTTCTTTTGCCGCTATATCAACAATCTAGCTTATTCCCGCAACTTCGTCCGCGTGGACTACACAAATTTCAAACCCCTAATTTAAACCCTTAGGGGTGGTATTTCAAAAATCCTTTCTTAGCGGATGTCTGTTATAATAGCCATCTGAATAGCATTTAGCCTGATCCGTCCAGTAGTTGAGCTGTGCGTTGATAGATCAGTCAGGAAGTCAGCTGTTCCTCCTTAAAAATTTAAAAATGGCCACCATGAAAATTAATAAGTGTTATTTCTTATACTATGGTGCGGAACCCTTCATGTGCGAGCCTGACTCGCAATTGACCGATTTTTAGTTACATTTTTATCAATTAAGTATACAATTACAAATTAATTACATAAACTATTCTTTGCATTATGTTCTCTTATATTGATCTTATTTAATGGCTTTTGGCCGCGTGGATTTAGAATTCTTAAAAGACCACACATTTTCAAAGTCTTTATCAACCCTTTTTTCCGTGAAGAAATCCTCATGGATACCACCGCGCCCGGGGAGGCACGGAGGTTATGTCGGACTCAAATCAACTGTTGCATAGGTCATTACTCATTACGTTTTCACGTCTAGTCACTAACGATCGGGGAGTTTTAATGTTTAGCCCGGGAAAAACTGGCAGTCAGACAGCAGGACAAAAATTTAAAAAGACTATGTTTGGATTTTGATAACGTGTAAATAGGGCATTAATTAAAACGCTTATGTATTTCCAAATCATAGATAGACATACATATACTAGTACACTCTACATACATACTTATATTACCTATATTGTTACCTATATAATAAGTTTGCTAATTGACCTTTGTACCTCTCCAAAGGTAAACCTGTAAGTTGACATATAAGGAGAAACAACTAAATACTGAGAAAAAATGTTGTAATGTTTATTTGCCAGTAGCTACAATCTTCTATAGATTATTGCAATGTTTGTACAAAACTAAAGAAATCTAACCTTTTACAAGGGGCAAGTGTAACTTTATTAAGTATTTTTATTTTAAACCTAAGTTGATGCCCGCGACTTCATCCGCGTGGATTAAGGTTTTTAAAAATTCTGTGGGAACTTTTGCGTCCCCGGGGTGTTGTTCATTCATAATAGTATGGAATAGTGTTCAAACAATAATTCATACTACACATACTACAGTCTATTTGGGCTGCAAATTAGAAACACCAGTCTCAGTTTTTTAACCGACTTCAAAAAAAGGAGGAGGTTCTCAATTCGTCGGAATTTTTTTTTTATCTAGTGCTTCAGTCTAAAAAGGGTGGTATAAAATGTTCACTTTTCACTGAGTCTATACAGGATGTAGCTAATACGCTGGTAAAAACAAAGACAGTACTGCTGATCAGTGATATGATACCACAAAAAATAAAAATAAAACCTATTTTGTAAAATTTCAAATACGTCAGAGGTCAACGAACGTTCCGTAAGTAGGCCACTCGGAGTCAGTTCCGCGTCGTAGGCGAGGCATTGACACGAGTTTTGCACGGTATACATTACGGGTTTCAAAAATAGTAAATCACTAAAACTACAAAATCAGGCAGATGGTTGTATTGTATGTATTGGATTGTGTTTAGGTAGTACAACAATAACGCTAAGTTTTTGCTAGCATTCTAGTTATGCACACACTAGTAACGGATACAGCAATCCTCATAAAACCCGGGCACCGCCGGGGGAGTTAACATGTCGTCCAGCGGTCCAACTACGTGTGAACATTCGCCATCTCATCACGTTCCGGCACATGGTACTATCAAGGTTCTCAGACACCTCCGTACGTGATCTCTGGTGCCAACTAACGAGAGTATGAGAGAGGGGACATTTCTAGATATACATATAGTATAAGGTAACATTAATTTAACATAAGTAGTACTGTAACTTAGATAAGATAGTTAAGTAAATGTCCTAATTAAATCATTTTACAACCAAAAGGGAGTCTACTTTCAACCCCAGCTCCAGGTAGCCGCCCTTATACGTAACTCACTGTATATAAATAAGATAAATATAAATACCTTGTAAGGGTATAAACGCCAACATGAACCCGACGCCGACGACAGCCGCCCAGCTGATCTCGAGCCACATGAAGTAGGTGACGATGACCGTGGCCAACGGGCCGATCCACAGATAGTGGAGGAAGATGATCGCGACGTCGAAGCGGTTCACATCATTCGAGAGAAGGTTCACTACTTGACCCACTGTAGTTTCACCGAGAGCTGTCTTCGATAGGCGCAGGGACTGTGAACAATATTCATGTTTATTATTTTTATGATATGTTAGCAGTTAACCATGACCTTTGCTAAAGGTAAGGAATCTCGCGTACTAGTAGTCCAAGTCAAAAACTACTGGGCGTATTAGATCGAATGTTCCACGCAAGTATTCTACATTCTATCAACCACTTGGTTGATAGAATGTATACTTGGTTTAGTCCAGTTGGAAGCCTAGTCCAGTTGGTCTTACGAAATTGTAAAATGTGGTCTTTGGACTTGGACTCCTAGTGCGTATGACCCCTAAATGCAAAATGGGTTGTAACTGGCTCTAAGAGGCTAAAATGGGAGTTTGTTAACCTGCAGGCCTAGCACAAAATTTAACTACTCAGCTCATATCGGTACCTCATCAAAATGGGTTAAACGGATGGACCGTGAAACGCTAGCTGACGGACAGACACACCGTTGCATTTATAATATTAATGGAATGGAATTCATTCTTGATATAAAATTGTACATATAATATTGCTGAAAGAAGTAATTTAACACTGAAATAAACTCATGGTCATTTACCGGAAGGTAAAGTTATTTTAACACGGGATATTCTCAAGGCATTGAGTAATGAGCAATGCAAACAATGACATACACGTATGTAGGTATCACGTAATGATGACTTGCACGCATTTTTCTTATACTTAAGTATGCTTTAACAGCCGACTCAATTGGTATAAGATTATCATAAAGATTACTATAACTTATAGATTTACATACATTCGCTAATCCTGTGGCACTACCGCGGTTGTTTGACAGCTACAATGTCACGATCGCAATCATCTCTGATTGGTTAGTGCTCGCTCACTATTGGGCACAATGCATTGTTGCAACAAGAATCGCACAAATTCAGCCAATCAGAACAATTAAGATTGTAATAATGATTGATGCAGGTTTTAGACAATCGCCCTACTGCTTGCCAATCACTAACGTCGTATACGTCGGTAACTTAAGGATATTTGAGATTTATTTAGACAAAAAAACCGGCCAAGTGGGTGGCGGGCCACGCGCAGTGAAGGGTTCCGCAGTCACAACTTAGCCATGATAGTTTTCCTTTAAAATTGATAATATGCTGCAGTAAATTTTTTCACGTTCCTATATACTACCATTTGACTGATAAAGAGGCACAGTTGACTCTGATAAAAATTAGCACTTTAAAACATCATATTTTACAAACGGATCTAGAAATCGATATTAGTATCTGTAAAGGGATACGTATTTGGCTGCTTGCATAATATTGGTTAAATTATTTTCTCGTTGAAATAGTAATGGATTAGTCCACGCAGCTAGGAGTGCTGTACGTCTAGACATCGACTTGAAAGATACACGGGTCAAGGTGGACTCAACCAACGACTGTAGTGGGAAATCCCATTAAAAGGACGGCCGCTGTTTGTCGGTAGTGTCAGGCAAAAATATTGAGAGACCCCATGGAAGATGCATCCGTACCTACAGTTGGTGTCACGAAAGTTGGTGTCTCCGCCTGTGAACCTGTTCTATCTAAATATACAGGGTTACAGGAAAATAGGACACGATCCCGTTAAGGGGTTATAGTACAGGACATTAGCTATCAAACGACCCCTAAAGTGCTTATGCGAAAGTGTATCGTTTTCGAGTTATTCATTTTTTTATTTTTTTCTTGGTAAAGGTGTGTTTGCCACTTTAAAAATGAATAAAAAAAAGGAACAATGTATTTCATCAGATTTTTTTTAATTTCTAGCTAGTTATTAATAAACAGTTATAAAACAAAAAAAATCTTCAAGCATTTTAAAATTACAGCCCAAAAACTGTACAAGTTTTCGAATTTTAAATTTAATTCTTTAAATAACTTGCAAATTTTCTGTAAAAATTACTATGGCACTTATCCTGCGGATTATTTTAAAAACATCTACGTTTCGTTAGCTATCCATCGTACAAAAAAATTACAAAAAAATCATAAAATCAAGAAAAAATTACACAACGAAGAGACCAGGTAGAAAATTCTAACAAATGCTATTGCCAAAGAATTAAATCAGAATCAATGTAAAAACGAGTTTAATGCAAAATCGTTACAGATTATTTTTTAATGAGGTCAAAAGGTAATATAAAATCAGTCAAGAGCGAGTCGGGCTCGCACACGAACGGTTCCGAACCATCGTACAAGAAATAACACTTTTTAATTTTTTTTAATTTTTATGGCGGCCATTTTGTAATTTTTGGTATTTGTTGTTATAGCGGCAATAAAAATACACATTGTGTAAAAATTTCAAGTCTCTACCTTTTAGGGTTCAAAAGATACAGTCCACTGACAGACAAACGGACGGCCGGACAGACGGGCGGACGGACGAACCAACATGAAATTTTCACAAAATGTGTATTTTTATGGCTGCTATAACAACAAATACTAAAAATTACAAAATGGCCGCCATAAAATTAAAAAAAATTAAAAAGTGTTATTTCTTGTATGATGGTACGGAACCCTTCGTGTGCGAGCCCGACTCGCACTTGACTGATTTTATATTACCTTTTGACCTCTTTGAAAAATAGTCTTCAACGATTTTGCATTAAACTCATTTTTGCATTCATTTTTATTTAATTCTTTGGCAATAGCATTTGCTAGAATTTTCTTCCTGGTCTCTTTGTTGTGTAATTTTTTCTTGATTTTATGTTATTTTTTTTGCAATTTTTTGTACCAATGGATAGCTAACGAAACGTAGATGTTTTTAAAATAATCCGCAGGATAAGTGCCATAGTAATTTTTACAGAAAATTTGCAAGTTATTCAAAGAATTAAATTTAAAATTCGAAAACTTGTACAGTTTTTGGGCTGTAATTTTAAAATGCTTGAAGATTTTTTTTGTTTTATAACTGTTTATTATTAACAAGGATATGTACGAGCTAGAAATTAAAAAAATCTGATGAAATACATTGTTCCTTTTTTTTTATTAATTTTTAAAGTGGCAAACACCCCTTTACCAAGAAAAAAATAAAAAAATGAATAACTCGAAAACGATACACTTTCGCATGAGCACTTTGGGGTCGTTTGATAGCTAATGTCCTGTACTATAACCCCTTAACGGGATCGTGTCCTCTTTTCCTGTAACCCTGTATAAAAGCGAAATATACCACTCACTCACTGACTAATCACGAGATCTCAGGAACTATAAAGCCTGCAAACTCGGAATTTGGAAGGTAGGTTCCTTCTACGACTTAGGTGTCAGCTAAGAAACAGATTTGAAAAATTCCCCTCTAAGGGTGTTAAAGGGGGGGGGGGGGGGGGGGGGTCGAAGGTTATATGAAAGTTCTATGTTTTTAGAAGTTAGAGACGTAAAAATCGACATTTAGGTTAATAGGTTTAAATAATAAAAATCTGTATAAGTCAGTTTGGGAACTTCCCCCCTTAAGGGAAACCAGAAATTTTGTCAATCAACCTTTCGTTTTCCACGCAGCATAAAAATATACCTATACACAGACTGCAAACAGTTCCCCTTTATGATCGTAGTTCCGATTTTTAAAACCTGAAACCCCCACCGTCTTATACACCGCGCAATGTGTGTTGGAAACCTACTCAGATTAAATCAATGGCACGAGCGCACTGAAAAGCTGCGTGTCAGGTCAGGGGCGAGGTGAGACCCTACGCTACGCATTACAACTTACAAAATCTCCTGTGTTGACTTTTCCACGAATCATTTTGATTGTAAAAGTGTATCCTGTCAAAATAAACTTAGCCCCAAATAAGTTTATAAGTTGAGTATAAGTTTATAAGTTAGAATATAAGTTTACCTACATAAGTACAATTTAATACGTAGATTCTAGTTATTTTTAAGGAGCGCCAGCTCGCCAACAAACTGGCTCACCAGTTTGGCGAGAAAAAAATAATGTAAATATTTGGTGTACCTACGCTTGTTATAATAATAATTAAAAAAAAAAAAAACAAAATTAAATCGCAATCGCGAATTGTTCTGATTAGCTGAATTTATTACCTTACTAGCTTATGCCCGCGACTTCGTCCGCGTGGACTAGGTACACAAATTTCAAGCCCCTATTTCACCCCCTTAGGGGTTGAATTTTTAAAAATCCTTTCTTACTATCTGCATGCCCGATTCGTCCAGTAGTTTGAGCTGTGCGTTAATAGATCAGTTTTCCTTTTATATATTTAGATTACAGTAGTGTGCTTTATTCAATACTTTAGGGAGAGAGTGTAGACCGATCAGAAGTGATTGTGATTTTATCACATAGCATTGTGACCTGCAGACTACCGCGGTAGACTCGCCGCTTTATATCGTCAAGCAGATCACCTCCATTGACATCGAGACCGGTGTTAAGGACGAGGTCACACTCACCAACGTGTATGCACAGCTGACCAGTATGCCTATTTTAAGAATAGGCCTACTCGTCAGCTAAATTAAATATAGCCCATGTCATACATAATAGTATTATGTATCAAAGGTTATGTATTATAATATGTAATTTAGTACTATACTGGGTGGAATATAATTGTCTTTATCTACCTACACTAGAAAGTTCTTTCCTAACTTCAATAACCTAATTGAGGTGATATCATCTGACAGGGATTATTTTATGGAAAACGTAACGCATGTTTAGGCACTTTAAATACGGAATAGGCCTGCAGAAGTAATAAAATATTATCTAGTCTAATTGTATATTTGCTTATAGATATAAGCTCACGCACACGAGCTATAATATTAAAGTCAGAGTAAAAGAAAGCAGCTAAACCTACTCAATGAGAAAAACAAGACTGGTGGCCTTGTATAAGTACCTAATACACGTGGTGGGGTCCATTTTGGGGAAAATTGATGTTCTAGCAAACGTTGAAACGTTGAAGAATCGATATAAAAACTGTATTGTGTGTACATAAGTTTACCTAGCAACGGATTTAGCTGTGCTGATATATATCTAGTCCACGAGAACGTGTTAATTCCATTATTTACCCGCAGTTTAGAACTAACCATTTTTGAAACAAACTTCAATGACGTCAACGCTGCGTTTCACGTACTTATCTAGATGGTTATAGTCCGCGACAGGTTGAGATGACAATCAAGGTATGAGGCGGGGGGACGCCTCGCACACCCGCACGTGCAGGTGTGCGGGGCGTTCCCTCCCCGATTCCCATTTCGACCTGTCGCGTACTATATACCTACGTGAGATAGAAAACATGTTAATTTACATTACTCATGCTCCGTCCGACCGTTACGCCTGGTGCTGTACTGAGGGTGGTTTTATAAATAGGAAGCCGGGGTTCTATTTCCGGGGCAAGCATTTTGAAAATTTATCAGTAAGTACTCTTATTATAAATGCGAAAGTGTAGGTATTTGTTTGTTGGTTTGTCCTTCAATCACGTCGCAACGGTGGCACAGCTTGACGTGATTTTTTGCATGGGTATAGATAAAGACCTGGAGAGTTACTATGGCGTCTTTTAATCCCGGAAAATCAAAGAGTTCCCACGGGATTTTTAAAAACCTAATACCACGCGGACGAAGTCGCGGGCATCAGCTAGTAATATCTAAATTGATTCAGTTGTGGTCTTGTGGAGAATACTAGGCCGTGAGTAGTTACCAGCCTACCGACAAGGACGAAGTGATTTAGCCTTTCTGTACTGATATCGAGATGACTAGAGAATCGGGGCCATTGGCCCCGATTCTCTAGTCTCTCTTTAAACTAAATTTAGAGTATCTGCATCCTTTTCTTTTTACTAATGCTTAAAAAGGAACAGAACATGACTTTCACATTTAAAGACTCTAAATTTTAGTGCACAATACAAATTTAAACAGTAGGTTCGCGAGTGCGTGCTAAAATCACGGGTTTTACCATCTAAAAGTTAAATTTAAAACTGTCAAACTGTGTCTGTCCTTTTCATATTACATTAGTAAGAAGAGCATGCGAATACTCTAAAATTAGATTGTGCTCAGAATTAGCCCCAGTGATTCCTGTACTAGAAATCTGACAAAGTGATGCGTCATTACAGTTTATATCCTCCTCCTCCTTATACTCCTCTGTAACGACAGCAGTTTATTTTTCGATTAAAACGCCATTTGAGACATGTTGATAACAAGCTTTTGCCCGCGACTTTGTCCGCGTGATATACCTCACTTATAGCCTTTAAATAAAAGTCGAAGGTAATGTAGCTATCTACCAGTGAAAGAATTTTCAGAATCTGATAATTAGTCTGAAAATCATCCCCTTCTTACAAACTAAAAAATACTTATTTTTAATATTAGTATAGATTAGGTATTTCTTACCTTTCTGTATATAAGCGAGCAGCAAGCGACCCTGAACTTCATTCCCATATGTAGAATAGCCATCATGTACGGATGCACGAAGAAGACATTGAGCGCGGAGAACAGAACCACCCCGCCCGCGTAGAGGTAGGCCTCCCTTGGCTTCACTGTCTTCTGGTCGGGGCTGTAGTACTCCACTAGTTTTCCGAGAAAAACCGGCTGTGCTATACTAACAAATGAATTTTCCATTAGGTCTCATTACAGTAGAGCAGCTTTATAGACCACTAGATGATGCCCACGACTTTGTGCGCGTGTATTTAGCTTTTTGAAATCCCGTAGGAGCACTATAAATTTTTCGGGATATAAAGTAGTCACTTTTCTCTCTTATACTAATATTTTACAGGCTTTTTTTTCATAATATCTAAACCAGGGTTGTTGCGGATGCCAATATTTCGAGGATGCAGATGTCTGAATATATACGAATGTTCCGCATTTGTGGATTGATTTTTTGATCGGTCTGTTAGCGAACGAAGATATCAACTAGTAAACACGCGCGAGACACGTGCCACTCTGGCCCCGCTCAATTCAGCACTTCAGCACGGCAGGTCGTTACTTGTTGCAAAAAAGGATCCGCATCCGTAAAAGCTCCGAATTCATTGATGCGGATATCCGTAACGCCCCGATCTAAACCACTGCAGCTGGTGCTAATTCGGTTGCACTTTGCACACAATCTCTAAATTAAATCTAATTGATATCTGACTTCATGAAGTTATGTTGTTTTTTCACAGGGAATTAGTCAATTTAGTTTAGAGATTATGTACCTGATACCTAGATATTGTGTACAACCAAATCAACCTTGTATCTAGGTAAATTCTTTTGACGATTCAAAAACAATTGTAAAAGTTAATTTGAATAAAAATGTATTCTATCCTATTATAATATTAGAATATTCTATAGTTAAATTATTATATTCGAATTGGTACACATTCTTGGTATTACAGAATAAAAATCGGCTACAAAAATAATAAAACCTGCCCATATGTTACTGTATGTAACATAATATGGGCTGGCAAACCGCAAACAAACTACTTCGTTATTTATGGCTTGGCTAAAGATTAACTAATTACTACTTATATACCTACTAATACATTCGCATTTCGTACATGCTATAAAATGCCAAGAATTAAAACTGACTAAACTAAGGTGTAAACCTAGGTGTATTATTTCGGATTGACTATGCTGGTTTAAAAAGGTGGGTACCTACGAGGTACCTTTTTGTAGGTAGTACCTACCCAACGTCACATCACCCAGTCACATCCAATCGTGTATCAGTTTTGTCCAATCGGGAAATCGTGGGGAATCGTTGGGATTGCATTGAATTTTTTTTGCCAACGAGTCAAACCCACAGAATACGTTTATATAGTTAGGTCAGTGGGTACGTTGAACTTATAGACAAGGATGATAGTTTATAATATGACAAACAACAAATGAATTATGTATTTACAATGGTACATATTACGTGTATAGTGACTCAACAATAGAGTCTGTCAAAATATCTGCCCAAGTTATTTGCAACTATTTCGAATAAGGATGTCGATTGACACAAAAATTACAATTTCTTTCAGAAAATTCGATTCAGATGCATTGAATTATTATTAAACTAGCTGATGCCCGCGACTTCGTCCGCGTGGATTTACAATTTTTTAAATCCCGCGGGAACTCTTTGATTTTCCGAGATAAAAAGTAGCCTATGTGTTAATCCAGGGTATAATCTATCTCCATTCCAAATTTCATCCAAATCCGTTTAGCCGTTTTTGCGTGATTGAGTAACAAACATTCAAACATCCACACTTTCACATTTATAACATTAGTAGGATATAGTTAGATATTAAAGTTTTCCTCGAAGTTCAGAAGCAAGAGGCAATCGATTTATAAACGAACACGCGTTGTTTGAATCATTAGGATGGTTTATTAGAAAAGTATAGTCCGCGACAGGTTAGGATAGCACGTCACCCGTGCTCGCCCGCACTGGGTTAGCGCGGAGTCTGAGCGGGTGTGCGGAGCGTTTCCTCCCCGATTGCCACTTCAACCTGTCACGTACTATACCTACTCACTCTTTTCAATTTATTACCAAAAAGGGCGTTAACCAATTATATCGATGTACTTATGTAACATAATGAATTATGAACTTACTCCGAAAACGACATAGAAGTTGAGCAGAATTATTGGGCAGGTATTTTGTCATGAATTATTATGTATATTATAATACAAGTGTAACTATGTACTATATTATTATTAAATCATCTCTACGATAAATTCCTACTTTTCGTTAACATTTACGCTCACTTGTCTATTGTACTATTCCGGGCGGCTTGCAATACTTTTTCCTGCAGATCCAATAGTCGACTATGCATAAATAGCTTGTCTGCTTGTCCGAAGGAGCCGATGAAAAAACCAAGCATACGTGGCTGTTGGATACTAGGAAAAAAGATAATTTATACCAAGATACCATCAGAAACTAATACGCAATATTAAGTACCTATCTACGAGTAGGTCCCACTAATCGATCTTACTTTACTGCGATGGGGTATAAACTTAATTGGGGCGATTGGGCCGATGACCCGACCTGGTACCAAATTTAGTTTAAAGTTTACATGGTTTCCGATACGTTTGTAAGGTCATCAAGATATTTCTAACCAAACGTTTAGGTTTCGATTGCCTGTATTTACGTGTTGATTTTTGTAAAGAAAATTTATATTTGTTGTTATACTTTTTGCAACAATCTTTAGCTCTCATTGACTCGCAAACTCAATAACACGTAGAACACAGAATTACGCAAGCTTTAGTTGTAAAAACATGCGTTTTGCGTAACCGGTCTTGTCCCGTGACGTAACGGCATGTCTCTTGAAACACGTGTACTATAATGTTAGTGACCTATTTCCATTCCAATTTTCTTCACGTATATCTGCCGTATTAGATACATTTTAACGCGTCGTCCGATTGATAGAGCTCTATAGCGCATCTACCTACTTCGTAGACATTAATAGGGTAATAGAGTACAGCTGAAATACCATAGCTTTTGTAATCCCGATGTTTTGTGCCTAGATGGCCAAGACTAAGGAAATAACACGAGTGGAAAAACACGTCCGAAATAATTTTTCTTCGACGTACAGTACCTATTGCCCACACAGATATGGCGCTCCCTTAACATTATTTAGATAAATGGCGCTTTACACTACAATGTGGCTAATTCTGTTGTACACAATCTCTAAACTATATAAGTATATAACTAAATAAGCTTACATGGAAACCACACATTAAAAATATTAAAACAAAATTAATATCTCTAACTGGAGCCCTTCGTGGTATTGTACGCTGCTTACCCCATAAAGTTCGTTATTTAATCTATAACTCCCTTATACAACCACACTTAGATTATCTAATCCAAGTCTGGGGTTCAGCCGCTATTACTAATCTTAAAGTACTACAAACGGCACAAAATAAATTGATTAAAGTTTTATTTAATTATGATTTCTTAACATCAACAGGGAAAATATATAAAGAAACTAAATTAATGAATATAACTAATACTTACAAATATTACACTTGTATCTTAATCCGAAAACTACTATCAAAAGAAATACATTCAAATATAACCTTCACAATTAAAAATAAATATCCTCAATTACAACGATTAAGAAGTGCCAACAATATAATCTTACGCCCACCAAGGACTAATTATGGTAAACGAAATATTACTTTTGAAAGTGCTCAATTGTATAATAAACTTCCTAAACATATTAAAGATTGCAAAAGTGTAAACATTTTTAAAAAACTACTCAAGGCCCATTTTAGCAGTAAAACTTAAACATAAATAGTAATCTTATGAAATTAATTGTTAACTTATCATGTAGAAACATTTTTTTTTTGTTTTCACATCGAGTAACTAGTTGTGTATGAATCTATGTAATCTTTGCAGTGAATCAGCCGTGGCTCGCGTCGTTCGTCGATCGACCCGCGATGCGTCGGTATATTTTTGTTATAATGGTGCTTTAAAATTTTAAAACTACCTACTAGTATAATTATTATACTAATTATTATAAAATAATATCATACTTAACATGTACCTACTAGAAATTAGAAATGTATATAATCTATGATTACCTACTTAACCTATTTTAATTAGGTACCTACTATGTATTCACTGTGCGCTTAAAGATGAAATTTTGTAACCCACTTTTTAATAGCCTGTAAGTTTCATGTAAGTGGAAATTTCTTTATGGAATAATAAATGTCTAATACCTAAAACTAAACCAGATTAACAGATCTAATGCTAATCTTTTCCGCTAATGCTAATCATTACGAAAGGGATAGCATAATATTTAGACCGTCGTTTGAGTTTAGAAATTTTGCACAACAGAATTAGCCACAATAATATTATGTTACATTGAAGTGGTAATCCATGTGCGGTTTTCATTTATTAAAGGGTTACTCTATGCATTTCACGTAATCGCTCATGGACAAATAAAGAAGCATTAAATTACCTACTTATCTGGCTTATATACTTATTATAAAATAAACAATAGTCCAACATAACAGACAAGGCAAGCTGCTTGAGCTTCAAGATCTCGTTCAAGATTAAAAAGTAGTCTCAGTTAGCGACAAAACATGTAGCCTGACCTGAAATATAATACGCATGAAGTTGTTTTCGAAGACGAAATGACACATTAGACGAAGATAAGGATTTATTTTAATCTTCTTTGTACGTCAGGGGATAGGTTAACAATGTTGGCACGACCTTGGTTTCTTAATTTGATACTAAATTGATAGACGATAGTCTTAGCTATAATATATTTCCTCTACTTTCAGCTATACTGCGTATAAAGTATTTATAAAAGTGCCCATATAAAGTTGGGTGAAACTAGACCCAATTTTATCCAAAGGAAAAAAAATAAAACTTTTAAAAAGTGAACCGACTTCAAAATCACTGAATATAATTAATTAATTTTTAAATTACGTAATGCTTTTCATACCTTATAATTAAACGATGAACAAGACAACAAAAAATCAAAACTTATTATTGTGGGCAGTTTTGGATGCCGGCGCTAAATTCGATATCCACTAGTATTTTTCCCTTTTTGGTTTGGCACTGACCACAAAAAAAATTATCTAGCCTACAATTCAGTTTTGATTTTTTTATACCCTAGGTCATATTGAATTAATCCCTTTTATTCTCGGTCCAGAAATCTCAATCTCAAAACAAACTGACATGTTATCATTGCAATAAACGGTGTCATCTAAATACAAGGAACTTCAGTCGTTTTAAAACCAAGATATTATGCCCACTCTTCACTCGCGCGTTAATCGCGGCGCGAAACAACAGTGTGAATAGGTTCGCGAATTCGCGTTCGCGCTTTGCAGATGTTCCTAATGTCGGTTTTCTTGCCCCACGACAAAGGGATTCGCGAAAGAATGCATCCACAAATGCAGTAGTTCAACTGCGAAATTATTATTAGAATGATCATTTCCAATTTTTTTTTTTTTTATACAGATACAAGTTAGCCCTTGACTGCACTCTCACCTGGTGGTAAGTGATGATGCAGTCTAAGATGATAGCGGGCTAACCTGGAAGGGGTATGGCAGTTTTTATTAAACCCATACCCCTTTGGTTTCTACGCGGCATCGTACCGGAACGCCCAATCGCTTGGCGGCACGGCTTGTGTGTGTCCAATGTGGCAATCCAAACGTAAGGGCCATGAAATAAAAAAAAATGCATGATGTTTGGATGAGGATTATATAATGAACATTCCTTTGGCTGATTTGAAAGGAAAAAGGGATACGATATGGTCAAGTTAAATAATATATTAATTCCTTTTGTATATTTTGCTTGTATCTATTTTTAAAAGTAAATAATATAAAAGGATTAATATCAACGAGGTACAGCTCAAACCCGGTGTAAGAATTTAAAATTTCGCATACAGGTTCTCATAATAACGTACTTTCATTGAATGTATTTTCAATTCCACCCGAGCAAAACTGGGGAAGGTTTGCAAATTTTTAGTATAATAATAATTCAGTAACACGCTGCGTAGTGTTGCAGCAACAGCAGAAGATAAGTCGACGTTTATTTGCGTTGAGTGCTCGAACTAGACTACGAAAAGTTGTGAAGACTTTGCTTGTGAAAAGGTTAGTGTTTGACAATGTCACAGCCGCAATTCGCGCTGCGAGTGTAGAGCGGGCTTTAGAGCAAACATTTACCTGCTCTGCTTTTCATTCTTTGCATGTCACCAGTGCTATTGTGCTAAATTTCTTTGTGCGAAGCTACTTAAGTATAGTTTTGTAAGCTTTTTGAAAAATGATACAGCCTTTTCCTTTTTTGCATGTACAATGATGATTGCTTTAACGGTGAAGGAAAACATCGTGAGGAATCCTGCATCCCTGAGAGTACTTTATAATGATTTCGAAGGTGTGTAAAATCTGTCAATCCGCACTTGGCCAGTGTGGTAGACTATAGCCAAAGCCTTCCGTGAGATCCGTCTTAGAGCCGGCGATGATGATGAAGATGATGAATATAGGTATGATACAACGACTACGTACCAAATAACTCTTACAGGAAAAAAATACTAAACATAATATGAGGTCACTGCGCCAGACCAGACACATCAGTTACTATGTGCCCCAAAGTAAAGAATAACTAAGTCAAACAATAATTTACAGTTTCCGTGACATATACCTAAATATTCATAAGCTAGTTATGGTTCGCCCATCTGTGTTAGATTAAGACGTACCTATAGTGTTCCACGAATGTAAATTGCGTGGTCAGCGTCTAGACGCGGTGGCGATCTGCGCGTCGCCCGATTATTATTTCATTATTAAAGCAGCCTCAATATCGGCTTTACGTGTTTTAATTAATCATTTTCCCTGATGAAAATCTCAGGGAAAACCCTAAAAGCTCCCGTAATCAAAAGTGGCGCAGCCCGGGACGGATTTTCCGACTTAAAATCGTGAAGGAAAATTCGTAGAACCAAAACAAATAAATTTTCTTTTGTGACGAGTGCGAAAAAGGGGCCAAGTATGGAAATAGCGAAGCGGTGAGTTATCCTTTCGCCAATCCTTTGTCCTACAAATATAGAGACTATTAAAATAAAATATATTTTTTAATTGTTGCAAAGATATTAAGTATAAATTATAAATTAAAATGAATTTATTTTAATTTAAGTTTTATTATAATCAAAAAAAAAAAAATTTGCAAATAAATTAATATTAGAAATTAAAATGAAATTATTTTAATTTCAAGTTGCTTTACCTACCTATTTACAAAAATATATAAGTTTTAACGGTAATGTACTTTTTACTTTATTAATTTATAACTTATACAAATCTTATTTCTAATTCCAATTTTTTATTTTTACATTACGCTTTTATTGTGTTAAGGGCCCATGTGTGTCTATTTTATTAAGGGCGTATGTGTCTATTGTGTTAAGTTAAAGTTTTTTTTTTTAAAAGAAAGCCAGTTGCATCCTCATTTCATTACTATTATCATGGCAACCACGTCGGTCTTGTCTGTACCGAAGGAAATCGTGCAATTAATTCCTTTGTATGGTGGTGATAAAAGACAGTTAAATCTTTATTTGCGAAAATGTCAGTACGTGATTGATCGGTTTAAAGGAAATGATGAACAAAATTTTTACATTTTTAATGTTTTAACGAGTAGATTAAAAGACGATGCAGCTGTGCTCCTGTCCGAACGAGAAGACATCGTTACATGGTCCGCATTAAAAGCTTTGTTAATCCAACATTTTGGAGACCCTCGCAGTGAAGCGTGCATTAATATCGAGTTAGAATCTTTAAAAATTAATCCAGGTGAAAGTTTTCTTGATTTTTGCAATAGAATCCAAAGTGTTCGTTCGTTATTAATGTCGAAGGTAAATTCGAGCGATAATTTGGAATTAAAACATTCTAAGGCAGTTATATATAATAACACAGCTCTTAACGTGTTTCTGTATAATCTTCCCGAAAATATGGTGCGTATTGTTAGGCTGAAGGCCCCCACTACTTTAGAGGCGGCATTAAGTATCGTACTCGAAGAAGTAAACTTTTTAGAGCAATATAAGACGCGTAATCGTGTGCATGGTAATAACCCAATAATGAGTTCGAGTTCAAGGCCAATTAATTTTAATAACCCACAAATGAAGATGCCTCAATTTCAGGGTCAAGGTCAACCACCAAACCCAGCGTTCGGTCATAGACCTCATTTAGGTTTTCAGCCACAACAGTTAGGGATTAGGTCCTCACAACAATTTGGGTACATGTCCCCACAACAATTTGGGTACATGCCCCCACAACAATTTGGGTACAGGCCTCCACCACAATTTGGGTACAGGCCTCCACAACAATTTGGGTACAAGCCTCCACAACAATATGGGTACAAAGCCCCACAGCAATTTGGGTATAAACCACCACAACTTCAACAACAATTAGCGTACAACCCCACACAACAAATTGAATACAACCCCACACAACAAATTGAATACAAACCCCCGCAACAATTTGGGTACAAACCCGTGCAACAATTTGGGTATAAAACACCACAATCCCAAAAACCAACTAATGACGTATCTATGAGAACAGCACAGCCGAAAATGCAACAAAATTTTCAGTTGAACGAATTAACTTTGACTAACGATGAGGACAGCTTTCCGAGCTATGGCGATCATTATAAGTATGACAATGACTCTTCAAATGACATTAACTACGGTTATAACGTTGACATAAATCAAACAGAGAATTCTAACTCTAACGTATCTTATCATAAATCAGTACCACTAAATGATATTGAAACCCCAATTCCGGATTTTCAGAAAACAGCCTCTGCAAATAAACAAGAAGTCATAGAATTAAATTGTGACCCCAATTTAAAACTTCCCTATATTTATTTGGAAGAAATAGACGCAAAAATGATGATTGATACAGGCAGTATGAGATCTTTTCTCAGTCCTCGAAAAGCTCATGAGTATTTTAGTGACTCTATTAGAAAAGAACAATTTCAGGTAGTTAGCACTCATGCTTCTAGTAGGCATGACGAAGTGATAGAAATTCCTCTCTTACCTAGTTTCAGAAATGAAAATTGGCATAAGTTCTACTTATATGACGTAGACAACCGTTATGACGGACTTATTGGTAATGATCTTTTACAACAATTAGGCGCAATCATAGATTTGAAAGACCAGTTATTGAAAACTAGCACTACTTGTATTCCAATTATAAACGACAATTTAAATTATACGATTAATATACCTGCAAGGTCAGAACAGCAAGATAAGTTACCCATCGATCAAAAATCAAGCGATGCTGATGCTCTGTCTACAATTAAAATTATTGCTCTAAATTCAAGCGAAGAAAATTTGTCACTAAAAGTTAACGTAGATCAAAATTTGAGTAGCAAAGATTCATCTACAGTAACTATGTTAGATTTGAACCGAACAGCAACCGCTAGTTCCATAGAATTTAATGGTAAAAACGTAAATGATTTTCCAGTACGACCAGAATCTAGTAAAACAGATACAATTAATTTAGCTATAAATCCAGATTTAACTGGGATACCGATTTTGATTGAGGTCATAAACAGAAAACCTGTTTTACAGCTAACAAAAACCCAGAATGCCCCGTTTCAGGAATTATTCATTGATCTTTTTAGCATTGAGGGAATAAAGAAAAAGGTTAGGAAAAAGAAACGTGGCGAAGCTAATATTGAGTTTTCTGAAGGAAACATTGTTTTTGCAAAGGATGTTAATAGGCGTAAAAGTAAAGATAAACCTAGATATATCAAAGCAAAAGTTATATGTCGTTCTGAAGGAAATATTTTACCAATAAAAGTAGGAGAAAGGAAATCCAAAACCTCCATTAAAAACATTAAACGTCCTCCGCAGGTTCTGCTATGTCCTGCTAGTGGTGATGCAGTCACAGACTTTTCATAAAAAAAAAACTTAATGTAAAAGAAACTGACTTGATTGTCTCTAAAATGTTTGATCGTTTTACTAATGTAATTAGCTGCTAAGCAAAACAATTGGATTTTTGTAACTTTTTACAGGATTATTTAGTATATTTAGAAGTAGTTCTCGTACTATCTTTGTTAGATTAAGTGAAATTGAAACAGCATTAGCGTTAAGCAAAATCTCTATTTTACATTAATCAATTGTGAACTCTACTGAATTACTCTATGTATCATTTAAATGTAATTTCTAACTCTAGAACCCTAGCTATCATTCCCAAATATCCTTACCTTTTGGCGAAAGGAATAAAGTATGTACTTACCGCTTGCTAAATCATGTCAAGAATTTTCTACCGGCAATCAGTTCCTATGCACTGCAGATAATCGAGCGTTATATCATTATGGACTCTCCCTGGTCACAATCGACGAACCGTGTGAGCTGAAAATTTATGGAATTCACCTCCACCACCGCATTATCGTAGAATCAGATAATATGAAGATGATTCTAATTATTACACTACCTCAATTAAACGCAAATGAGACTCTATCTGGTGCAAGTGTAGTTAACATGGAAGCAATTAGTTTAGACGAAGTGAAATACATGGCCTTTTCAGTGAAACATAGTGCTGTTGTTGAAAGTGTTTTAAACGATCAAAAGGACAGTAAATTCAGTGTAATTTTAGGATACCTGACATCAGGTTTTGTAGTTTTAAGTATTTTTGTCTTCTTATGTTACTCCTGGCTAAAATCGCCAAACTGTTCATTATTTAAGAAAAATCATCGGAATGAATCTAGAAACGATCCTTCCGATAATTTTCCTCTTAGGGATGGAGGAGTTATGGTTCGCCCATCTGTGTTAGATTAAGACGTACCTATAGTGTTCCACGAATGTAAATTGCGTGGTCAGCGTCTAGACGCGGTGGCGATCTGCGCGTCGCCCGATTATTATTTCATTATTAAAGCAGCCTCAATATCGGCTTTACGTGTTTTAATTAATCATTTTCCCTGATGAAAATCTCAGGGAAAACCCTAAAAGCTCCCGTAATCAAAAGTAGCTACAAGTATGAATTATAGTAGCGTTCACTTGTTAGTTTTTAGGGTTTCGTACCTCAAAAGGAAAAACGGAACCCTTATAGGATCACTTTGTTGTCTGTCTGTCTGTCAAGAAACCTGCAGGGCACTTCCCGTTGACCTAGAATGATTAAATTTGGCAGGTAGGTAGGTCTTATAGCAGACGTAAGGGGAACAATCTGAAAACCGTGAATTTGTGGTTACATCACACAAAAAATAAATAAATTGTGGTCATGAACTAATAATTAGTATTTTCAATATTTGAAGTAAGATAACTAGATACCAAGTGGGGTATCATATGAAAGGGTTTCACCTGTGTATTGTAATACAGATTTTTATTTATTTTTATGCATGAACTATCGTGCAAAATGTCGAAAAAAATACGACTGTGGTACGGAACACTCGTTGCGCGAGCCTGACTCGCACTTGGCCGGGTTTTTTTTTCTGCGGTAAGACAATCAGCAGAACTTCCTGTTTAATTTTGCTACAACCTTTGTTATTTAAACGCATTTTCTGACCACTTCAATGTGGCTAATTCAAATGTACACAATCTCTATTACTATACATACATATAAATAAATACTACTGTAATAGAGATTGTGTACAGCTAAATTAGCCACATTGTCTGACTACATAATAAATATATTGCGTTACAGTAACTGCTGGTTATAAGCAATAAATTAACATCATCATCATCATCATGATCAACCCATCGCCGGCTCACTACAGAGCACGGGTCTCCTCTCAGAGAGAAGGGTTTTGGCCATAGTCTACCACGCTGGCCATGTGCGGATTGGTAGACTAAACATAACAATAAATTAACATACATTTAGTTATTTCTAGGTACCATGTAACCGCCATGTATGGTGTAGACTTGAATACCTATAATTACACGACAGGTCGAGATGGCGAAATGAGGCGGGAGGAAGCCCCGCATACCCGCACGTCACCCGCGCTCGCCCGAACCGGATGAGAGCAGAGGCTGTGCGGGGCGTTCCCTCCCCGATTGTCATCTCGACCTGTCACGTAGTATATCTACGTATTTTTTTTTTCAGAATACATTGTAGGTTATTTTTTTAAGTACCTACCTACATATTTATATTTATCCGCATTAACCAAGTAGGCTCTATGCGGATGCCAAATGATATCATTATAACTTGCTTTTCTATCGCGCAATCAATGCCATGCAATTTGCATCTCGGTCAAACATACAAAACCTTCAAACATCGGTGAGATGGAACGGAGCACGCAACCAACTGTCGGACTCGGTTGTTAAGATTTATCTCTTATCCGTAATCCGACTCGACTTCTTAAATTTTAATATAAAATGGTAAAAATTCACTTTTAAATTGTAAGAGATTTTTCATTGTCAATTGGTAAAAAATACCCATCACAATAATACATGAGAAGTAACGTAGATACGTACCATTAATAATATTAATTATAATTATTCGACTCGACTATTCGACTCGACTTCTTAAATCTATATATATATATATATATATATATATATATATATATATATATATATATATATATATATATATATATATATAAAAGGAAAAGGTGCCTGACTGACTGACTGACGGATCTATCAACGCACAGCTCAAACTACTGGACAGATCGCGCTGAAATTCGGCATGCAGATAGCTATTATGACGTAGGCATCCGCTAATAAAGGATTTTTCAAAATTCAAACCCCTAAAGGGGTAAAATAGGGGTTTGAAGTTTGTATGAAAGTCTGTCAGTTTTGAAATTAGAAGTTTGAAGTTTTGTAGTTAATATTTTTGCAATTAGCAGTATGACATATTTTATTAAGCTCATATTATGTTAAAATCTCATTGTTAAAGATCAAGGTTTAAAATTTGTTTAGGTACTCCACGAGGACGAAGTCGCGGGCATAAGCTAGTTTTAATATAAAATGGTAAAATTAGCTTTTAAATTGTAAGAGATTTTTCATTGTCATTTGGAGAAAAAAATACCCTTCACAATAATACATGAGAAGTAACGAAGATACCTACCATTAGTAATATTAATTATCATTATTATAAAGTGTTGGAGAATCTTTCAAATTAAGTGTTCTACTAGTAAATAAATACATAACAGATTTATAAAATTCATATCCATACTTGATATTATAAATGCGAAAGTGTCTGTCTATATCTTCTATGTATGCTAGCTTTTCAATTTTGGTGAAATTTTGTACAGGTTTAGCTTACATCCCGGGGATGAACATAGGTTACTTTTTATCCCAGAAAATCCTGCCACCACCTGCCACGAGATTTAAAAAATCTAAGTCCATGCGAACGAAGACATGGGCATCATCTAGTCTCTTATAAGAGAGAATAAAGCTAACGACCTCCTATTCAATTAATTTGTTTTGACTGCGATTGAGTAATGTCACAAAATAATTGTTATTAGTTACCTAAAGTGGGTAATATATATAAGATGTCACCTCAGCGTTCACTGAACACAGATGCCAATAACCACGCATAGGTACTCACTACGTACTATCCTTATCGTATTTAACATAACAGCTGTAATATTATGTACGATCGCTGCAGACGGTGTGCACTCTACACACTACTATAGTTGACGCATTTTAAACTGAGTCGTCGAGTTACCTGCCTGTTTAGCTCGCACTTACAGGTCGTAGGTAAGTGCGAGCGAAACAGACAGATGACTCGACGACTCAGTTTAAAATGCGTCGACTATATTCTGAAATACCCTATAGAATATCCGCGGAAAGAAGCTATTGCATCACAAACCACCAACAATCACAAACGAAACTGTGTTTTCTAATTGAATTTAGAATGTTTTTGAAAACATGTTTGTGTTTGGTTGGTGACTCAAAATGGTTAACGCCCACTGAGATTTATGCCTTTATCATTTGTATGCGATTACGTAACAGAAAGAGCGCTATACTAACTTCTTTCCGAAAATTTACCAGCGGAAAGCGAGGGAAATTATGAAAACTGGAGACTATAATGATTAGAAAAGTGTTTAAATTTATTTTCGAATTTCGAGAGCTTTTATAACGTCCAGCGCTACTTTATAGGGAGATTTTTTAAATCTACCTCATTAGGTACTTAATAATACATAAAACATGTTTTTTAGAGTTACAATTCTTTTTAGTAGATTTTCTGATATTTGTCCTTTGTAGCATTTTAACATGTCAGAAATGCATGCATTTCTGATTCAAAGAAAATATACCAGGACTCAGCAGACCTATTAGCTCGTATTAACCTTTTTTTTTCTTCGGATTAACCATGTTGAAAATGTATTTTGGTGCCATTAGGTAAAAAAAATCAAGTCTCTGGATTATTGCTAGCACAATTTTTTTTATAGCAGCTAGGTACTCACCGAATTCCACATTCCATGAATAACAGGACGAATCCGTAGAGCATGCACCTGGCAGCATACGCTCTAAGGATGACTCGAAGGAGGCTCGGCGTCCGTTTGCCTTGCGCGCTCGCCACCTCTTCTTCCCATAACCGGGCAAACTTGTCGCCTAGTGGACCTATGAGTAATATTAACCTATTTAAAAACTTCTTTTATTTGTTTTTTCACGACTGCCCAAAAAAAGGTCTGTAATGTTTCAGGGTTCATGTACAAGTATGTAAAATATGTAAGTTTCTTTATTCCACCATAACTTCTGAATGCTTGAACACATGATGTAAGGGTTATCGATAGAATCCTTACATCATCCCGAATGACATTACCCATATTATAAAATGTGAAATATTTGTTGGTTTATTGGTTTGTCCTGCAATCACGTCGCAACAGAGCAACGGAGTGACGTGATTTTTTGCATGGGTATAGTTAAAAGACCTTGAGAGTGACATAGGCTACTTTTTATTCCGGAAAATCAAAGAGTTTCTAGGAGATTTTTAAAAATCCAAATCCACGCGGACAAAGTCTCGGGCTTCAGCTAGTTGGCTATAAATTTTTTGGGGGGAAAAAATATGGCAGGGCAGTTAGTTGTGTTTGTAATTATTCCTTGTCTTTTAATAAGTTTCAAAAACAACAATTTAAAAAGGAAATAAATTTAAAACGAAGTAAATAAATAAGAGTCTTATATCAATGAGCCTAATACGATAGGTACATATTATGCTGAAAGTTTTCAGAGATTTCAAAGTATTAAAAAAGTTCTAAACTACCCAGTTTGTAGACTATCCTGGTTGTCGCATCAGGTTAATGTAACCATACTATTTCAGTGTGGTCGGGATCGAGTCAAGTGTAAGTAATGTATAAAATAAATCTTCTAAATATATAAAAGGAAAAGGTAACCGACTGACTGACCTGACTGACTGATCTATCAACACACAGCTCAAATTACTGGACAGTCGGGCTGACATTTTGCATGCAGATAGCTATTATGACGTAGGCATCTGCTAAGAAAGGATTTTTGAAAATTCAACCCCTAAGGGGGTGAAATATTGGTTTGACATTTGTGTAGTCTACGCGAACGAAGTCGCGAGCATAAGCTAGTCAATTGTATAAATATGATCCCTACATCGACAGAGTTAAAAGAAATGATATATGTAAAAACTAATTTTTTTTTGAATTTGCAAATGAAGTCCTTTCATATGATATCCCACTTAAAACTATTTCAAGTCGATAACATTCACAGTTACAAGACCTCTGATTCTCTAACTCAGTGTCTCACACTAAATGATAGCAACCGAGGTTGGTTAGTTCTACATTGCTGCTTCACTGGGTGATATTAAAATATTTTTTCGTAGAAAACCTTCAACGGATTAAAAAATGAGCTCCGTGCCTATCATTCAGTGTTAGACACTGAGTTAGCGAATCACCCTGCAGGTTGGTATTGTAAATAATAAAAACAGCAACAAAATAACTGACCTGAAGCATGTTCTTCAAGAGGTTCATACAGGTCGTGCTCTTCCATTTCTTTCTTCAAACCACCCCAAAATATTGGTAAGGTCCATCTACAAAAGGTCAGTTTTTGACTACCAGTAGGTAGTCAAAAACCTACCAGGTACCTAGGTAGGTAGGCAGGTAGGTTCAAGTATGTAACAAAATGATCATCATCACATTCTCAATCAATCACCGACCCACTACTGATTACAAGTCTTCTTTCAGAATGAGAATGGTTTAGGCCCCACTGTCCACCATGCTAGCCAAGTGCAGACTGGCAGATTTCACATTATATAACTATGAGAATATTATGGAGAACTCTCAAATCTCAACTCAAGCAGATTTCTACACAATGTTTTCTTTTATAATAAAAGCAAATAATATTAAATTGTAACAAAACATTGAAAATTAAAGTCAAAGTCAAAGTCAAATGATTTATTCAAAATAGGTAATTAATAACTCTTTTTGATGGTCAGATGTTGGATTTCTAAGATATAGTGGTGGTGGTATTATTTTATTTACCTACCTACTTAAAATACTTTTTAGAAATCAGTTTACTGATTCATCAATTGCACAACAATTATTGTTGACGAGGAATAAATTAGACATATCATTGTCAACAGTTAATGTTTTATTTAAAAATCTTAACATAATAGTTACTCTTACCCAAATGTTAGGGCTGAAAAAGGATTGGCCTTGGCCCGAGGATGTACTGGCCGACCTTTTTTTTTTGCAGCCTCCATGCTTTATTCTACCTGAAATTAGTTGCCTATTATTAACGTGTCAGACATAATAATAGCATGCAATTAAAAATAATTTTTGCATTTGACTCAACTAAACTCTTAATATATAATTATATAGTATAAATAATTTGTTAACGCTTTGATGAATCCGGCAAGGTACGAAGTTATGGATAAAAGGTTGGATAAGTAGCCAAATATTGGTATTAGCCGGTATCGAATTACACAAAAAATAGGGTAAAAACTTCCAACTCACTTGTTTCGTACTATAGGTCCAAATCACTTGTAATTTAGGAATTGCATAGAAAATGCATGGCGCTAAGTGTAAGTCTTAGAATAACAACTGTGTAAGTCCAAATAAAATGCTTGAGGTAAAGAACAATCCTGTGCCAATTAATTTTATTTCTACCTCTTCAATTACGTTTTATGAGTTGTATATATAATATTTTCAACCTTGTAAAACAAAGCAAAACGCGGAAATTTCATGAAACATCGAATCTTATAGAATTCATTGATACAGAATGAATTTATTGAAGAAAATAATTAAAAGAAAACGAACAAGTGAACAGCACCACTACGTGAACGATCCTCAACGAACTTGCAAATTGCAATGCAATTGCAAAACTTCTACCAATTTCTGCTAAATTTGACGTTATTCAATCAGTGTGACCAGAAATAAATTGATAATCCTTCCGATAATCCTGGCGACCACCTGGCGACTGCCGACTGAAGAAAAAGTAGGTACCTATAGATTACACAATCATACAATGCGACAAGGTTCTTTTGGCGCGTGGCGAAAATCGGAATTTTCTTGTGAAATGACACGCTGTCTCCATAATGCAGTGTTGCTAAGTAAAAAATCTGAAAATCACTGTTTTTATTAAAGATTAGAGCCATTCCATTATATAACATCACGATCAGGGGGTGGCAACTTTGTATGGGGCCTTTGCAGACTTTTTTATGGAATCATTTAGAATGAAACAAAGAAATTCTTTGTCTCATTCTAGACTTCAAAGTCAGAGACAAAGTTTCAAACTATAAACAACTGGCAACTATCTACTCTATGGTACGTTTGTTTTTAGGTTGTTGGTTTAAATATGAAAGTTTTCTTTCCCAACCAGTTGTGATAAATTTGTATATTTTTAGTTGTATTTCATGTGGTTTAGTGTTTTTGCTTCTATTTTTCTCTCCCTGTTAGCTTGAAGAAACTCGCAGCAGTGTGATTGAGACTAGAGAAAAATAAGAACAGTGACTTATTGTTTGGTGACTCTTTTCGTTTGTAAGATTAAATTTATCATGTCTGATAAATATAGAAAGCGTGTTAAGTGCTGTGCATCGGCTTTCGACCCAACACTTACTATCCACTCTTTACCAAGAGCCGGAAAGGCATCTAATTATGCAAGGTAAATATTGTCGTGTCCCTTAAGTACCAGCTGTTCTTTTTATCTACAAACCGGCTAAAGAAGTCAGAAACGCTGGTGTTTTTGATATTTTGGTTTATTATATAGTATTATTATAATGTTTCAGACTTCGAATTTGGGCAGAATATTGTTTTGCCAATGTAACTGAGTAGGTGTTGAAAAGCTTGCACACCAGCAGTGTGCCTGGCTCACCAGCAGAAACATTGCAACAACATTCAATTTCAGTGGTATGTACCTAGTAACTATTCATTTCTATTGCAATTTGTAAAAAATTCTCAGAAAAACATCAATTTTGTTCATTTTGCCTCATTTTAGAACCTGTCCTAATGTGCCTATCTTGTCTCTGCCAGCAGACACATCACAACAACATTTAATTCAGTTGGTACATAATATAAATTTCTATTGCAATATGTACCTACTTAACACATTCTCAGTAGATAAACCAATATATTGATTTTGTGTATTTTGCCTTATTCCAGGAACAGTCAGTGTGGCTTCCCCATCCACTAGGTACCAAATGTGCCTATCTTATCTCGGCCACCAGATACATCACAGTGGTATGTAATATAATGTTTCTATTGCAATTTTTTATAAATCATCAGTTAAAAAAATATAATAATTTTGTGTATTTTGCCTTATTTCAGGACCTGTCTGTGCTTCCACAAACCACTACTAAATATGCCTATATGCCTATATTGGTTCTGTTCATTATTCTATTTATGATATATTGAATAAGTAGTTCTTGCTATGTAACATTCCCTAGTTTGAAAAACATTTCAGTATTAGATCTTTAATAATAATTAATCTGTTTAAAAGATAATAATTCTATTAAGATTTATTACTGTAATCCAACTTTGGTTTAACTATAACCTGTTTTTGTAATTTCTTCATTATGTATGCTGTGGATTATGACGTATTTGTAATAAAACACTTTAAAAGTACATTTTTTTTACTTCATCTAATAGCTTAGAAAAAAAATAAGTAAAAACATAACTTAAATCTTTGTATGCTTTTCACAGTATAATATAAAAATTTATTTCTAAAAATTATAGCATTTTAAAAAGTTTTTACTTGTTTTATTCCAGTTTTGTTATGACCGCTTTTCAATCGCCATAAATAATAATCTTTAACTGTGGAATAAACTCCTCGGTTAAAGATTATTTGGCGATTGAAATGCGGGCCTAATATAGAAAAAAAAAAAAAAAAATACGGGGTTCGTAATTTCGCGCCAAAAGTTTAATTCTATGGAATCACTAATAGATGGCGTGACGGTGCACAGTCTGCACTTTATTTGTATGTAGTTGGGCTTCTTCTCCTGGAGTAAATGTGTTCTGTGATCACGATTCACGATATATCCTGATAAAATGTACATATTTTAGCACTAGGTAAATATAATATTTAAACAGGTAAACATGATAAGTTGCAAGTGTATGGCCTATAAAGTATAAATGGTTTTTATTTTTCTTTTTTGATTTGTAAACAACAATAGCTTTCCCAATTTCTCATTCAAGTAAAATTAGATAAAACTATTTTCGTCATTGACATTTTCCATATATTCCGTAAAATTGGTAAGATTTTATTTGCTGGTAGCTTAGAAGAATGATTAGGTACCTACTGGTAGCCTTTGTTCTACAACTACGCCCCCCTGTCAATGTCATTCAAGTGCCAAAAGAAGTCCAAAAGCCCACAAAAAGAATTTGGCACGCCGCGCCGTGCTTGAAGTGGTGCTCACAGACTACAGTGTATATAGGGAGTGCTTGAATTTGAGTTGAAAATTGAAAAATGAAAGTTGTTTGTGAAAGACGAAACTTGAAAATTTCGATTGGCTAGGAAAATAAAGGAAAAGACAATTTAGATGAAAAGCATTATGAGGTGCATACTGTGAAGGTATTTGACAATTTATTTATCGTCGGTGGTTTTAAATATCGAAATATTTCTTTTTCTAACAACTAGCGACCCGCCCCGGCTTCTCACGGGTAGCTTATGACAATTTAGTAGGGTTCTAAATTTTTTAAAAATAAAATATAGCCTATGTCACTCAGGAATATTGTAGCTTCTACTGGTGAAAGAATTTTTAAAATCGGTTCAGTACCTACTTAGTTCCAGAGATTACTTCCCGCAAACAAACTTACAAATACCTCTTCATATAAGGCAACTTTAAAGCGAAAATAAAAATCCTCTTTATTCCTTATCTCACGGGAAATCCGAAAAATCCGGCCACATTCCGTCTACATTATAAAGGAAAATTTCAGCAATCTGGGTCCAAGGGTTTGGGCTGGGCATTGTTGAGTCAGTGAGGGAGTCAAAATCTTTCTTTTTAACTGATTTCTAGAAAAGAGGAGGTTCTCGACTCGACACATTTTTATATATAATTAGAGTACTACATTCAAGATAAACTTTTCTATATTGTTTCAGTTATCTTCAGCATTTGCTGCTATCTGGCATTGTAATCTAATGAAATGTTTTGTCAGCTAAGTCTGCTTAAGTGAAACAAAATATAAAATGTTGTGATGGTATCTACTAACTATTAAGTTAATATTACTTATTAATTTTAGAATGGATAACCAAGGGTTCATAAAATGAATTATATTTTTCTGAGACGATACCAAGGCATGATACTATTCGGTATATTATGCTTTTATTTAGGTTGTGGAATCAGTTTGACTTTTGTAAGAGTTGATTGTGCAACAAATTCTGTTGCTCTTGTTAAAAATTCTCATAGTACATTTAACAAAACAGAATATGCAGTGCTCGTTCTTAGCAGTCCTAAGAATGAAATGCTAAGGGATGCTGTACGTACAACATGGGCCAGCCTTATAAACAATGTACATGTTGAAAATGGTGAAATATTGTACAGATGGAATTACACCTTGGCAGGAAAAAAATTTAAACAGGGTGTTGTAAAAATCTACTTCGCCATAGGTACACAAAATCTGGACAAACAGACCTTAGAAAAATTATATGCAGAAGACAGTAGGACCAACGATTTGTTACTGCTAGATAATTTTGAAGATGGCTACAACAAATTAGCAACTAAGTTGATGCTCTCTTTGAAATGGTTTCATAAAAATTTGAAGGAATTGAAATATGTTATAAAGTGTGATGATGATTCTTTTGTGAGAGTTGATCTAGTTGTGGCAGACCTTGAGGCTTATGCTCCTGAGATGGATGGACAAGCAATCAACCATTTTATCAGCCGTAAGGTAAATTTGATTCTTCAAAGCTAACCTTTCTTTATTTTAGACATTAATACTTATTAGGTGATAGCCTAGTGGTGGTAATAGCCTGGTGGTTAAGATTTAAGACGTTGGTCTCCTATTCGGGAGGGCCAAGGTTCGATTTTTGCCATGCATCTCTACCTTTTGGAGTTATGTAAGTTTTAAGGACCAGGGTTCGATTTTTGCCATCCAACTCGAACTTTTTGGAGTTATGTGAGTTTTAAGGACCAGGGTTCGATTTTTGCCATGCAACTCGAACTTTTGGAGTTATGTGACTTCTAAGCAATTAAGTCGGCACTTGTGATTAACAGTGAAAGAAAATGTCGTGAGGAAACCTGCATGTCCAAGTCTCCAAATGTTCTTAAAGATGTATAAAGTCTGCCAATCTGTCTTTACTCCTTGGCCAATATGATGGACTACGACCAAACCCTTTTCATTCTGAAACCATGACAGTCGGACACAAATGCGTCTTCTGTAGTGTGTCAGCGATGGGTCGACGACTTATTTGATAAAAAAACTTCATCAATGTTTTTAGTTTATCTAACCTCTATTATTCAAAGAAATAATTGCACAAAATACATGCATATTTCTTTCAAGGTAAGTAATAGTTGAATTCGATTTTTGGCAATATAACTGATAAGATTAGCACATAAAACTTTTATCACTAATCTGGTAGGTACAATAGATAACCCAAATCATTCATTTTATAGCACCTAGGTATGTTATGGGGTTTTACATAAATAAATAAGTGAACAATTTATAAAATGTTAATTTTTAACTGGATGATGTCCGCGTTTTCATCCTTGTGGATTTAGCTTTTAAAATCCTGTGGGAACTCTTTCATCCCGGCTATACTCATGTGGTTAGTCGACGTTAGCCCGACTAGATTCGAACCCATCTGGGATCCTCACTCACGATAGTTTAAACGTTAAAATAAATTAGAATTTATTAAAAGTATTTAATAGAAAATGTTTTCAGGAAAGTTTACCCAAATATAAAGGATTATATTGGGGATACTTCAATGGGCGAGCACCAGTGTACAAGAGAGGCAAATGGGAGGAAAAAGCTTGGTTTCTTTGCAACACATACCTGCCATATGCACTGGGCGGTGGATATGTGATTTCTCGTAGCATCGTTGATTATGTTGTAAGAAATTCGGATTTCTTGAGGTATGGTATTTCATCAGCCTTAGGTCATAGACTTAGGTCACGTGACCGTCATATAACTACGGCGGAGCAAGTCGCCCGAGTGGCTCCCGTAGGGTGATTACGTAAAACTGCAGTAGCAACTGCAACACGACAGCAGTAGCAGCAGCTGTAGTCTCTTCTTCTTTTTCTTATTTTACTTTGTGTCTATTGCTGTCTCTCTCTAGCCGGACGTTTGACAGCAATGATCGCGAGATTTACGCCTGTCGTAAGCCTGTCGCGAGATACGTAATCACCCCGCGCCGCGCCGGTCTCCTTCGATCTCATGAAATATATATATATATATATATATATATATATAAGAGGGTTGACGCGATAGAAAGAGAGATTTTGTTACTTACAACTTTTATTTTTTTATTTTGTTAAACTTGAGACCTCAGTAGGTACTGTGTGTGTTGAATTGCACTTTGCGTCGTAACAAGATAGTCGCTATTTATTTAAGCGTCTTTGCGGAGTGAACCTTCTGTACCTGTAAGGTATGATTTTATCACTACCCATATTATAAAGTGTTTGTTTTTTGGTTTGTCCTTCAATCACGTCGCAATAGAGCTACGGATCGACGTTGCACGGGTATAGTTAAAGACCTGGAGAGTGACATAGGCTACTTTTTATCCCGGAAAATCAGAGTTCCCACAGGATTTTTAAAAACCTAAATCCACGCGAGGCTAGTTATTAATACGGTTGATGTTTGTTTATTTGATTGTTATTATATAGAACAGCTATAAGAAACCTAACAGCATCAAAATTGATATTAAAATAAGGCTTGTTATCAATATTTCATATGAAGGCAGAGTGAAGAGTGGGGACTTAGTGGGAATGGCACTCACGCACCTAAATGACGGTCACGTCACATCGTGTTGTACATCCCTTTTCTGTTATTTGACTAGTACTGCTACTGCCAGTATTTCAGATATGGATAGCTTAAAGTCTTAAGTCCACTCCTTAGTGTGCATTATACAGTTTGCTATCTGATGTTGACAAATTGTAAAATACGAGGTTAAGATAACTGCGTGCTTACTGCTTACTATGAGATATTACATTTCACCAACGTTGATAAAATACAATGTGGCTGATTCCATTGTACACAATCTCTGAACTAAACTAAAATGGCGCGTCTAAATCTATTGCTATAATTTTTTTCCCTTTCATAATGTTGCTCGCAGAAAAGGATAGCACTAGATTTCGACCTGTTAATTTAGTTTTGCTCAGAGACAGTGTACAAGAGAATCGGCCCCAATGTCAGAGTAAAATGGACTTAAATGTGACGGGTTAAAGTTAAAAATTCAGTACCACAGATTTTAATTTCACGTTTCCGCTTGGAGCATCTGCAGCAGTGTAGATTTTTGAACGAAGTTCGTGCATTTACAGAGCTATAAAACAATGGAGATAAGGTCCATTTTACTTTAACTGAAGTGTTCGAAACACTTCACTTCAGTTCGAAACACGCAGAAATACTATAAACATTAGTGAAATGTAAAAACTCCTAAGATTAATGATTACATAATATTATCATTTTGCAGTAAGTACAACTCTGAAGATGTTTCGATGGGCGTGTGGACAGCAGCACTCGACGGCATCAACAGAGTCCACGACACGAGGTTCGACACGGAGTGGATATCGCGAGGATGCGACAACACCATGCTCGTGCGACACAAACAGGAGCACAGTGACATGGTCCAAATGTACTCAAATCTAGTAATTTCACGGGGAAAAAAACTTTGTACGACTGATTATATTATAAGAAAATCTTACAATTACAATTGGAATGCTCTGCCAAATTCTTGCTGTATAAAAACTAATGAAGATTTAAGGTAATAATAGTTAAAATAATCTAAAAAGCTGTTTTGGCATACGTTATTTCACACCTTAGACACATCTCGACACTACGCTTGTAGCGTACTAACTTATTTATAATTACCTATTACTACTACCGGAACACCAGCCTATCTGACTGTCAACAGGGCCGGCTAGAGCATATATATAATTTATTACCGACTAGCTGATACCCGCGACTTCGTCCGTGTGGAATTAGGTTTTTTAAAAATCCCGTGGGAACCCTATGGTATACTCTTCAGGTCTTTATCTATACCCATGCAAAAAATCACGTCAATCCGTTGCGACAAACCAACACTTTCACATTTATAATAAGGGTACTGATAAGACTTAAACACAAGTAGTATGAGCTACCATAAAATGCAAGAACGATACCACATGGCGCACCCAACTAAACCAGTACAGTTCTTGCAATTCATGAAAGCGAGTGGCTCATGCTTGTGTTTAAGTCCTATCGGTATAGGTAAGGTACACTGAATGTGTGCGTTTCCTCGCGACAAATTGGTCCGACATGCACGCACACATACGCAATGCCCGCGTATCCAACGTAACCACAAGTCCACTCGCCTTCGTGAATTGCAAGAACTGTACCAAGTATTAATAAATATTTAAGTACGTACTTTTAAGGGTTCCGTACCTCAAAAGGAAAAACGGAACCCTTATAGGATCACTTTGTTGTCTGTCTGTCTGTCAAGAAACCTACAGGGTACTTCCCGTTGACCTAGAATCATGAAATTTGGCAGGTAGGTAGATCTTATAGCTGACATTTGGGGAAAAATCTGAAAACCGTGAATTTAGGGTTAGATCACACAAAAAAAATTAAATTGTGGTCATGAACTAATAATTAGTATTTTCAACTTTCGAAGTGAGTGCCTATATCAAGTGGGGTATCATATGAAAGGACTTCATCTGTACATTCTAAAACAGATTTTTATTTATTTTTATGCATCATAGTTTTTGAATTATCGTCCAAAATGTCGAAAAAATACGACTAGTACGGAACCCTCATTGCGCGAGCCTGACTCGCACTTGGCCGGTTTTTTAGACAGAAATTAGTTTATAATATTGTATTATATGGTTGTGTTTTTACTATAGGTAGACCAGGATCTCATGAAATGAATTGCAAAGTTAGCAACACACGTCATTCTCTTTTAATATCCTGTCTGTAGTGAATCACCACAGAGTACTAACTTTGGAATTTCATTTCCGTATTTTCATGAGATTCTGGTCTACCTATATTTTGTTATTTTTTTTGTAAGCTAGTGTTTTTTCATATAATAATAATTATTAAAATTAGATATTACTTTTTTTATATACAATATCTGTCACCGGCTGTACTCACGGATTTAGTCGACGTTAGCCCGACTAGTTTCGAACCCATCCGGGGTCCTTTTTCAAGGGAGTCAGTTCGCGCACACGTCACGGTTGAGACTCGACGCGCGAACTGACCGTCCGAGTACAGCCGGTGACAGATATTGTATATAATGGAAATCACTCACGATAGTTTAACGCTAAAATATTACTTTTTTGTTGCATATTGAGACTCTTGTTTTCAAATTGTAATAAAAATGGATCCTTAACTATTTATCATTTATTTATACTTATAGTTAAGTAGGTAAACAATAAAACAATCAAGGAACAAAAATTTACTTTTTTATTGGCAATCTGAACACAAAACGCTTTCACCAAAATACAATTCCATATTTTAATTAAACTATAAAACATGAACTTAAATATTAAATAAAACAATATTATCACAACAGAATAGAATAAAGACTAACAAGGGCGAAAAACATTAAAGATTAAATTCTATAAAAAATAATGTTTGTCTGTCTGTGAGCCTGTTCGTCCTATACCTACACGGTCCTACGTATACGTGCCAATACGGTCAAGCATAATTCATCCAATTAAGTTGAAATTTTGTATAGTAGTCGGCACTTACGTGAACGTTTCTAAGGGATGATTTATGCCAACACGTGGCTGGCACGAACCGTGCCACATCCGAGGCGCGGACGAGCACGGATTCAAAACATCACAAATATTTTATGTGAAGCAGTTCATGCACGGACGCCACACCGTGAAGCATGAGCTGCTTCATATAAAATGTTCGTGGCTCGTACGTGGCACGGCCCACGCCCGCCACGTGTTGGCATGAATCATTTCTAACATAGTAGGTAGGTAGTACACATAATGGACCTACTTTAGCTAAATTATTTCGGTTTCAATCAAAGTTTAACTGAAAGAAAAAACAAGTCCTTTTTGGCAGATTATTGAACTGATGATAAATGTATAAAACGCTATACATTACATAATTGTAATCCTATAGACGAGGGAAATATAAGTCTTTATTAATCAAAATATACATAATTATAACAAATATGTCATCAAACAAGATTCCTAAACTAGTCTTATAATATTGTTAGGCTCAAGACATACTGGCGCAGAGTCGCGTAGCGAAGTGTCTTTACTCTTCTTTTCTAAAATGTTTAAAAATATCATCATCATGATCAACCCATCGCCGGCTCACTTCAGACTACAAGGTCTCCTCTCAGAATGAGAAGGGTCTTTGGCCTTAGTCTACCACGCTGGCTAAGTGCAGATTGGCAGCCTTCACTCACCTTTAAGAACATTATGGAGAACTCTCAGGCATGCAGGTTTCCTCACGATGTTTTCCTTCACCATTAAAACGAGTGATATTTAACTACTTAAAACGCGCATGACTCCGAAAAGTTAGGAGGTTCATGCCCGGGATCGAACCCCAGACCTCCGATGAGGAAGCGGATGACTTAAACACAGCTTTTTAAGCATCACTGCGTTTCGACTCCACACTAATATGTCATGAGCGTAAAAAAGTTTAATTTTACGTGTTGTGCAACGGTCACCTTATGAAGTCATAAGTATTTATAGATTAGTATAAACCCGTACTACTAATTGTCACAGCTCCATCCAAATACTTAGGCAGTCACATCTCTTTCTAAGTAAAATTTGCGGACTGCTGATTAAAATTAAACTTAGCGTTGAGTTCTTGTTTTAAAAAAATCATACCCTACTTAGAGAACGCGAAGCTAATTAATGACAATACTTTTAAATTCTCTTCGGTAACGTGCATGGCTGCCTAAAGCATTTGGATGGAATAAATAACATTCATTCATTTAAATCAATACGATACGCGATGCGTGCGTTGCGTAGACAGAGAAACCAACAGAAAGGCAAATCTACTGTGTATTATGAGCTCCTAAAACATTAAACTGCTTTCCTTTAATCATCACTTTTCGGTCCGTTGACGTACAAGAAATCGTAACATGTAACAACTAACAAAAAATTACTTAATTGCGTTAGAACTTTGTGCTTTCGCTATGGAGCAAAAGAGACAAAACAAATGATTTGGACTATTGGTTCTGTCTACGGTTGCATGGCATAGGGTGGCATGGTGTTCACTGTTCACCCGACCTTAAGGTGCACTTACATGGGCCATTTTCTAAGCAATTGTTGTTCGGCAACACGCATGGGTCAAATCTGGAGCAATTATTTCGCATACCATTGCTGGCACGCAGGTATGGCACTCCCCTAACATTTCCATAGATCACATTGTTGTGGAATTCTGTGCACAACCAACATCTATTCTTCATCTAACATACAGCCGAATTGAGCTGAATGCTGAAACGCAAATACATTTTCTAAGAGCATCTCAAATCCTAATCCTAATATTAATATTAGAAATGTGAAAGTGTGGTTGTTTGGATGTTTTTTACTCAATCACGCAAAAACGGCTGAACGGATTTGGATGAAATTTGGAATGGAGATAGATTATACCCTGGATACACATAGGGAAATCAAGTTCCTGCGGGATTTTGAAAAAATGTAAATCCACGCGGACGAAGTCGCGGGCATCAAGCTAGTTTAATAATAATTCAATGCCTCTGAATCGAATTTTGACGTCGTCGGACAAAATGAGTCAATTTTATCCTAATTTGTCCCATAGAACAATTGCGATTTTTCTTCCTTTAATTATTGTTCTGTAGACCAAAGTAAACAGACTTTTCTTTATTCGTGGCGGAATGTCATCAGAATCATTTATAGGGTCCCATTGTACCCGAAGGGTTCCAATGGGATATTGAAAATTATCCTAATGACATTCCCCCACGAAAAAAAGAAAAGTTTGTGACGACATCAAAGAAAAGCTAGTCAGGTGAAATGCTAATGTATGCTATCTAGTTCCATGAAACAAATTAGGATGAAATTGTCCCATTTTGTCCGATGACGTCACACTCTATGGAACTAATGGGAACGCATCAAAATCTATACAGACAAAAATCCAAAACACAAACAATAAAGCACAGTGCACTTAAATTTAAATAAGCGTTTCAGTATTCAGGCTCCAAATAATTTATACAGTATTTTACACAGTCATTCATTTAGCGTCCTAATGCTAATATCACATTCATAGAGGATTCATGTTGTACAGCTATTTTTTTCAGTGAGGCGATTTCACTTTAACATCCATGTATGTCTGGTTGTTGTAGAACGTCGTCCTCGATAGTTCTTCTTTGAAGTAGTCGATTGTCCTTTGTAGCCCATCTTGTAAGGACACCTGAATCAATAGGAAAATAGGTTAGGAAACAGTTTACTATAATTTATTCTTGAAAAACGTTGATCTGTCAATTTATTTTTTTATTTTTTATTTAAACAACTTTATTTTTAACAAAATTACAAAGAGTAAGAATACAGGATACACTAAAAAAACAAAGGGCGACCTTATCACTCTTCCAGGCAACCCCATTCAATTTAGTGAAGAGATTTATTTCAATCGAATAGACTGTCTAATTGGGACCCATTTTTAGGGTTCCTTACCCTAAGAGTACCAAGTACCAACGGGACCCGAGAGTTGAAATGTTCACAGAATGTGTATTCTATTATTTCTATAAAATTTTTAAAGTGGCCGCCATGAAAATTAAAAAGTGTAATTTAATTTCTTATACGATGGTACGGAACCCTTCGTGTGCGAGTCCGACTCGCACTTGACCGGTTTTTAGGGTTCCGTACCTCAAAAGGAAAAACGGAATCCTTATAGGATCACTTTGTTGTCTGTCTGTCTGTCAAGAAACCTACTGGGTACTTCCCGTTGACCCAGAATCATGAAATTTGGCAGGTAGGTAGGGTCTTATAGCTGACATTCGGGGAAAAATCTGAAAACTGTGAATTTGTGGTTACATTACACAAAAAAAAAATAGTAATTTCAATTAACAATTAGTATTTTCAATTTTCGAAGTAAAATTACTATATCAAGTGGGGAATCACGTGAAAGGTCTTCACCTGTACATTCTGAAACAGATTTTTATTTATTTTATACATCATAGTATTTGAATTATCGTATCAAAATGTCGACAAAATATGACTATAATACGGAACCTTCGTTGCGCGAGCCTGACTCGCACTTGGCCGGTTTTTTAAAGCCTATTGGTTGCGGATCATGCAGTGTGGTCTACCAACCTTCGGCTTCCACTTGAGATGCGTCTCGGCGAGCGTGATGTCGGGACGGCGCCGCTGCGGGTCGTCCTCCACCGCGGCGCCCGTCGCCACCGTGCTGCGACACCCGGGGACTAGATTCTTGATTATTACTGCGAATTCTGAAAGGAAAAAGGTACACAGTTAAGGCGCCATCTCCACGGACGAGTGAATCGTGGCGATAGTCTCGACGTACCACCAAATTCGATACAACTCGCATAGACCTATCTCCACAGGGCGATACTATCGCCGACGATAGTTGGTCGGACTCGTTGCGATTCTCTCGCCAGTGGAAATGGCGCCTAACAGTATGGATTTGTGAAATGACGTTTTTCTGCAAGTTTTCCGTTTTTGGTCCAGTTGCATCACGATGGTCAAAGGAACGTTACGGTTACCGTTAAAGTTATCAAATATAAAAGCAAAGTGGTTTGTTATCTTTAGACCATTTTTTTTTGTTTACATGAGCGTCGCACATCACAGAACAAATACCTTTAGAAGTGGCCCTAATGTGACTCTTACTGTTAAAGCGAGATAGCTAAATGCATTAAGGCTCTTATCAGAACATGACAAAATGATTATTTTCTGTCCTTATCACCGTGGCCACTTTTTTTGTTTGTCAAGATGTATTTGTTCGTGAGATCTTGACAAACAACGTGAAGTGTAGAAGGAATGACATTTCACAAGTACATCTGCTTGAGCGAGAGGGACTGAGGGGGCCACGCTAGTTGCATATCTGAATATTATATCTGTGTCGCAAATGCTGAAAAGTGACATTTTATTCATAGAACTTTAATTTAAAAAACGCTTTTCATACTTTTGGTTTTGGTATTAGTGAAATAATTCGGTAGCTCATTTATACAAGGACAACCTGTTACCCGCGAAGTCGTGGGCATCAGGTTGTCCTTGTATAAATCACCACCTAAACCCAACCTATTTTAAACCTAAATCCATTCCATCATCCATCCAATCCATTTAAGTTTTAAAAATCCCGTGGGAACTCTTTGGTTTTCCAGTATAAAAAGTAGCCATGCCACTATCCATGCAAATATCACGTCAATCTGTTGCTCCGTAGTGCGTTGCAGCATGATTGAAGGAAAAATCAACAAACAAACACACTGTCGCATTTATAATAATATGGGTAGCGATGCTCAAAAATACGTGTCAGTATTCTAGGATTAAAAAGGTTACCTTCTATTGTATGTTCTACAGGATTTCCAATATTTACAGGTAAATTATAACTAGACGCCATCAAGGCTAGAAGGCCATCTACTAGATCTGATACATAACAAAAGGACCGCGTCTGTTTTCCATTACCATAAACCTGCAAAATATAATTTTGATAAATCATCGTAAGACTAAACATTCGTCATAGGGCTGATTTCTAAATAGAATCGATATATTTTTTATTTAAATAAACTTTTTTAAGTACTTTTAAATCGTCAAATATGCCACTGGTTGGGAATTCCTTTCCTACCAAGAGGAACCAGCAAGAAACTCGGAGGTTGGTCATTGTACAAGATTATGTGTGTTGTTATAGCAGCAAAATCTCTACCTATTATGGTTCATGAGATACAACCCGCTGACAGACAGATGAACGGACAGACAGAGAAGGCTTAGTTGAGTTCCATTGGCACCCTTTGGGTAAGGGACCTTAAAAAGATAGTTTAGATCTATCAATTTAATTTAGAAATTTGTGTAGGAACAGCAAAATTAGCGACACTAACTAGTAGTAAAAATAAATTTACACGTACGGTAATAGTTAGATTTTGTATAGCTTGCATGATAAAGTTGGACACGACCCGTCCGTCCGAGGCATGCATCCTTGGTCCGTAAGTATTAAATATCCTAGCCACCCTCACATTAACCTTTTCTTGTTTGGCATAAGAATATGCTAATGTCTCTGCCACTCTTTTACCTTCATCATAACAAGCCCTTGGTCCTGGAATAGAAAAATAACACAAGCCATATTAGCCCTTCCCGTCCAACTAAGTTTAAAAAAAAAGAATATTAGCCATGTTAAATGGACTAATACTCCCCTTTCCTCTCCAACTAAGTGTCAAGCTTGTACTAGGAGTAGGTACAACAATAGTACAACAACCAGTACAACTACTGGACAAGTAGTTTGAGCTGTGCGTTGATAGATCAGTCAGCCAAGTCACCTTTTCCTTTTATATATTTAGATTTTGTCAACTTTACCTATAGGATTGACATGTCCCCAATAAGATTCAGGCTGCGGATGCACCATAGGGTCACCATAAACCTCTGAAGTGCTTGCTATCAAGATCTTAGCTCCGACTCTCCTTGCCAGCCCTAAAATTAGAAAACAATATAGATGACTTGTCTCAATGTCTCTTCATACTTATTTTATTTGACAGATTAATAGGTGCAAAGGGTCAATATCAGCTTGGTGTTTGCATATAAACTTATAAAGTATAGAAGAAAAATGCAGCAAAATATAATTAGGCAATTTATCCATACAATTAAAGAAAAGTCATAATGAGTTATTCGGATCAAGAATCGATTTACTAACATCCCATCCCATTTGCGAAAAAATATCGATTATCTCTATTGTATTCATAATGGTGTCAAATCTACAGTGGATTCCGCTGACTAAACTGAATAATTAAAGACGAATATAATGTCAAATCAGAAATGAGGAGATCCGTAGGAGAACTAGAGTAACCGACATAGCTCAAAGGGTTGCGAAGCTGAAGTGGCAATGGGCAGGGCACATAGTTCGTTAAACCGATAGGTCCCAAGGTGCTGGAATGGCGACCTAGCACCGGAAGACGCAGTGTTGAAAAACCCCCCACTAGGTGGATGGACAACATCAGACGAGTCAGGGAGTCGTTGGATTCAGGCGGCGGAAGACCGTGGCTTGTGGAAGACCCTACAAGAGACCTATGTCTAGCAGTGGATGTCTATCGGTTGATGATGATGATAATACCTAGTTGCTTATATTTTTATATTATTTAGGACTGATCACCCGCCTGGCGACGAGGGGCGGTCCGAGTCTCTGTTGGACTTGGATGGACTTATAGGCCATCATTTAACATTTATTTGTCTTTGGTAAGTTTTGTTAGTGGAACACAGAACCCTAAAATTAGAACATGAGTGGGATATTTACCAAGCATATTGATGGTCCCCAATGTGTTTGTTTTGATAGTTTTAACAGGATTCTGCATATAGTGCGGCGGACTCGCTGGGCTAGCTAAGTGGTATATTTCATCTGCCTGAAATTAATGTAGGCATACAGTTACATCAAATATGATGGTTATAATTTGTGTCGTACAGCAACATAGCAGTAGGAGGTGGCAAACCGCTGCCGAAGCCACCAAGCCAGACCTAAACCGGAAACGGAGAGGGAACGCCCCCCCCCGTGCTAACCCGGGCGGGGCGTCTCCCCCACCTCATACCGTCTCCACCTGTCGCGGACTATACCTTGCATTTCAGAGACGGACTTATGCTACTTTTTGGAAAATCAAAATGTTCAAAGTCAAATCATTTATTCAAAATAGGGAACATTTACACTTTTTTATAGTCAGTTGTTGGATTAGTAAAATGATAACAATTATAGTGGTGATAATTAATTACGTAAACTTAAAACTAACACAGTGCGCAGGTCTGAGAAAAGCCCACAAGAAATATTATGTTCCCACAGGAAATATGTGCCGTAGCCCGCAAAGCAATTTAGCGTTCCAGTACGATGTCGCTTCGTTATCGATTAGGGTAACTGAACTCGGTTGTCAATTACCTCCTGTTTGACGTAACTCCTTGTTAGTAATTAATGTAAATGAAAACAATAAAATTAATTGAACTACGAACATAAAGTTTAATTTCACCAAAGATAAGGCTGTGTGGCAAACAAACTTATCAAATTCACTATTTGGATAATATTTGAAGGCATTTCACCACCACGGAAGGATATGATGATTATGATTGAGATTGAACACTAAACCTTAGGTAATGGTTAACCGGATATGTCAGGAACAGGATTACAACCTTTAGATTGACCAAGCCTTCGTGGACGCACTAACAATATTCTCGCACACTACGAGAGACAACACAAACTACCTTCAATGATCACTATAGCAACCCTCACTAATTATGAGTCATGACACCAACGTCTACTATGACTAAACAACGCTAACTAACTAACCCTAGCTAAGTCCCTACCTAAACTGGCTCCTCCATCCCCATACCGGTCCCAGACCAACCAGCTAACCTACCACACCACAACCTAGTACTATAACCTCCACCAACTGAAACCACATTAGGTTACAACAACAAGTCTACTGTTAGACACCCTGTGTCTAGTGAGAAGCGCCTCTGGCAAGAGCCAAACGAATAATGCCTCGTGACGCGTGAATAATGACGCGCAGTGCGCGTCCGATTTTATAGTCTTAACGACGGTGGTAACGATGACGTGATCGATCGATGAGCAAAGTGTTACAACTAAAAGACGGCACTGCCGTCATACTTATTGTTCAAGTTTTTATTTTTATTGTTTGAAAATATATATTATTTTATTATAATATTACATATCACAAGCATCTATCCATACTAATATTATAAAATACAAGTAAAGCCCATTTATATAATAGCCCCACTTGGTATAGTAATCTTACTTTGAAAGTTGAAAATACTAAATTCACAACATATTAATCTTTTTGTGATGTTACCCCAAATTCACGGTTTTCGGATTTTTTCCTTTACTTATGCTTATAAGACCTACTGCCAAATTTCATGCTTCTAGGTCAACGGGCAGTATACTATAGGTTTTCTTGACAGACACGACAGACAGACAGAAAGACAGACATTGGGATATAAGGGATGGAAAGGAAGGGAAGGAATATCCTTTTGAGGTACGGAACCCTAAAAAGTATTTCTAATATCATGGGGTAATAAGTTACGTACTACACATTGTACCCGACCTTTAAATCACTTGAATAGTATATTTTTAGAATAATAAAAAGTATTTTTACCTCAACATATAAAGGGTTTACAATATCATGGTGTATCATTTCAAAGTTTCTGTGTCCAAACCAGTGCTCAACATTTCTTTTCCTTCCTGTGAAGAAGTTGTCAACCACAATCACCTCATGGCCTTGTGTCATCAGAATGTCTACAAGGTGGGAACCAACAAATCCAGCACCCCCTGTTACCTGAAAAAAGATTATTAAAGTTACTTCTTATTAAAAGGGATATCATAAATCGTGCGTAAAACAAATAAGTTGGTGACTACTAATGGGATAGATTAATATTAAAGCGAGCAGTGTTTTATTTTAATTTTATTATCAGTGTTCAAATAAGTTTGCAAAAATTAACATAATATCTGGTGACAATCTATGGAGTTCAATAAATACGTAAATTGAGCTAATAAAAGGGGGAAATAATTGATCTAATCTTGTGATGAAAATTTCAAGTGACTAAATTAAAAACTGTGTGTGAAAAAATACTAAGTAGGCGAAAACGATAAGAAGAAATAACTGCATAAATAGTCTGAGTTAATACATGAAGTCTTCTGAAAAAATACTTTTTAGAATTCTTTTTTGTGCTGTGGTAATAATATTGTAAGGTGTTGTAATATTATTTGAGATTTTTTTTTCTATTTTGGATATTATTCTTTTGAAAATAGCAAAAAAATTAGTTAAAATGGGTTCACAAAAAAAATTATAACTAAATCACAATATAGATGGCATAGTCCTTCATTAACTAGCAGTGTTCTACATAAAAGTGTTAGGTATACCTTGTATGATGATACGGAACCCTTCGTATGCGAGTCTGACTCGCACTTGACTGGTTTTACCAGTTTTATTAGTAATTGCATCTTACTTTTGGTATAATATTTGGTCCCACCTATATTTGCCAAAATCTGACATGTCAGTCAAACTGGCTTTTAGTGAATTAAAGGGTGCATACAGGTTCTAATTATTTATTTAGCTTTTACATAACAGAGAGAACTACTCAATGTGATAAATCTCAAATCTCATATCAATCTAACAATTAGAGCAATTGGTTGATTGCAAAAAAGCTGCATTAATCGTAGCAACAATATCATTTGCTATGAATGACTGAATTTATATTTTGCCATAATAGGTACATTTCAACCGTTGTTGTGATTGTCAAACTGTAGTGGTAGTCGGTTTCAGTTTTTATACTTATTATATACACATAAACCAGAATATTGAACATTTAGGTAGGTACCTAATTGTACATTCTAACAGTAGATCTTACCAATATCCTTTTTCTTTCCTTATATCCCAGATATTTAACATCAGGATATTTCTGAGGGATTCTTCCTTCTAGTATAGCTATTTTCTTCTCTAACTGTGCTAGTCGAATCTTGGCATCCTGAAGCTCTCGTTTAGCTTCATTGTCGTTTCTATTTGTCTCCATGTCTGAGTCTCTCTGTTGAACATTATGATCATCCATCTTTGGCATTTTATTGAAATCTCTGTACCCTACAAACTGTAAATCATTGTCTATTCTTTGGTGTGATCCCCCAATATCAGATTTATTTAATTTGTCTTGCCTAAGGATAAGAAATATAAAGATAACTGCAAAATAACAACAATAATAGTTAAGTGTACGGTAAATCTTACTTACAAAAGCCACTAAGCGCGCTGTTTTAACTAAACTTATGTGGAATTCAACATTGCGTTTTATAGCACGAATGCATAAAAACAAGTTTAATTAAGTACTTACTTAAAGATAAAACACAAACGATGGTAACAGTCTTTCGGAATTTTAATGATTGCCTTATCATCTCTGAAAAGGTTGATTTATGTATTATGTTGGCTCACATTTCCGTTCCCAATATCGGTAATATTTCGATAACAAAACTAAATTAATACATTTAACTCGAGGTAATTGATTTTTCTAAAACCACTTCTAAATCACCGACTTAGTCCGAATTCCCAACATCAGCCCAAAAATTCCAAAAAATTCGTATCGTTATTTTGTGGTCATTTTTCTGAGTACAATAAGAATGATTTTGAGTTTTGACAGTTGACATTAATCGGTGGTGTTTCCAGTCTATAATACTCTGTAGGGCGATATAGACTCTCATCCAAGAGCGTATCGAGCAAACTAACCGTAGACTGATTAAAAAAGCTAGACTAAAGTACCTACTGTGTAACCGCGTGCGAGATAGCCATAGCACGATGTAACGATGAATAACACGACAATTACCATTGTTTAGTAGTCAATTTGTATAAACCGCTCAACAATATATTTTTCATCCCATCTATTCGAAAAGGACGACTTGGTTCGCCTTTAAGTGCACCCAAAGGTGATGTTTGCGGCGCACTTATAATTAAGTGCGAATAAAAGATAATTGCGTCGCACTTATTTATAAGTGCGACGCAATTATCTTTGCCGCGCCCTTTTTGAATTTGGAACATCGTAGTGTTCAGCGCCAAAGAAATCTAACGCAAATATTGTTTGAATCACGGAACAGAAAATTCTGTTCCGTGGTTTGAATAAAGACTGGCTGGTACGACGGACCATAGACGCGCCGCCAGCTGAATAATAATAATAATAATAAAAAACAAATTAAAAACGCGCGAACTACACCCCGCGTTTTTGTCAATTTTCACGGATTGTTAGAAATTCTATGGTTATGTTTTGAAAAATGAGTTCTTCAAGTGACAGTGAAAGTATACAACCATTATACAATTAACTCACTGACGCAAGAAATGTAATAGATAATCTATTACCTGCAAGACGAATCACGGGAGAAATATATGAAAGCCTATGGTAATTTTATTGAATGGAGAAATGCAAGAGGCGCCAAGAATTTTTCAGAATTGCGAAAATGTCTCAAATGTAAGTATAAGTTTTTAGTTTAGAATTTTAATTTAGTTGTCTATGTTTTATTTAATAATAAATTATTACAATAAAATATGAGGCGCCTTTTATTTCCTCATAGAGGGTAATAAAAAGTAGAGTGTATCACTCGGGCGCAATATATTTTTGGCTCGGGCGACGTACTTTGAATCCCTCACTACGTTCAGGATTGTACTAAAGAATCCCTCGCTACGCTCGGGATTCTACTTTACAATCCCTCACTACGCTCTGGATTCAAAAAAGCACCCTCGCCGTAAAAATATTATTTTGCTCCCTTATGATACAATCTACTATTGTACTAGCTGATGCCCGCGACTTCGTACGCGTTGATTAAGGTTTTTGAAAATCCCGCGGGAACTCTTTGATTTTCCGGGATAAAAAGTAGCCTATTTTTTGTGTTGTTTCGGATTGACTATGCTGCGTAGGCCCTATTGGCCGCTACAGCGTCACCGGGGGGGCGTAGCCTATGTCACTGTCGGTCTTTATATATACCCATGCAAAAAATCACGTCAATCCGTTGCACCGTTGCGCCGTGATTGAAGGACAAACCAACAAACAAACACACTCTCGCATTTATAATAAGGGTACTGATTAAACGTTTTTTAAGTGAAAACTAGTAAATAACTAATGAGAAATACAATGATGTCACGAATTCTCAAAGTTTGTTTTGCAACTAAAGTTGTATTCCTCGAAAAAAATTGATTACACGATAAGGGACAAAAAATAGGTTTATCACATTAGGCAGTAACTTTATCTGTGCTCTCTTTTTAGTGTGAATGAGAAAGCAAACGTTCCTTTGTCTAAATTTTTGCTCCGTCTACGAAACTAACAAAACAGATGTTACCATTTGTTCTGGTAAGAAAATATAAGATAATAATATGATAAGTCCGTACTACAGTGCGACAAGGCTCTCTTGGCACTTGAATGATATTGACAGGGGGGCGCTGTTGGTAAACAAAGGCTTAGAACGTAGACTGAGTAAAAAGCTAGATTAAATACTGTGTAACCGCGTCTGAGATAGCGATAGCACCACATAAAGATGAATAACACGACAATAGGCTACTTGACTCATATCTAATTTCGTCCAATAAATGATTATTTATTATAGTATTTTGCTTAAGACAACGAAATATATCAATAAAATTGTTATTGATATATTTCGTTGTCTTAAGCAAAATTAAATTAAGTTAAGGTATTAAAAACGCAGGACGGATATATAAATACAATTTAAAAAATACAGTTTTTATTTTTATTTGAAACGCAGAAAACGCTGTCAGCCATGATGTGACGTCATTAAATATGTAAACAAAGAAATGTCATCCCTATTGGCTAACGTAGTATCGATATATATAAAATTTCAAGTCCTGACTAACTTATATATCAAACATCTAAACAGCTGGTCCTAGATACATGAAATTTGGTGGGTGTGTTCTTTGTAGGTAAAGAGAAGGTATCCACTAGGAAAGGATTTTTTGAAAAGCCACCCCTGAGTGGGTTAAATGGGGGTTTGAAATTTATGAAGTCCACGCGGGCGAAGTCACGAGCATAAGCTAGTTTTTATATATTTATAAAACTCATAGTAAACGTAAAAAATTATCGTTTTCTCTTTATAAATTGAATAAGTTATTAAGTAAGACTTACAACAAAGTGATCTTTGCAAAAATAAATTTGGGTTGCAGTCGTTAGTGATATAGGATCCGTTTAAGCAAGTCAACTTTCCTGTGGTCTTTATCGATGCGTTTTTACATTTTCGGATGATACAATAACGATAATTACTATATTTTTCATGTAAACTAGTATAGAAGTCATGTTTATTAAACTTTGGGAGGTTATGCTGTTGTTTACAAATGCATGACGTCAGAGCACAGACAATCTATCGGCCAAACATGGCCGACAGTGTTTTTTCACCTGTCTAAGAAAAATATATTTTTAAATTAAAGTTTTACGGTTTTTAGGGCGCAAAAAAATATAGTGTTAATTTTTTTGATCTAATAGGACAAATATTAACCATTTAAGACCTACTTAAAAAAAGTGTCAACTAGCCTATTATAACTTATCAACACAGGAGCTAGGTAATAATAAAAATTCATTGATAATATGGATATCTTTGATTTCACCACTTGCGACTATATCTGTGCCACTTGCCTATTATATTTGACAGATGTCGATTTCAGAGAGTTTCCTTATGGTTTCCTTACTCTAGCTCACTCTGGTATATGTGGATACCAAAGAAGTTGGAAGTACTACTAGGTAGGTGGATACAAATAAAATAGGAATTAGTTATGTAGTAGGGACTATACTACTACGTAGTACACCAGGCTATAGTGATGCTGAAAGACGAGACGATGTAGCGAGTTTTCCGAAGTAGATACCTACCTATCCCATATTTTAAAACTTGATCTTCAATCATTATCAGTCAACATCAGCATGATGATTTTATATAGCAAATAATTATTTGTATATAACATATTAAATTATTAAAACGTGCTGAAATAAAACGACAAAATATAAACCTTATGTGTCTTTTTATTTAATTATTGAGTTTTATATATGTACAACCTGTCGGAAATATCTGAGCACCTTGCTGGAATGCGCACAGCTCGAATATTTTCGCCTATCCAGTAAGTACCCAAAGAGTATATTATAAACACTACGTTCTACCAGTACGGCCAGTACCAGTGCCAGTACCTTTGCCAACGCAAGCACATTGCATAACATCATTAAGCCAGGTTCTAAGTAATAATATCATAAATTAGGTACTTAGTTACTTGATCTTAAATCTATGATAGGTAGATAATTATGATATTTACCTATGCTAACAGGGACCTCTTACACGTACTAATATTTCAGGCTGGTCCATAAATAAGCCATCTACGCCAGCATCTAAAAATGCTTTTATTTCCCCTTCTAGGTCTCCAAAATCATAAAGGTTATTACCTCTTTGAAATTCTCTTGGTAAAAATACATTTTCAGCACGAAATGTCCAAGGGGTTACTTGCAAGCCTACCGAGTGGGCGTCGGTGACAAAGCTCGTAGGTTGCCCCAAATTGTTAAAAACATCTCGAGGAATGATATAGCCTTTTGCAGGTCCTACGGCAGACGCATACTTAGCTACATCGGCAAGCCCATTAGGACTTGCCATTTGACCAAAGGTGACATTGTTTCCTAGTACAGACTGATCGTATGGTATTTTAGTTTCAGAGTCAAATAATTGAACTAGTCTAATGTCGGTAATATTTTTCAGATATTTCAGATTGCTAACTTCAAAAGATTGAATGTAAGCAGGAGCGTCTTTTCCGACATATCCATTCATATGAAAAATGTCCACCACTTTCTGCTCCATTGGTAAACCCAGGCGTTGAAAATGGGTACTATACTTTATTTCTGGATAGATACCGATAGTCCGATTTTCACTCGTTTCTAGAGCTTTGACTAAATCAATTATTTCTTGAAAAGTTGCCACGTCTAACGATCTATCCATTCGAGTATTAGCTTTCCGTATGGTAGACATAGGTTCTCTACTTTTTAGAGTTTTTATTTCTGCAAGTGTAAAGTCTTCTGAAAACCATCCATTGACAAGGTTTCCGCTGACTCTTTGTGTTCGTCGCCGTGAAGCAAATTCACGCCGTTGAGCGACATCTGTCGAGACTCCTAATTCGTTTTCATGGCGTGCGATTATATGTCCATCGCGTGTTATAATTAGGTCTGGCTCTACATAGTCTGCTGCCATATGTATCGCTAAGGCATATGAACCGAGGGTATGTTCTGAAACATAGCCGCTGGCTCCTCGGTGAGCAACCACGGTAGGCTTACAGTCATCAGCACCACGTCGATTTTGTTTCCAGGATTGTTTGGCAGATGCTGTTGCCATATTTAGAAGGGAACACGCACATATTAATACACGAAATACACGTCTATCCATCTTCATTTTTAGTTCTAAATATGTAATCCACCAAAATATTCATTATTATCAATTAATCCATGCTTAATCATAACTTTCAAATCCTAATTACGAATTATTTTGCTATGATTCATTACGATATTAATACTTATCTCACTATGTTCGAACTCTGATAAATTGGTTTTTATCATAAAAATAAATATTATTCTTGACCTATCATGTTCCCGACCGTTTGGTCACAAGAAGCGATTGCCATCTGTTTTCAGCAACCAGATAAAAGCGAACTATTTTGAAGTAAGTACCTAGTAGGTACCTAGTCTACCTATATCAAAATTTTAAAAAAATATTAAAGTTTATCCTATATTTTGTTGGTTAGTGTATACTGTAAAGTACCTATTTTAAAGATAATAAATTAAGTAGGTCACTCTTCGCCCGCTGCATATTTACAACGTAGGTATCTTCTTCTTCTTCTTCTCTACATAGTATAAAATAAAGTCGCTTCCCGCTGTCTGCATGTATGAAAGCGTAGATCTTTTAAACTAAGCAACGGATTTTAATGTGGTTTTCACCAATAGATAGAGTGATTCAAGAGGAAGGTTTATAGGTATAGTTTAAGTTTCAAAAAATTAGAGATCCCTAGAAAAATTTAAATCTCACTGACACCACATTAGTATCTACAGACAGTGCACCCATTCGAAGCCGGGGCGGGTCGCTAGTAAGGTATAATATTATAATCTTTGTTAAATTAAATACGGAATACCTACGTATCTATATAAATACACATCTTTACATAAATTATTTGTGTATGCCTAACTGTAAACCTACTTAGATATAAATTGTTTATTTTGCCTAATCTACACAATTAATATTTTCAACACTTTTACCGTTAGAGCATCTTTTTCATTTCTCAGGTAATCTTCCAGTTTCTGATTCACTATGACATTATTCATAAACATGATCTATGCATACGTAAGGGTATATCAGGTTGATCAGAGAACAGACCATCAATACCGGCCTCAACATACTTTTGCAGTTCACCAGTCAAATTTCCTCTGGCTTGTTTCGAAGGGTTATCGCTTTGGTATTCTTTGGGAAGAAACGTATTTTCGGCGCGGAAGGTGTATGGGTGCACTTTAAGCCCTACAGCATGAGCGTCAGCGACAAAATTTGTTGGCTCTCCTAAACTGTTATCTGCATTCCGAGGAATAATATAGCTTTTGTCAGGTCCCACCGCTGAAGCGTACTTTGCAACTTCTGCTAACCCTTCCGGCGTGGACATACTACCATAAGTAATGCCAGTTCCTAACAAAACTTGATCTGCTGGCTGTAAGGATTTACTGTCGTAGAGCTGCAACAGTCTAAGATTCGTAATTACCTTTAATTCTTTCAAGTTATTTATTTCAAAGGATTGAATATAAACAGGAGCATGAGAATCTAGATAGCCATTTTGGTGAAAAGTGTTAACAACCAGCTCCTCCATCGGAAGTCCCAAATTTTTAAAATGACTGCTATGTTTAATCTCCGGATAAATACCGATAGTACGACGTTGACTAATTTGTAAGCTTTTTACTAGATCGATTATTTCCTGAAACGTAATGATTTGGAAAGCTTCGTCCATTCTAGCGTTGCCTGGTCTTATATCCGGGATTCTTTCGATCGCTCTCAAGGTCTTGATTTCAGCTAATGTAAAATCTTCAGTGAACCAACCGCTTACTTCGTTACTATCAATTGTTTGTGTTCGGTATCGATCAGCAAACTCGGTGCGGTTGGCGACATCTGTTGTCAAGCCTAACTCATTATCGTGTCTTGATATCAGCTGTCCATCCTTAGTCATCACTAGGTCAGGTTCAACGTAATCCGCACCCATAGTGATTGCAAGCGCATAGGAGCCAAGTGTGTGTTCGGGCACATAGCCGCTAGCGCCTCGGTGCGCTATTACAACAGGTGTACAAGAATCAGGCCCACGGTCGTTTAAGTGAGACTTCCCAGTCGTTAATGCTGCAGGAGTTGCAATCACTACTGTCACTATTCCGATTGCCAGAAGAACCATAACACCAGCAAACCTTAGCATTCTTGTGTTAATCTGCAAGTTAGAAACATGAATTATTAACTTTTGCTAACATGCTATTTTAAAAGAAGGTACAATTATTGTATTTAATGTATTCTTACTGAAATGTTCATGTTTAAAAATGTTTCACGATCTAGTCACTACGTAACTTGAAATTATTTTATGTAAAGTAGGTCTAGCTAGGTAGTTAGGTAAGTATTATTTTATCCTCAAACTAAGTAATTTAAAAATAGGAAACCTTGTAGTGATAAGTATTACGGTCACATTTCTTGACAATCTTATGAAGTTTAATACAACTGCTGTAGATACGTAGGTATGCCTACTAAGTACTAGATAAAGAATATTACCATCATAATTTATTATCAGAGCTATACCTGCTTAATGGAGGTACCTACATCTTATTATGACATTTTCCCCTTCTCGCATAGGTAGGTAGGTATATACTCGTATACCTGCCTACATAGTACATGCTACCTAAACACATACTTAAAATTTTAATTTCTCCAAATAAAAATAAAAATGAACTTACCGATTTGAATATTGAACACAACCGGCACAGATTACCACTTTAGAGAAACAAAGATTCACGAACTACTGACATTTAAAAACCTTGTACCTACCTACTTACGTAAAATTTACAGACACGCAGTAAATTGTTAAAAAAAGTTGAGAGCGTTTATAGAACATTATAAGCTATAGGTACTTGGTTTCAATAAAGATTAAAGACACCTGCTAGATAAACAATACTTGCTACTAGTAGGAAATGAGTCGGTATTAAGCATGTATTAAGACTATTAATATCACATACACGAGGACAATATTAATACAAATAGGTTGGTACAATGCCAACAATTATTTTTTACAATATTTTCCCCGTTCATAACTCTGAAGTTTGATTACTTATTTTATGATTATCTGCTTATATCTATAACTAAGAACTGTTAGGGTATTTTTAAAAATTGATTTGAATCGTTAGATACAGTACAGGGTGTAACCAGAACGCCAGCAAAATTTAGCATTATTCTTATACTACCTCTAAACACAATCCAATACCAATGATCATTTGCCTCATTTTGTAGTTTTAGTGATTTAGTATTTTTCAAACTCGCAATGTAGCGTGCAAAACTCAGGTCAACGCCTCGCCTACGAAGTGGCAATGACTCCGCACTCGAAGTCATTATTAGAGGTCAACGAACGTTCCGTAAGTAGGTCACTACCTACTTACAGAATGTTCGTTGACCTCTAGCGTCAGTCAGATGTTTTATTTGCAATATATCGTGAAATTTTACAAAATACTTATAGGAATTTATTTTAAATATTTTTTCGCATTTTTTTGTGGTACCATATTATCAGTATAATCATCAATACTTTCACCCGTCTTCGTTTTTGCGTTTTGGTTAAATCCTGTATGATGTAAGATTTATTGAAGGTAGTTAGTAGGTAGGTATTTAGTTTACTTAATAAAATCGATATTTGACTCATTTAATGTCATAATATGATCTGTTGGGAGGAGGTTATATTGAAAGATTGTTTAGATCATTTCAGTTTAAGATAATCAATCCTATTACATCGCAATCCCAATACGCACGCAATCGCAATATAAACGATTGTGTATTATCTTTACTTATACTGAAATAAATGGTCACAGATTTTATTTAAATACGTGTTTTTTTATTGACTGTACCATAAAATTGTTAGATAACTTTGAATAATGTGATTATGTGATACTAGATGGTAGGTATTATTCGTATCAACTAGTAGTGTTAGATAAGGAGTGCACTCACCAAACTCTTATCAGGGGGCACGGCAGTGCCTCCGCCAAGACGAGCCAAACTAAAGGACGGGGCACTACGTACCTTTTCTCGAAACGTTTCGTCGTATTTTCGAGCAGTCATAGCTTCGGTTTGGATGACGCTAGAAAGCTGAAATTTTCAGGATAAGGTGTCCTCAGCAAACTTATTAAAAATATTAAGTATCATTCTATTTTCTAAACATATAATAAAGAAAAACATGTGGTTTTTGTATGATATTCCGAATAACTAAAATGTTGGTTAAAACATATCCTCTTATGATTTTTATACTAAGTACATATAATAATCCGAGGTATGTAGTCATACGTAACTTTTCAGTATCTGGATTTCATAGTAATTGTATGTATACCTAAGCAAGTATTAGGTAAGTATACCTACTGAATTTTACTTAGTAAAGCTTAGTAGTTGAGGGTTTCGTAATACAATCGTATTTTATCGACATTTTGCACGATAAATCAAATCAAAAACTACTTACTGGATCTCGTTCAAACCAATTTTCGGTGGAAGTTTGCTTGGTAATGTACATCATATATTGTTTTTAGTTTCATCCCCTTATTTTAGAAGTTACAGGGGGGGGCACACATTTTACCGCTTTAGAAGTTTCGGAAAAAAGTGACTGTGACATACGGACGGACAGACGGACAGACAGACATACAGTAATGACGAATCTATAAGGGTTCCGTTTTTTGCCATTTGGCTACGGAACTCTAAAAACTGTCAGTTTTTAAAAATGTTAAATCATTCATTAATTATTAAGATTTCATAGACAGACTAGCTAAATACCCATTATGCTTACTATTGAAAACGCGTGCTTACTTTCCTAGATGCAATAAGGCCCCTGTGTGTTGCTGTTGACACAGAGATTTGATACGCTAGGGTTGACTCTAGTCTCATGGGAGTTGTTAATATTTTTTTAAGTACTTTTAATTTAGATTTAAGTTTATTTAATAGAATCCCTAATTTAAATTTCTCAATAAACCATAGATAGGTATCTATAATTTATTTTAAGTTTACTTTAGGGTTCCGTACCCGAAGGGTGCCAACTGCCAACGGGACACTAAGCCTTCGCTGTCCGTCCGTATGTCTGTCAGCGGGCTGTATCTCGTAAACCGTAGAGTTGAAATTTTCACAGCTGATGTACTCATTTCTGTTGCTGCTATAACAACAAATAATAGGTAAAAACTTCAAAATAAACTTCAATTATAAAAATTAAAAAGTGTTATTTCTTGGACGATGGTACGGAACCCTTCGTGTGCGAGCCCGACTTGCACTTGAATTTTTTACATTAGTAAGTAACATAAAAAAGTAAATAATTTTATTGATTTGGTTACCTACTCGTCCATCAAATGTAGGTACCTACCTACTCAGGCCTTGCTTAATTTGGAAGTAAGTACTTAAAAGTTCTCTAAGCGTGTCTGCAGGGTAAATAAAGCGTTGAAGTAACGTTCAACGTAACTTCTGCAAAAAATTGGAGCCGAACATAACCTGATATTTTGAGAACGCCATCCTTTATCGACGTGGTACCTACGAAGTAGATTAGTGCGTGTTAGTGTTAATGCCATTGATTATTTCCTTGTCTCAACATACACGTACTATTTATTTTATGAGTAAGTACAAATAAACCTTCCCCATGGAATGTTCTGAATGCTAATAATGAAACCTGCATTGAATTGCACTGGGAAATAGGAACCAATTTTTTTAGCAAAATCGAACCTGAATAGGGAAACAAAAATTAAAAAAAAACTTTTGTGCTCTATGTCGATCAAAATATTATTCCAATTACAATTTTCGAAATATATTCATTGTACAGAAATCGTACAGTTCCAGTTTATTATTAAGCAGTAGGTAGGTACATAATATATTATTATGATATACCTACCTACTTATGTATGTAAGTAGATAAAATGTTACTTACATTTTATTAAATACTACTTAGATGATGCCCGCGACTTCGTCCGCGTGGTTTTTTTAAAAAATCCATGGGAACTCTTTGATCTTCTGGGATAAAAAGTATGTTGTCCCTATGTCCGTCCCCGGGATATAAACTAACTCTGTACCAAATTTCATCCAAATCGGTTTAACTGTTGGGCCGTGAAAAGCTAGCAGACAGACAGACACACATTCGCATTTATAATAATTATATTAGTGGTGAATAGGCATCTTCTAGGTAAATCATCATCAAACAAACGCATCCATCCGGTGTGATTGTGGTCAAGCGTTTGCCTATGAGTTTAAATAAAATGGATCTTATTCTATTTGAAAATATTATGATGATATTAAAATTATTATCTCTACTATCTAATTCATATTTATTACGTACCTACCTACTTACCTCCCAAAAAAATGAAAAATTTCGTCTCTCAAAATTGCAAACCCTAGGGCGGGCGGTTTAAAAGATCCCTCGGGGGCAGATCCCTAACAAAATTCGTTTGTTTTTCCACACTATACTCCTGCTGCACTGTCTAATCCCACGATCGAATTAATAAAGTTTGTCGTTTATCATTATCGTAAGCTGCGAATACGGAATTAGACATTGATTACAGCAAGGGTGCATGGGGGACTTTATTAGCTAGAAGATTTACTGTTGAATAAAAAAGTTGATTATTATCTGATTTAGCGGCTTAGGAGCAGCGGTAAAAACCAATAACGCGCCCCTAGTCTCTGTGTGTTGTTGTTGTAAACAATACATCATTTTCGGAATACTTTAATTAAAGTTATTTTGTCTATGTAGTGTGTAATTACGAGTAGAACGCTAGCAAAAACTTAGTGCTATCATTTTATAGATAGATAGATAGATAGACAACTTTATGGCATACAAAACAAGACAACACAAAAAAACTATATAAACTATACTAGGTACCTAAACACTATCCAATACCAATAACTATTTGCCTTATTGTTGTAATTTTAGTGATTTAGTATTTTTCAAACCCGCAATGTATAGCGTGCAAAACTCAGGGTCTATGCCCGGGCATCTACGATGCGTCATTGACCCCGCGGATGCGCTGTACGTAAAGTTCGTCGACGTCTAGCGTCCGTCAATCAGGTGTTTTATTTGCAATATATTGCGAACTTTTAAAACTATACGATTTTTTCGCGTTTAAGAGGCCTGTAACCTGTGACCTGTTTTTGCTAGCGTTCTGATTCTAGTTAGGTACTACATCATAATTTTATTATATTATGAACATCTTAATTTATAGAAATTGTTCTACAAATTAGCCTCAATGTGGTTTGTTGTACCTTTCAACTCGTAATTTATTTATTCCTAGTTCCCACAACGCGGTTTTTAAGTGGCTGCGGAGATTCAATAACGTCCCCTAATGAAATTGTACGAATATCTCCCTGAGGATACTCTTAACGCGTATCCTTATGGGGCTCTAATTTCATTGCCTCTAACCAGATATAAAACATAATAAAATTGAATGGGAATTTGAGGTCGCTTACACCAAACTTTGTTGTTTTTGCCTCCTCCAAATATCTGAGTATAGGTAGGTACTTACCAGTGGAGATTTCATAGACAGCTATCTATATCAGCTAGCTGCTAGACTCAGTCTTTCTCGAACAGCTAGAGGAATTGAGACAATAGGTATAATAATACAACAGCGCACATACCTAAGTCAGCTGTTATTGTGTTTAATGATCTATAAACCTAACTACGATAGGTGTGGGTACTGACTGACGACTAATGATGTATGATGAGGAGCTTAAGTAACTCCTCACTAGAAATGAAAAATGTCGGCAATAAATTATTTTACATTAATTAATGTTTGTTAATTTAATTAAATAAGTATAGAGTTTATAAAAAAAAATCAGCTACGCTTTAGGCCATTTCAAATATTTTGAATAAATTATTTGATACAGAAGTGATTCGAATAAGTGGATAATAGGCGGGTTGGTCATCCAGGGAGGGGCAGGCACGCCTACTAATATTGGAGTCCTTTATTTTTTTTCCAAAAAAGGATCACTTTTTATGATCTGAACAAACATTCCAACGGGGAAATATTTATGGAGAGTTTAAACGCTATTTCTAAAATAAATACTTAGGTACCTAAACATTTTTTATATAATATATTCTCTGATCCTCTAAAACGTCATATAGACCTTTTTTTAGGTATTATTTTTATATTTTACTAGAAAATACCCCGGATGTTTGCAATGAGATTCGCGTGCCGCTAAGTAAATAGGCGAAAAATGAGCCAGCTCAGCTTCTGTAACTCTTGTTGTCGCTTCTTATGCAATAATCCTTATGCAATCCTTGCAAAATGCAAGGATTTCCACAGGAAACGGTCTTGTGCTGCTTGTATCCTGCGGATCTTAAATATCAATGACACAAGATACGTCCACCTAGTAGAGGAGGGGTCTCTCAACTAATCCCCCAACTGGCCTCCTAAAAATTACCTTAATTAAGAGGATTATTTATTTATTTTGCATTGCAAGTACATCTTGGTGGTCAGGGTAGAGATGCGGTTCGAATTGGACAACCTTTTCCTCCGCGAAATCTCTAATCATTGTTTATTAATATACAAATCTTTTTTTGATGTAACAATAACATAATCTATGTAGGTAATTATATAATAACTCGTTGGTACAAAGAGTAAACTTTTTATTAAAAGCGACGAGAAGATAAAGTGAACGGATCGAAGGTCACACGTCACAACCTTAAGTAAAAATATAGCCCAGATAAAAATTTTAGTTGGTACTAGATGGAAGGTAATTTACCAGTTTGTTTCTTAAAACTATGCATGTAAATTTTGTTTCTATGCATTGTGCTCATAAAGGAAGTTCCGCAGCCATTAAGGCTTGATACCCACACAAAGCGCGACGGCCGCGGCAGCGATATTCAACCCAAATTGTGCAGCAGAACATTACGCATGAACGTTAGAACGTCACGGCAGAACGTTATACAAGAAACATAAGAAGCAAATCACAATAGATTCAGAGATGATGGCTACGACGCGAAACTACAACAGCTGTGCAGCTAGCGAGCCGGTGACGACTCTGAACGCTTTCATAGGTACTGCAGTACCTTATCATGATCAACCCATCTCCGGCTTACTACTGAGCACGGGTCTCCTCCATGAGAAGGGTTTGGCCATAGTCTACCACGCTGGCCAGTTGCGGATTGGCAGAGTTCACACACCTTTGAGATTATTATGGAGAATTCTCATGCAAGCAATTTTCCTCACGATGTTTTCCTGCACCGTAAAAGCAAGTGATATTTAATAGATTAAAAGGCACATATTACCATAACTCCGGGCATGCATGCATGACTAAGTTAGTGTTGCTTGTCCGGGATCGAACCCCCGACCTCTCGAATAGGATATCACAGCTTACCTTTAACCTTACCTACGGCAATACCTTATATTACCGTCGACTTACTAACTTCTTAAACTGAAAGTCTCGTTGGACTCGTTTCCGTCGTGCGTTTTGTGTGACCAAACCTTTAAGTTATTGGAACGAATAATCAACTTTACCTATCGCGCGATCGCCGCTAGCCACAATCGAAAGATCGACACGAGCAACAACAATGATATTAAAACATGAAAAAAATCGGCATTCTGATGAGAGACCGTGTCGAACGAACCAATAGACCAAATTAAAATTACGTTATAGGCGTGGATTATTAATTTGCCGGCATTGTCCCGATAGCGGTCTGTATAGAATAGAATAGATGCTATCGGACTAATAGCGTGTGGTCATCGTTAAAGGTTACGTAGCGGTAACACGCTTTGTAGATTGTTATGTTGTGACATATTATTATGACAAATCAAATTACAATCGATTACGGTTGTTGCGGTTTAGAAGAAGATGATTATTGAGTCCTTTTAGATATCTCTCTACAGAAAATACGACAGCAGTAGGTAGGTACCTAACTAAGTAATTTTCCATGTACCGTAGGTACACCTCTACTCTTAGCTGACCCTTCTTCGTAGTCCAGAAATTATAAATTCCCAAATTGCCCCCGCCAGGAATCGAACCTAAGATCTCCCACAGCGCTCTCGACTGCACCAGGGAGGTCGTCAATTACTTACGTCCAATATTATAGGAGCAGCAGTAGATTTTCATATCTTTGACCACTGCCTTGTCTTCCATGAGACTTTCCACTCTTCCACTTTTCTACTCTTTTAGGATGACCCTCAATTATTAACCTCCTCCATGTGTTGTTTGGTCGACCAGATAGATCTACTTCTCCGTCAGGTTGCATTGAAATGACACTTGTGCAGTATTTTCTTCCTAATTTCGTAAAATTTTTTCAACCTATTGCAATAGTCTCAGTGCTATATCCTTGTACCTACACTACGAGTTCGTGAAATATTTTCCATATTATGTAAGTAGGTACCTACGTTTGGAAGATAGGTAGATAAAATATAGAGATTTTCTTTTATTTGGCGAAGTAGGTACATTTTGTTTTGATATTAGATACACAAATAAGCCAGGAAAATGACCGCGGGACAAAGCTTTTCTTTACATAATCCCTAATGTATACTATACATATACCTATTCACTCAAGCATTTTTTTCTTTTCGATATAAACTGCAGTAAAAAATGGTATTGGAATGAGTAGATACCTACTGTCCTAGGAAGACAACTTGACAAATCTTGTGTCATTTTCATAAATCCTATAGGTATCACTATTTAAATTGTAGCAGGTACGTACTTATCAAGTTTTTACAAAATCATCTTAATATTAGAGAATTGCCAAGTAAAGGTACTATCAATCAATAAAACATAAATTAATCGATCCTTCATTTTGTAAAGCCCGAAGGCATAAAATTTAAAGACCTCAAAATACTTCATTATCCGTGACAATCGGTTATCAATCATCCCAAAGCTCGCAAAACAATAATCACATTATCATTCTCCCATAATAACAAATGCATCCACGAAATGCATAAAGAATCCGCTTTGAAACTTTTTTTGTACGAAAATAAAGATTTTTTTTTGAAAAATATGGACTCAGAGCTGCGACTCGCTCGAAATCGAACAATGTAAACTTATGACCGAACGTATTATTTATTGAAAGCGAGAAAAAAGTGAATACGAACGGGCTTGACATATTGTTAAAGGGCCTTATAAAATTATTTGCTATCACGCAATCCGGGGCTTGTTACGAAGAAGCAATCTTCGGAACGAAACAAGACCCGCTCGACGAATAACGTTTATAAAACGTCATGTCCGAGCAATAAAACAATAAAATACACACGTACCCAAAACGGGTCGTAGGGTTAATTGATGGATTTTAGTCTTAGGGTTGGTAAGTAATTGTTGTCTTCTCATTTTAATAATCCTGAGCCCATTTCGAGAGCGCTATTAATAATGCTTAGGGCACATTTTTTAAATTCCCAAATGTCATCCAGCTTATTAACAGCCTTCATTTTTTGTTTAGTTCTTATTTGTTTTGGACAGAGCGTTTTGGTTTTGGCGCGGTCATTTCGACCTTTCGTTTTTTGTCTCGCGCCGCACCAACTTGGAAGATGAAATATTGTTTACAGATAATTACTCATATTGATAAATACTTTTCTATGATTCCGCTTTGTTCACTCCGGCTTAGGTCTCTCGTCTCTACCTAACTCTACCTAAGTACTACAAAACTACCTAGTGTTTGATAGCTAAAACCTATAACAACACTTAGGTAATGTACTGTGTACAATAGGTATGCGAATTAATAATCACGATAAAGATACGAGATGAAATGTTCTAATGTGGAAGAGGTGGATATTATGTTGTATATCTATGGATATGGTAGCAATTACCGATGATTAAGTAGTCGGTGAGCAGGTAAAGTCAATATACGTTCCAAGTATACCCAACCATGTCATATTAAATTATGGAAAACCTAGGAATATGATGTACCTAATATAGGAACATGAAATATGGTGTACAGTTTACTACAACTTACCATGATGACAATTGCAGATATACATAGGTACCTCCTTACCAACAGTCAAAATCTGTAGTAACAACATTGAAGGAACAACGATTATTAGGACGCAAAAGCCGCTAATTGTAGGTAATAACCGGGATGGTAATTTTTACACCACAAATACTCGGGACTTATATTTTGATTATTTAGGTAGGTATAACCAATATGTCGTGTGTAATGTGTAACATTTAACAGCTTTAACTGTAATATTAATAGGATCTTAAGCTAAGTGTCCACTAGCAACAAAGTTAGCAGAAGTTACTTAATTTCGGCACGTTTTGTGCACTAAAACTTGCATAAATTGACATGACAATGTCAATGAACGCAGGCTTCTGAAAATTTTATTGCTAGTGGACACTAACTTGTTTATACCTATATTACTTATAAGTGGTACGCGATTTCACGCAATTGATGGACAATAAAGTTTAGATAGGTACATAGAACAAGATAAAACAATAATTATTATTAATATTAATTGATTAATATTAACATCAAACCAAAGTAAGCTATTAATAATAAAGTCCCTGGGCACCAACAAAGATGGTCCGCAAAAACATGCGACTAAATGAATAAATTTAGATTCCAAACCACGTGATCGATAGACCCATAGATCGGATCTATAGATCATATCGACTTTGAAAATGGAATGCGTGAGTAAGACAAAATATAATTAATGATTCGTTCGAAATTCGAATCGCTCCGGTGCAGACAAGTTGGCGTCGTCGCAATAAACAAAGGGCAAAAATGTTTTGTTTCATTTTGAGATACTTATTTAAGTATTATTTTATATTTTTTACACGTAAAACGTTTGTAGTTTCGTACAATTAATCATTCCGAGCTTTATTGTTGCATCTGTTGCGTCGACTTGTAGATCGAGCGGGCTTTTGTTGAGGATGGACTTATAGAAGGCCATTGTTGGGTTCAAAAACTTTACCACCTGTTAATGGAAATAACGGTTTTGATTGAATTTAATAGAGCAACGAAATAGATTACGATGAGATATCCCAATGAGTCTTTTTATAGTGACACAAAATTCAATGGACAGTTTATAAGAGCCGTTACCTTATGATAAATCATACCAGATATTATCTATTTTCTACAAGTCGAAACTTGGAGCTGTGGCACTAGAATGTGACAATATTTTGAGAAATCAATACATACGAGTATAATATGCATGAACAGAGATTACATCATCAGGATTTCTTCGATGCACTCCATGCCGCTGGCATAGGTATACGTACTGCTGGCACACACCTATTTTCAGAAATAGTGTGTAAAAAAATGAGTCCTCACGCGCCATTTTAACTTCTTCATCATCCTCATCATCAGCCTGTAGAAGTCCGCTGTTGGACATAGGCCTTCCCTAAAGAGCGCCACCACACCTGGTCCTCAGCCTTCCTCATCTAGTCACTTTAACTTCATGTGTCAAGTCAAAAGTACGATTTTAGTCCAGTTGACTATATCTACCTACTTACCTACTTATTCAAAAATGCGTTGCGTACGCCATTTGTAGCTCTGGAGTCTGGAGTCTCTTGACGCACAATAGACGGAAACTTTAAGTGCGGAAACCTGTCCAAAAGAAAGAAAGAAAGAACATTGACTATAAGTAAATCCATTAGGATACAATAATAGTCCCGTGATTATGCTAAAGTGACTGGACTATATTACCTACTAATGTAATGCACTATCTTGTGGGAAAGTGATTCGCTAACACAGTGTCTAACACTGAATGATAGCCACCGAGCTCATTTGACATTGGTTGGTTCTACATTGTTGCTTCACTGAGCGATACTAAAATTATTTTTCGCAGAAAACCTTCAATGGATTAAAAATAAATGTCAAATGAGCTTGGTGGCTAAAATTCAATATAAGAAACTGAGTTAGCAAATCAGTAGACTGAAAGCTCAGCCGCGCGCCCGGTTGCTTTCTCGCAACTTTTACTTCACAAGTAAAAAGCGTTCGGAAGCGAAGATGCGGGCACATACTAGTTATTGATATTTTCTTCGATTAGGTAGGTACCTGCGATGAGACGACGAAGGTAGGATCATTCGGTCCATTCCGTGTCCTGTCATAGGAGTCATCCGTCATTGCAACTCGCTTGGCCCGTGGGAATATACCTACCTACTACAGTCTACATCCTTATCCAACTACAGTCATAAATTATATTGCGCATCGAAAAATTGGTTTTGTCTTAGTACCTATGTATTGTAAAATACATAATAAAATTAAAATAAATAAAAATAAAATCATTTATTTCTACCAAATACAAAATCATATTTTTGTTAGTATTGACACGTACCTTAAAACTAATTATTATAAAATTCTTACCAAAACAATACTGTGCACCTGTTTTCCGAACTAGTAGAAACTGTGTCTCGGAAAAAAATATATAATAATATAATAATGGGGGGGTTCTTAGTTCTGTGAGTCAATGCTGTACCTATCTATAAAATGTTATTTATGTGATATAAATTAGATTTCTGTATTTGTGCACTATGTTTTCCTACAAATACCTAGGGATCTATATCTATACTAAGTAATTAATATCTGCGCTAATATTATAAAGAGGTAAAGTTTGTAAGTTTGTTTGTAGGAAGTAATCTCTGGAACTACAGAACCGATTTTGAAAACTCTTTCACCAGTTGAAAGCTACATTATTCCTGAATCCTGAGTGACGTGGGCTATATTTTATTTTCAAAAAAATTAGACATCCCTACGAAAATTGTACTTAACAAGCTTTCCTGCGAAGCTGGGCCGGGTCACTAGTGATCTATAGAACTATCAAAACCATCGTTGCCATCGGTTATTATTTTGTATATTCAAAGAATAGATTTTGATGATACAATAAAACAAAATAATACAAAATAATAAAATCTCGTGACGTAGCATGAATGAAAGCTATCGAGTGGGTTCTATCACTTGTACCCTTTTCCCGAGACAAGACCTGTGACAAGCATCGACAGAAAATTTTAAAAATTCAAGAAGTTCAACTAGAAAACATTCTTATTTTAATGATGTCATTTTATCCCAACATGACAAAAGAAGAGTGAACAAAGCGACTCTAGATTCAGATAAATTATAGTTGCTTACTACTTATACTTCTATAACTGTAGTAGTAACTATAAATTATGATATAGTTTCTCGGAACACGATTCATTTATCTATTCCGAACCACTAAACTATAACATGGGTTAACTTCACTAGCTAAAAAAACAAATGGATGTGCGACCAGATTTTTTCTTTTTTTTTAGTCCTCATCGCCCAACCTTCAGTGTTTTTTGTAAGCCGTTATGAAAATTAAATTATAGGTTATAATTTTAATATGATGGGTGTATAATATATTATGTCATTTACAGAAGATCTGAGATCTTATCTTTTGAATTTTTTGAAAGTTTTGTAATAATTCGGCTCTTTCACTGCAGGCACGGTAATGATATCTATACAGTATTGTAACTCGGCCGTATCTTTGAAATTAACACCTACAGCAGCGCGGTACGTAGACATGCGATAGGGCTGCCCGCCTCCGGCATTTAAATTACATTTGCTTACTTTGTGTTTAAATATGTACTTGTCATTTGCCTACTTTGAGTTTAAATATGTACTTGTCATATTAAACATGTACTTGAACGTATTTTTAGTGAAAAAATCGCGCGGTTATCAAAAAAACAAAACACCGTCCGTTCGTCACTGCGGCACAGTCGCGACTGGCCGCACCGCGAGCGCACCGCGAGATCGAGGCGCGTAGGTATAGCTCGCGTTTCGCCCGTTTGTAAGAAGTGGGAATACTGCATAGATAACATTACCGTGCTGCAGTTAGGTAGGTACTTATCTTTTGTTGACTAAGTATTACTTGTGTTGGGCTATGCTAGTTTCGTGAAACTGATATTATATCCACTTGATCGTACGAGTAGGTTTGACCTGTGCCATGTTAATTTTGGTTCTTAGGTCCCTAACTACATAAGCGTATCTTAAACGTTGGATATAGGTTATTAATTCTGAAAAACTAATACATTATGTAGATAATTATGTATTGCGCTGTAAATTCAGTGCCGATTTTCCGCTGGAATACGTAGGTATTTAAGTAGGTAGTTTTTCTTAAAAGATAAAATCTAAAAAAAATTGGCAGTGTAATTTGTGTTACCTAAGTATGTATTTAATATTGTAACCGATCTACTACAGACTGACCAACAGATTATGAGAAGACGAACATATCAGCTAACATTTAGCTAAAACTTTCTAGGTAGGTATAGGTATTAGGTTTAAACCTTCTAACCTTCAAATAATATGCTTCTGAAGAAAAATGATTATTAGCCACCTACTAATTTAAGAATTGTCAATATCTTAAAAATCGATATGTAGACAATCCATAAAGATCCTATCTGTAAAGAACTCCGCATAGACTCCAATGCCGCCTGTGAAATCTATGCTCGTTTTTACTTTTTTCAAAAAATGCCGCTGCGACAAAAGACGATGGCTATTTGAGATAAAGAGACAATAAATAACACTTGGCTTTAAGGGTCGTATCTAAAAGGCTATTTATTTTTAATAAGTTATTATTAAAAGAGCGGAGCGAGGCCAATAATTAATCTATGATTAAAACGTTTTTATTAAGGTTTAATAATAATTTAAGCAAATGATGCATAGGTAAGTACCTACTTGGTAATCTTGTAAATTTTATTTAAAATATATAGATACCTCTTCTCATAGACTGATTATTCTATATTGTGTCTCCATTAAAAAAATCTGTAGCTATCTATAAACTAGGTATTAATAAAATACCAGATGAAGCCCGCAACTTTGTCCGTGAAGGCTTAGGTTTTAGAAAATCCCGTGGGAACTCTTTGATTATCCGAGATAAACAGCTGTATTTGTTTCTGTTTCCCGGATGCGAGCTAGCTGTACCAAATAGATGACGCCTGCTAATTTGTCCACGTGGAAGTGAATAAGGCCGCACCGCACCAGCGACAGCGACGCGAAGGCGACGCAAAAAAATTGGTGGCTGCACTGCAGAGGCAACAAGCCAGTGAATCGCGCCTATACGTCGCGTAATGACCGGTCGCACTTGTTAGATTCAGGCGATTGAGTTTGCGTGTTTGGTGGCCGCACTGACACTGAAAAATAGTGATTTGACAGTTGACACTGACAAATTGATTTTTAACAGACTTTCAAAAATGGAAGAGTTGTGTTTTCTACCTGTGTAGGTACATCGAAATCTCCGCGATTTCTGAAACGATTTACGTATTTTTTTTATCGATAGAGAAACTTTGCGATATTGTCCCATAAAAAATTTGGATTCCAACTCCTCAATCGTGATGCTGCAGGCTGATGACCACCAAAACTGATGGGATTTAGAAACCAAGTATGCCTATAAACAGTGTGGTTTTTAACTGAGATAGTATGGGGAAATCCAAAACCATAAAAGATACAGGAGAACTGTCTTAGGAACCTTTAGGCCTTTTTTCAATTTTTTGGTCATGCGTGAGTTGTCCATAAAAATCAATGAAATTGACAAAAAAAAAATTTTAATGCCGATCGACTCGGTGTCATGTAAGGATCGTTTCATTGTAATGAAAGAAAAAAATTGGGACAGCGGAAGTTGGTCAAATGTAAGCAAATGTTTATTCATACAATAGGAAGAAGCAATGTACTAAAATATCATAGTCGACCTACTTACTCGTGCACAAAGCACTCAAATGATTTGAAAAAAAGTGTTCCATAATTGAATTTTTAGTCGATGAGTACTACTTATCTTGTCGCAACTCATCGCACAAGTATATCGCTCTGTCGCTACAGTTGAGCGTGTCGGTGCGGCCACAATGATGCATTGCTGCGTATTTGATTACCTATAGATCGCGCCTAGTCGCCGCGTGTCGCCGTTGATAGTACGAAAATCAAATGTCGTCGCTAATAGCCTAAGCAATTCATTCAGTGCGGACACTCAGGTTAGCTGTAGTAGGTACATTTGAAAAAATCGCATGATATAAATCAAATAAATTTCACATGCCGCCGCGGCTCGGCCATCACCATTATTTGTTTCTGCGTTGTCGCCGTCACGTCGCCGTCGTCGGTGCGGTGCGGCCTCGGCCTTACTGAAAGTTGAAATCTGAAATATTATAAAGTTCTACTGACTGTACCTACCCAGACTGTGTGCTTAAGAAAGTAGAACCGCAAAGTCCCATTATACCGAGAATCAGGTAGGTACTTTACACTTCGATGAACAAAAACGCTTAAAGACAACTTTATGGGAAAAGTTTGTCCTTATAATCGAGGGGAAAGTTACCTACTGTTATACCTAAGGGCGCTGATTCTATAAGAATTTGAGTTGGCAGTCAAACTTTCTATGATAAAATCTGAATCAAACTATGGATTTTTGACTAATATATCACACTTCTTCGGAATGGCGATGCATGCATAGGTCAACCCTGAGCACTAGAAACTACACAAAGATCACTAACTTAGGACGTGTAGCCTCAATAACAGGACAAATTATTGTTCGTTAAACAGACACCTCTCCCACTTGATGCCTCCAGTCTAGCACCAACATCCCTCTATGCAGAGCAGGTGTGAGTGACGGGCCATCGTTACACGTAACTACTACTCAAATGCAGCGGTGTATCTGCCCAACGAGAAGCCTACATATGGCTCCCCAGCAACACTCCCCGAAGTCCTCACCGACCTGAGTGGCCTGCTAAGATTTTCTAAATATTTAGGAATCTAATGTACAACGGCCACCTACGTCTGTGCGGAAAAGATACGATCATTCACCAAGAGTAACAAAGAAAACTTGTATCTCAAGACATTTTCTGCCCTGGGCGAAAGGCGGTAGTCGTTGCCTAGCAACGCGCGGCGGGTGGGCGTGGCAATCGATATCACCCTAGTCACCTTCACCCTGACAACCCTGCTCCTTTCACTCTCAAGCCAGATAATTGCAAGCTTTCTGTGAACAGGTAAACTTTGGCAGCGGAATTGATTTCAGTCTGGACAGTTTAATAAACATTGTCGCGTGCAACCTATTGTTGTTTTTAAATAGGTAGTTACCTATCTGATTTCATTAAGGAATTATCATATTATGTTATAAAAAGTGCTTTTCAGTATTAAACGCGTAATGAAAATGTTTTTGTACCGACTAATAGCGTTTAAACTATCGAGATTGTGTGATATTTATCTAATAAAGGGATAAAAGTTTGTAAGTTTGTTTGTAGGAAGTAATCTCTGGAAATACTGAACTGATTTTGAAAATTCTTTCACCAATAAAAAGCTACTTACATTATTCTTAAGTAACATAGGCTATATTTCGACATTAGACATTTTGTAATAACCCAATTATACAAAAATATTTTCAAGTTTATTTTTGCCTAACGTTTGTGCACAAACTGAGTGAAGTCAAGTCTTTAATCTCGGCTTCGCATCGTCATCAAAAAGAAATTGCTCCTTATTTAAGGCTGTCAAATCCAGGTATTGATATTGTAGCTCTGTAGCTATGATTAGTGCACAAAGATCGCTGTCGTGCACACGTTCCGGTGGGGCGCGAGTTACGGGCTGTCACCGCCACGGCTGCACTACCTGCGACTAATTTAGATGTTTCCCTCGTCGGCCATGCAGTCCATGAGATATGGATTTAATAATCGTTTCGCTTTGAACCATAATGAGAAAATAACCTACCTACCTACTTGCTGTCTTCAATTTTGATATTAATTTTAAAAGATTGAAATGTAAGTTATCGACTCAATAATGAGCCAAAAATTGTGAAATTAATGTTGAAGGGAAAGAGGTTGGTAGTTAGTGGTAACTATCATGCTTTGCATGCTTTACGATATCATAGACAGTACCTAATATAGGCATCGATAGCAACAGGTTTCCGAGATAAAAAGTTGCCTAGGTATGTCAATTTCTGGAACTCTGTACCTTTTATCCTATTTTTAAATCGGTTTAAGTCTTGGGCTGTGAAAAGCTAGCAGACAGACAGACGAATTTTCGCATTTAGATACTAATATTAAAGTATGGATTGGATTTATAATATTACTAGCTTATGCCCGCGACTTCGTCCGCGTGGACTACACAAATTTTAACTATGAGATTTTAACATTATGAGCTTAATAAAATATGTTATACTGCTAATTGCAAAAATATTAACCACAAAACTTCTTTATAGACACTTCAAAACTGACTGAGTTTCATACAAACTTCAAACCCCTATTTTACCCCTTTAGGGGTTGAATTTTGAAAAATCCTTTCTTAGCGGACGCCTACGTTATAATAGCTATCTGCATGCCGAATTTCAGCCTGATCCGTCCAGTAGTTTGAGCTGTGCGTTGATAGATCAGTCAGTCAGTCAGTCAGTCAGTCAGTCACCTTTTCCTTTTATATATATAGATGAGTAAGTAGTGATGGGCTATGATGGCCTATAAAGTAATATTGATAAGATTTTTTTATTCATAGGAACGAAAGTTACTTTATACCTATTAATTTTATCTTTATGCTTTCTGTTTCACATATACTTACTCTTATAATAACGTAAAAGGACTTCATAAACAAATGAATACTTAAGTTCTTTTGTTTTTGTTTTCACCGTTTCCTAAACAAAAAAAAACCATTGTTTATTTAGTAAGTGTTGGGGAGGGATTCAAAACAATTCCTCGGAGGGTTCAGTGGACTGTATATTTTCTTGATCACAATAATTATTCACTATTTTCAGGTTCACAGTACTTCAAGTTCTAGTTCTTCTCGGTTCAAAGGCAAGAGGCGAAGTGATTCTATACAACAAAATCGATCTTATATCTAATTCTCCCACTCGGCAAGCTCATACGGTCATACCGAGCGGGAGACAAGGCGATCGCGGGTGGTGAAGGCGTAGCGGGGAGCGGGGGTGTCAGCGGCCGACCAATCAGGGTCAGTCATTGCCGGCGCTGCGCATGGCTCGAAGCTCCTGTCCGCAACAGTAAGTATAAATAGGCGTACAGTCCCGTTTTCTCCCCAGATTCCGTGCTCGGCTTCCGCCCCGCGCGGACGTTTTCTAATGCGCTCCGTTTCTCGGTACCGGTTTGAACTCTCGCGCGAGTTCGCCAGTGTCAGTGCAAGTGCCATTATCAGTGCCATCGGATTGTTCCTGCGTTGTGTGTAGTATTAGTGTAGTTCTAGGATCCAGGTTCCGTGAGTACACTAGTCTAAGCGCAGCATAGGTCCACACCCCCGTCACCAAAGGGCGGGGACTCACATTAGGGTCACACCTTAGGTACTCACCTCCCTGCCTAGGCAGGGGGGACCTTTGAGCCACCGGGTCCACTATGGGCCCCAACCAACCCGACCACCCCGCTCCCGGGCCCCATCAGGGCACATTTTTTCCCCAGACATTCTACAATGACGTAGACTTGAGTGCCCTTTTGGCCGATCTCACGACCCGAAACCCAAGCTACCTCAATAAATTTAAGGTCGACCCGTCCCGGAAGCCTACGCGCTTCGACATACCACCGGAATCTCCTCTCTCGGCTATGACCATGGAGGACGACTCGGACTCGACATTGATTGACAAGGAGCCTCACTCCAAGACCCAACCTGGGCCTTCAGCCCCAAAACCTATACCGACCGACGTTAAGGAGCCTCACTCCGAAACGTCCCCAGCCTCCTCTGAAACAGAGGAATTCACGACGGTGCAGACGAAGGCCCAGAAGCGAAAGCTGAAGGCCTCCAAGTCCCACGCAAACCCACCTAAAAAGGTGGGCGTTGCAGCCCCTTCAGGGCCCGGTACTCAACCCACAACCTCCCAGGCAACCCCCGAGGAGGAGTCGGAAGACTCCCCCATGGAGGATTCGCCAAGGGAAAAGGTCCCTCCCCTTTTTATTAGGGAAAAACTCAGCTGGCAGCGCATCTTGCCACTGTTAGACCAGCGGGGCATCTCGTTCACGAGTGCCCGCTCGACCGCCATTGGAATCAAAGTCCAATGTCCGACTTCAGGCGACCAT